>NC_091027.1:2355892-2662857 GCF_041296385.1 Aphelocoma coerulescens | reverse complement strand
AATGGCAAACCACAGTTCATCCCATCACATTGATCCCAGGATGGAGCCAGCATTTGCACTGGCTCACATCAACCCGCCCTGGGCACTTGGCAGGAAATAAGAGGCGACTGCAGCAGCCCTGAGCCCTTTGGAAAGCAGAGCTGGATCTACTGTGTACCAAGGGAACTGTGCCACCCATTGCCAGCTAATCCTGCTCCAAGAGCCCTACAAGGAAGAACCCCTGTGAAGTAATGAGAAACTTAAACCAAGCACGAGGCTCTTTTCTGAAGGGCCATTTATCCTCGGAGGGGAAGCAGGAAAACACACATGGCACCACTCGAAGCTGCGTGCTGCCTGCTTGGTACTGCGAGTTCTATTTTCACATTTTTATAATTATCACATAATGCATAATGTGACACAAACCAGGAGATGTCAGCTCTGTGCAGAGCCAAACTGAGCACAGGCAGGCACTGCATGGGCCCCACAGGGCAGCCAAACCCTGAGCTGCTCGTCCTGGCCCCATCCCAGGAACACCAGCCACGTCCCTGTGCCCCAGGTCACCCTCCAGAGGAAGCACAGCCCTGCCCGGTGCAAAGCTGCTCCTGCCCTCACCATCTGCACAGGAAAAACCCCTCATGCTGCATCCAGGGGGTTTGAATGAGGTGTCAGAGCCTGCAGTGGGTCACAGCCTCTCCTGGATGGACATTGCCCAGCCTGCAGAGTCAGGTTTCCAAGCCAGGCATGCGTGCTCTGAATCGAGAAAGCCCAAACACAGCCCCCAGGTGCCCTGTGGGGTCTGGCCAGCACTGTGTCCTCAGGGCACGTGGTCATCCTGGCAGGACACCCACACCCTGCTCTTGTGCCTGTGTCCGGCCTTGTGAAATCCCCAAAATTCTTACTGGAGACACAGGATAAGTGAAACTTGTCACCATTCAGGGCTTCAAGCTCCTTCTCCTGCGAGTCCCTGCCCAGGGCATCCCTCTGCTCTCTGTGCCCCCTTTCCAGGACCTTTTGTTCTCCAGTCCCTCTCCCAGCTCTGGCACTGCCCTTGGCACCCCCTTTGCTCTGCCACAGCACAGGCCAGCAGCTCCCTCTGTGATCAGTGGTTGCCCTGAGACAGGACACAAAACATGGACTTCATAAATCCTGGGAGACTTGCTCTGGGCTCGTGACAGAGGATGGAGGCTCCAGCTCCATGGAGGACCTGGTCTGGTCCTTCCCAGTCTGATGAGGGATCCCTGCCTGACTCCAGCATCCTGGCACAGGCACATTCCTGTCACCAGGGCCACTCTCACACACAGAGCTGTGGTTTTGCTTATTAAAGGTCTCACATTAACTTTTCATCCTCACACTTGATCCCAACCCTTGCTCTGCCATCAGGACCAGCTGGCTGAACCCCACCCTGGGCAAGCAGAGCCTGCAGCAGTGTGCACTCGAGTTTAGCCATGGCTGGCACAAAGCAGCAACGCTGAGAGATTTCTGCAGCAGGTCCTGGTGAGAGGAACAGAAATTATCCCGAGGAGAACTCTCTCCTGTATGAAAATTCCGTCATTTCCACAGAACTAATAGGTTTTGTTCTCCCTCCCCGCCCTGACCTGCGAGACACAGACAAATGTACACTGCTGTGGAGCAAGGATACCCTAGAGGGAGGAATAAAGCATCTTTTTTCCCTCCTGTAGGAAAGCATTGTACCAGTAACCAGCTGGACTGAGGGGGGGCTCTTCCAGAGGCACTGGCATGCTCTGCTGTTCCTAGACTAAACAGATTGCTGCTTCTCCAGCTAATGCTGGTTTACAGAGAACCTGTACAAAGTAAATATCTCCCTTCCAAGGCCAAAGCCCTCCTGGTGCCAGCTCTCAGCTCAGAGCAGATGTCCCTGCCTGGGCTCCCCGAGGAGCAGGGGGTCTGCAGGGCCAGGTGTCCCCAGCTGTGCTGTGCAGCCCCTCGGGCAGCTGGAGGGGGCTGGGGGTGTCAGACAGAGAAAATTCCTCGCCGAGGAGATGGGAATACAACCACCACTCAATCAGGGGTGTTTCAGTCACTCAGTGTGAAGCCAAAGAGTTGCTGTGTAACCTCAGGGAAGTAGCTTAAATTTTTAAGAGGCAGAGTTGAGCAGCACAGCAGGTCTGTGCTGAAGAAATCTGCTCTGGGGAGTGTCCTTTGTCAGGCAGAGAGAGAAAATATGATTTATTATTAGGGAAAGAAATGGGATTCAGCAGTGCTAAGGTCGCCTCTGAGCCTGACACGGGAAAAAAGTCAAGGCTGAGTAAGGACCCTCGTCCTGAGACCAGCTCGGTTGGTCAGAGCATGAGATGATGAAGCTTCCCTCAGGAACTTCTCTCCCAGTTCCTCCACCACAGTGACCATGGAGTGCTGGGCACTGTCCAGAGGTGCAGCACAAACACCAAAGCACCAGCCTCTCATGTCAGGGAATCCAAGATTCCACGTGATGCCAAGTGGGGAGTGAATTGTAAAGAAATCTGTCTTGACTCGGATAAAACAAGAGGCCAGTTCATGCACAGGACACGTACAAAGGGGAAGAGCCAGCAGTCTGTGCACTTCTTTCCTGCTTTCAAGAAACTTGCAGTGTCAGGCAAAATCGGAGCTCTAACCCAGCAGCAATGAAATCGCCTTTCACAAAAAAACCTCTGCCTGCATCTGAACTCAGCCTGCATCTGGAGGCTGAGAACACTGCCAAGGCTTTAACCCTCTGCTGTTAACAGAGGGAGATATTGATGAGTGTCCCTCTGGCGAAGGAAACCAAATGGTGTTTTTAACCTCCGTGGATTCTTTGCAGCTTTTCAATTCCTGAGCAGGGCTGGAGCTCCAGACGGGGCTGTAATTGAGATGCATGATCCTCTGCCTCCGAAACTTTCCCAGGCACACATGTGCACACACAGACTGTGCATTCAGCTATAAATACATTCCGTACCTGCACAGGCATTAAGCTGCTGCTCAGGGGCTGTCTGGATGTTTCCCTGCCAGCTCTGCAGTCACAGCACTGCCAGCCCAACGTGACAAATGGAGCAAACACAGACGCCCAGCTGGAAATCTGACCACGGCCACGAAAAGCAGGAGAGCGTCTTTTAAGGACCAGTCCCCTGGAAAGGTGAGGATTTGGGGTGTTTCCATCCCAAAAGGGATGGTGAATCTCTTTAACTCTCCTACAAACAAGAGCAGCAACTTGCTGATGAGCCACCCACCCTCCTCTTCGTCCTGAAGCAGCCGCCATCTATGCCCAGCATGGCAGAAAATCTCCCTCCAAAATCTTCCAGCCTCCTTTATTATACTAACATTGACAAAAGGCCGAATTCCATCAGGATAGGCTGATCCCATTCATAGCACAGCATCTCCTGGGATGGAGGAAGTGTGTCCTTGAAGGGTTTCAGTGGCATAAGGACCTGAAGCAGCACCATTGGCCTGAGCACACCTGAGCTCTGGAGGGCTGGGATGCTCTCCAGACACAGCTCCTGAAACTCTGACTGTGGGTTTTAAAGCACAGACCTCACTCAGAAATGGGGGTTCCATGGAAGGGGGGTTTGCTTACAGACCAGAGACTGCAATGGAAACCTTTTAACAAAATATTAAATAACAGCTTTAGTCTTTCTCTTAGCCTGGGGGTGTAAATGGGTTCCATTATCATGAGAGGCACCTTTCTAGAGACCTATAAGCTAAGAAAAATCCTATCCTCCCCCCAATGAAACACAAGATGTGCCAAGGGTTATTTCCACCTCAGAAGGGATGACCCATCAGTGAATCCTAAAGCACTTCATGAGAGCTAAACACCTCCACCAACAGCATCCACCTCAGTCCAGCTGAGCAGGGAGAATTAATACACAGAAAAGGAAAAATGAGGCACAAAAATCTTATGATTGGTGTCTGAAAACATAATCCCGTAACCAAACCAGTATGGCAACCTGATCACGTGTGATTAGCAGGAGAAATTATATCCTTTCCTGGAGAAAAGGGGGAAACTCATTCTGAAGGGAACCAAAGCTTTTTGGACACAGAAATAAACAGTTTACAACTTACCACTGACAAAACTTCACAAATCTAAACTGAAAAGCTGATCAAAAGATTGTAGAAACAGTTAAACTGACAAACAGAGAGAATTTTATCAGCTTTGTACAACAGTCAGTGGCCAAAATGTTAATCCAGATTTTTAGATGTTTATTTGAAGCATTCCTCCAAATTTTGCTATCAGTTTGAGGTCCATCATTTTCTTTCTTTTGCATTGTCCTCCCACACACCCCCTTGTTGCAGGAATTGCTGGGGTTGTTTTGCAAGTGGCACACAATGAAGTCTCACATGGCCAAATGTCTTCAGAAGTCCGTGCCCAGCTCAGTTTGAAGGTGTTTTATCTGGACATCCAGCCACCGACCCACTTGCTCTTCAAAGAGGAGAGAAACTGAAGGCTGAGCTGGCTAATTCAGAGAGGAAATAGCTCGTTCTGAAGCAGCCAGAGAAGTGACTGCTTTGATTACCTTGATGTAAAATAACGGGATTTGGCCCCGTTGTTATTTTTCCACCAAGCATTTCACAGGAGCCAAGGAAAGCAGAAATTAGATCAACTTGAGACCACTATCAGGTCACCAGGCACCTTCCCCTTGCAGGTCCCCAAAGCACTGGGTAGCTACAGGCATCTCCTGTGCTGGCCTCACTCCAGAGAGCTGCACCAGTGAAGGGAGAAAATTTTCTTCCACAGGAAATATCAGGGGAGCAAAGAAAGAGGTTGAAAAACTGCAAAAGTCGTCTCTCAGTGCTCAGGGGCTCTCCTTCAGCTCCTGACTCCTGTTTGCCCAAAGATTGCACCTGCTCCCTATTGTGTCTCCGAGTCAAAGAGACGGAATTCTCCAGCAAAAGTGTAACTTCAGGGAGGTAAGGATGCTGTTTTCCTTCCTGGATTTCCAACAGGTTCTCTCCTCTTACCTGGGATCTGGATGCCACAGCTACTCTGCATTTCACAGCAGTGGATCTCCAAGAACTCAGGTCTGCCTGTTCCAAAAACAGACCTACCCCACTCTGACCTCACAGATGATTTCCCTCGACCTCGAGCACCCAACTGTGGGACACAACTGAGCAATTCAGACCATGTACACAGAGGGCAATAATCCTTCTACCCATTAATTAGGTGCATTTGTTACTGGAAATGATGCTGAAGTGATTCAAGTGGATGAAATAACAACAGAAAACCTCTGGAATCAAGAGGCACTTGCCCAACCCTCAGTTGTGCAGATGCCCGGCAGTCTGGCAGAGGTCAGGACTGTGGTGAAATGCCCCTTCCCAAAGAAAAAGCCAAATGTCATCACCAGATCCTGGAGGGAGTGGGAGTGTGGACAGTCTGGCTTGAACTAAACCCTGGAAACCTGAGAAGACTGCCCAGGATTAGCCAGCGGGTAACACAAAACCCCAAAGCCACAATTTCCAGCCGAGCAGCAGCCACTCTGCCCAGGCTGCTCTCAGCCATCCCAGCACTGCATTTGTGGGAAAAGCCGAGTGGAGAGTGCCTGATCCCTTCTGCCCAAAGGCAGCTCCTCTCTGGCTCTGCCCAGGGAAAGGAATACAGGTTTTCAGTGCCAGCATCGCTTGGAAAAAGAATCAGGAATCCCATGGGGTGGGCAGTGGAGCGAGGTGGGAGATGGTCTGACATACACAGAGCTAAAAAGTCTTAGTGAAGGGGAAGGGAAACCACCCCACATCTCTGCCTGTTCCTGGATGTTAAAGAGCTTTTTAGCCATGTGAGATATTGGGAATCACACTCGCTTGATGCACAAGAGAGGCTTTGAAATGGTTACAGCCTTTTTATTCACAGAAACTCCCTCTGAGTTGCCTTTTCTCCTCTCTGGGCAGGAGTTTACACCAAGGTTTTATTTGGCTTCAGGGCAAACACGATGCTTTGCAGGAAAGCACTGTCAGACAGACCCCTCTCCTAGACAAGTAATTACGAGAACAAACAGCTCCTTCTTAACCCACAGGGGAGGCTGCCAACCCCTGTCTCTGCTATTCTCGGCTTCCTGGCTCAGAAAGGGTTACGTGCAATCGAAGAGTGGCTCGTCCTCCTCGGGCTGCTTGGGAAACCGTGCAGATTCCAGCTGGCAGCAGAGCTGGGCTGGGGATGCTCTCTGCAGGTTACCCTGCAGTGGTAACAGGAGACATCCTCTGCCCTCCCAGAGAGGACCAGGCAAGGGCAGGGTGGGGCGGGTTTAGAAGGGTCAGGTGCCCCCCAAAAACCCAAGCCAGGCAGTTCCTGCCCTGCAGACCCTACAGACTGAGTGCAAGGTGGTGCTGCAGGCAGAGGTAAATGTGCAAACCTGGTTTTAAGGATAAATATCTGGATTGCTGTGAGTTAGAGGACATTTATGATGCCAGACCTGGGTGCAGTGGTCGGAGCATGGGGAAGTCCTGGAAGCAGGAGCAGCAGCTCTCCAGGGCTCTGTGGTGCTCTGTCTGCCTCTGAGTGCAACTAATTTCCAGCTGTGATGTCAAAATTCTAGTTTTGACTACGTGCAACGTTTTAGATTTGCTGTGAAATCTCTGTATTTTCCACTTTGTTCCCTAAATCCACATGGAACATCCCTCATGCTTTAGTTTTAACTGCAGTTCTACTACTGTCTCTGTCAAACAGGCATTACTGTTACCCCACCTGAGAATAGGCAGTGTAGGTCACAATTCAATGAATTTGTAAAGGTTCAGTGCTAAAACATATAAATATATTTACAAACCATATAAATAAATCCACAGAAGGACAGCCAAAACCTGCACACAAGATGTCACGTGCTTAATTTAACACTGAATCGAGCTTCAAAAAGCAAGAGGATTTTAAAAATGCACCAAGCACTAATTAAGAGTGGTGTCAATGAAGTGAAGGGCAGTTCTTAGGAAATAATGTGTAATTTGCTGTCAGTGAAACGATCAAAACTTGGCTGCTCGCTTTTATTGGCCAGCGAGTGCCAGAAGGTGCTGCTGTTCAAAGGGGACGCCCTAGATGCAGCAGGAAAGAGAATAAATCACAGAGCAGCCATTCATTAAAGCAGTAAAAACTCTTCCCCAGAGCTGTGTGACTCCTCAGAGGGCAACTGATCATGTGTTCTCAGAGGTACCTGATGGATTCTCTATTTTTGGGCACTTCCCCTTCTAACTCTGCTACCTGGAATGGCCTTTTTGGGACAAGAAAACCCAGAGGCAGAAAGCTGGACACTGGGAGGGAATGGGTGAAAAGAGAGGGTTCATTTCAGGGAAGCTTCCTACAGTTCAGCTGTTGCTCACAAAGCACCTCAGCTATCAGGACATCGTCTGACCATGCCTCTGAGCTTTCCTCACAGGAGCTCCAGCAAGGACTCACAGCAGTTCTTCCCACAAAAGCTTCACATCTTTGAAGCCTGATGCATGTGCAGGAGGCTCTGCTGGGATTCCCAGTCTGCCCAACTCACGGGGCAAATCAAGGTTCTCTCTTCCCACGACAACTGAGGCTTCTCCTGGAGCATCTGAGTCCTCTGGTGCAGAACAGCACAAGTAGAAAAGATGAGAGTAGGGGCAGGATCACCTTTAAATTAAAGGGGTAACAGAGAGAGAACAGGACAAATGGAGGGAGGGAAGTGAGGGACAGGAGTGGCATCCTGTGTTATACTTGATGCAGGACATGCCTTATGATCCTGCTCTTGATCAGGACAAAACTCATATCCAGCCTTGGAAAGAGTGCCAAAAAAACATGAAGCAAGGCTGCTGTCACTCACATTTTCTTAATGGACTGGAAATGCAGACTTTATTCCTAGAAAAAATGGGAGATCACTCCTCTTTCTCTGTGTGAGAGTGGGGGAAAAAACTCCTCAACCTTCCAAGATGTGGTTTGCAAATTCCCTCTCTCTGACAAGCTCTGGATGAGTAAATATTACCAATAATCTCTCTGTGTTGTCCAGAAGAAAATGGAGAAGTGTGAAGACAAAACAAATCCTTGTGATGAGATCATGGAGTGGCTTTGGCTGTGCCTGGAGTCCAACAAACACTCCTGCTCCCTGTTTTCTGCCTGGTGAGCCCATCCATGGGCAGTGCAGCAGGATGGATCCAGGAGGACCACTGGCCTTATCCCCCATCTCCATCACCGTTCCATGAAAGGCTCAAGAACACATTCCACTGGTGCAATCAAAAAGAAATTGCCCTCACTGGGATCCTACATCAGTGCTTTTATGGTGTTGGGGTGAGAAGTGTCTTTTTATCCTCTTTCATTTCTTGTTAAAAAGCAGAGCCCCTGTCAGAGCTGAGGAGAGCTGCAGCACAGAGGGGACATTATTCTCAGCTTTGGATTAAGATCAGTATTTTAATGAAAGCACTTATTAGCCCCAGCTGGGGCTCAATTTTCCAGTGAGTTGGGGAAAAAAAAAAATATATTGCCCTGGCCATTCTTCTCTGGGGATTGCACTGGGACATCTGAGAGTATCAATTACTGATCATAATTCTCTATTGGAAACGAACAGCTGGGGAAAAGCCGCTGGCTGGAAACGACTGGATTGCTTTACATTTTAAACTATAGCTCCTGGCTGGTTTGTGTCCATTTTTTTCCCACTCTGGGATGCTGGCAGCTCCCAGGGGGCTGCAGGAGCCCTGCCCTTGCCACCCTCTCGCACCAATGCCCCCTCAGCACCCAGCAGAGGTGCACTGGAAGTAGGATGTGCAGGGAAGTTTTGGGACCTGGATCATGTGGGAGGGTTGTCACTGTTGTTCCCTGCTCCTGGGGACATTACTCAGCCAGCAGAGCTTACAGGCCTCCCCCTTCCTCCTGCAGTTATGGGGTGGAGGAATGCCCACAGGGACACAAGGTTATTCCTGGGGAACATAGATGTTCACATGCCCCCTTGGAATGTCTGCACCATCTGGTGATTTAGGCACTCAGACCCCATCAGAACCGGCTTAGGAAGGTTTGTGACTTCATGCAGGGATAAAAGGAAGGTGAACAAGCAATGCTGGAGGGGGCAGTGGCACGGAGGGGTCTGCCTGTCCTTGAACACAGAGAGCTTTTCCATGGACACACACAGGAAAACAGACCCTGAGCTGGAAGCTTGCAGTGGGAAGTAAAAGTTAATTCCACCTCAAACCTTGTACAAGAGCTGCTGCAGAAATGGATGAAATCAGAGCAGAAGAAGCTGTTATTTCAAAGTCAAACCTCATAAAATGCACACAAGAGTTCCCTGAGGAGGGGCAGAGCCCTGCCTGGGTCAGCAGGGAGGGTTTGCAAAGGAAGTGGCACAAGGGCCAAGTGTCCGCAGCAGCGGGTGTGATGGGTGGGGTGTGTGCAGAGCCACCAGCCTCTCCCCCGTGGCCCCCAAGGGTGCAGGAGATGGCAGCACTTCCCTCCTGCCCCGAGGGATGGAGCAAAGGGTGGAGGGAGAGACACCCACAGATGTGTGCCAGCAGTTTCTGGGAGAGTTTAAAGCTGTCTTCACGTGAACAGCTGCGCTGACCCGTAACGGATGGGCACTCCCAAAGGCAGATTTCCCAAAGAACAGGCTCTGTCTGTGTGTACCACACGTCTTTTTGGGGCTGGGGGCTGTGTCAGGGACAGGGGGACAGGAGGGCAGCCCACTCCAGCAGTGGCCAGGTTGAAGGCTTCACATTCTTCCAGCTGTAGTGGCTGGAGGTTTTTTTTCTCCTCTTGGAATGTCAGATCTGGGTGGGTTTTATCAGAAGATCAAATCAATAAAATGTTCTATCTGCGAACCTGTTCTCTAAATGCTGTGGAAAAAAACCCCACAGGCTCCAGGAGCTGGTCCCCAGCTAGCCTGGGACCAAGTAGCTCAGGAATTTCACAAGAAAGTGAAGGAAATCCCAGGCATGTTGGCCTTGAGAATTGTGCTCCTGCCTGAGGTTTGATTAAATTTTTTATTCCCCTCCTCATCCCCACAAGCAGCTCATCCCAGCTGAACCGGGAGCCTGATTCCCTGCAGGGAACAGAAGGGAATCTGCATGAAAACCAAACCTTGGATGACTTTCCCACCTTTTAAAAGAGAAAAAAATCCTCACTGCTGGCCCTAGAACTGTGAAAACCCAGGGCTGAGGAGGCACCTGTTCAGACCCAAAGCCCAGCCAGTCTGACACGATCCATTCCAGCTCCCAAACCCCCTCCAGCCAAGGGACACAGCGCCCGCAGCTGCTCCCAGCCAAAGGCAGATGCTAATCCTCATCTCCTGGAAACAGGCAGTGAGCACCTGAAAAGAAACCCAGTCCCAGCATCTCACAGACCAGCCATTCAGCTCAGGCCAGTCCCATTAGATTTGGTTGACAAAAGAATCCAACGTGCACATTTATAATTCGCCAGGAAAAAAAAAAAAAAAAGGAGAAAAAAAAAAGAAAAAAAAAGGGGGGAAAGGGAAAGGGAAGGAAAAAAAAAAAAAAAAAAAAGGGAAGCCAAGCTTTCCCCTTCTGAATGGAGAGTTTCTGTGGCCCAGCCTCCCTCCTCGTCAGCAGACAGGGTGGAATTCCCAGGCTACGGGGGAGATCTCCTGGGGCTGATCGTGTTCTTAAAGGCATGTTCCCAATCAAGAAGGCTGGGATGAGGCATAATAATTGCATAGGCTTCCTGAGAACTGGCTTAATATCCCTCCAGACTGATTTAACCTAGTTTTTCATTCTGCTTTCGCATCAAAAAATGAAGGTCTGTCTATATCTCGATGTACTGCAAATCAGGAAATGGAGGCGTATGGTATATCTCATCCTCCCCTGCCTGGAGCACTCCAAGGCACGCTGCCAAGGCATTGTGTCAGCAAAGCTCTGCTGATTAACGCTGGGAGAAAGAGAAACCAGTGGCCTGTTAAAGGTCTGAGAGTCAGGAGCCATCTCATCCCGGGCTGGCTGGCACGGATTTTGTGTCCTTGAAAGTCGTGGGGAATAATTAGTGTCATTCCCAGCCTGCATTACACGTCTGCTGGGCTGTAAAGACAAACGAGGGCGGAAAGTTTTGTAGGCTCAGGGCCACGGCTGGTTATAATTCTCATTAACACAAGAATACTGGGAAATGTGCCTGTGTTACTGGGCAAGCGCCCATCTTTTACTCTACCTTTGGAGCCTCTGGAGCACCTTCAGGCAGTCCCTAAATCCAGAGATTTCCCTTTCCAGCTGAGGCTGTTGTCCTTCTGGAAGAGATCCCATGGGATGCCAGGAGAGACCACAGACCCTGTGCCTGCCTGATGCTGCACATGGGCAGCCAGATGCTGCCCAGATGGGAGAGACGGAGGTTATCAGCTCCTGCAGCAGGGATCCACACTGCCAGGGGCAACTGGAAACAGAGAGAAACCCAGGCTCCATGTCAGGGATAAATCCCAGGGAGCACCCACAGATAAACAGTGGCAGTCTGGCCACAAAGCCACACAGAGGGGCAGTGCAGGCTCCCCAGTCTGGCTGGCTTGGGTTTTTCTGTTCCCTGAGTGTGGGTCAGCCTTTCCTGCAGGAACAGCCATCAGTCCCTGCTGTGGCATCAGCACAGCCCATGCTGGTGTCAGAGAGGAGCTGGTGGCTGTAAAGCTACCTTCAGACTGTGCTGCACAGTCAGACTGTAATCACAACTGGCCTTCTTCGTTATAAGTGCTTTTAATCCTGTAATGAGGTGCTCTACAGACCAAGGCATTATTTTATGCTGGATGTTGCCAGTTTGGACTCGCAAGTCCAGCTTCAAAAATGCAGCTCTCTCACAGTGCAGTAAAAAGCCACCTCTGAGCTCTGTAAGAACACAGACCTTGCAAACGTATCCCCAAACTCTACACAACACATTTGGGAGGTTGCCTTCCATTGCTGAGCTGGCTCATCGTGGCAGAACCTCTCTGTGACGACCGGGCCAGCCACGTTGGATGCCACATGTTTGTGACCCAACAGATCATTTGCAAAGCCTTTAGAAAAGGGAAGAAAAAAAAAAAAAGCAGCAGATGAATTAAATTAAGGGACTTAGTGTCATGAATATGAATTGCTGCTCTGAGCCATCCTGGTGAATACTAAACTCGGATCCCAGATAAAGCCACCCCGTGTCTGGGTCAAGCAGCCATGAGATCCCTGGACTTCCCTCAGCTCCCTGAGATCCAAAGTAGGAGGAAACAATAGTCCCTTAAAACATGTGGGACCAATTCCCAGGTTTCTTACTCACTCTGAGTTCAGTCCTTACTCCCAGTGTGGCAGTGGCAGCTTTATTTGAGCTCACAGCCCCAGCCCACACTCTGGCTGGTCCAGAGGCCACTGTCCCCAGCAAGAAATCAGCTCCAAGCTCAGAACTTCACGAAAATTGCTGGAATCACTCTCTGCTCTTTGCTGCATCCCATGACAGGACAGGGCAATGGGAGATAAACCAGGCAGACCCCACCAGTCCCCTGAGCAGATGTGGGTGAGCACAGAAACTCTACAGGCCACATTTTTGGCAGATCCTGGCCTATATAAACAAACAGGCAACATGACCTGAGCTCCCATAAATTTCCTGAAAATCTTTAATTGCTCTAAAGGCTTAACAAAGTGTTTCACAGCAGAGGCAGCAGCCAGTAATTACAGGTTTGGAATCTGTGGAGTTGCAAGCCGAGGTCCAGCTCAGAGATTGCAAATGCAGGCAGCAATAACAGCTCTTTCAGAGCACAGCACATGTCTTTTGCCACCCCATACCCTGTTTTGTGAGCTGCTGTGTCCCTAGCCAAGCATGCTGTCAGCAGGAGCTTTAATCAAACAGCAAAATACATTAAATATAGAGACACATTGCAGTTGCAAAGCATTGTGAAAGAGTCAGCTGAGTGCTGGGAGACCATGATTTAGCAAAAAATTATGAAGGGGCAGCTACAGGCTGTAAAAGCCAGACTTCTACTGGAATTAGGATGTGCAGGAAAGGTTTGGGACCTGCCATCATGCGGGAGGGTTGTCACTGCTGTGCCCTGCTCCCAGGATCTGCACACAGAGACCCCAACACCACATCTGCAGGTGGATCCACAGCAGCTGCAGCAGGTTTAAAAGAGGGGAAGGAGAGAGAAGGGTCACAGCTCCCATGGACACCCCTCAGGCTCAAGGGCAGCCACTGTCTCTGCCTGGTTATTCAGACCCTCAGCTCTGAGAAAGATACTCCCACAGGAAAACAGCCTCACATGCTGCTTGGAAAGGCTGCCAGTCCCAAATTACTCATCACATCGCTCTGACTGCCTTTAAAATGTTTCTCATCAGCACTTTGGTCATCTTCTCACTTTTATACGTGGTGCTGTTTGCAGAGCCCCTCTTTAAAGCCGACTGACAAGTTTCAAAAGCGAGTGAGCCTGTTAGTTTTTCCTTCTGCCAGTCATTACACAAGAGTAGTGCTTGAGATCCAAGTTTCTATTAAAAAAGAGGACTAAATTAAGCTCTTGCATGAGGTCTCTAGAGATGCATCAGTCAGTGCTTTCTTACACGCTCCTTTTACAGAACAGGAAAGTCTGTGTACCAACCCAAGCACGGCTATTCAACTGTCAAAGCCCCTAGAGCTGCATCAATCCACAAAAGAGCAACCAAACTCCTTTGAAACTTCTGCAGAGAGGCAGCAGAGAAGAATTTGATGTTTAATGCTTTAATCATAGAGTTGGAGGCCTCCGCTGATCCGTGGTACTGACGGCTGCGGGAGAGCTCGCACCACGTACGGGTGAAGAACTGAGGTTTAGATAAAAGGAACTTCAAGGGAAAAGAACTGAAAGGCACAGTGAGCCCTGTAATTCCAACCATTGTGTGAGACTCCTCCTGGCAAGTGTCCCTTTTCATAGATCATTGCAGGATTTGTTAGTTGTTTCTACAAATTTAGAAAGAAAATATCTCGCACGCGCCAAAGCAAGTGAACAGCACGTTGTTAATGTTTCCAGAGATCTTTCCATTCCATTGAACCTTTCCATTGGTTCAGTCTGTACAACAAGAAAGAAAATGGCTCAGATTACTGATCTCACTTAAAAAACCCCAAAAAACTCTGGATTTTGCAGTGCTGCATCACTCAATCTCCAGAGCCAGCCCTGGGATGTGGCGAATAATGCAACCCTCAGTCCTGCTTTAGCAAAACAGATGAAGCTCTGACTTGTTCTTCTCTCGCTGGTGTTTTTGGAAAATGCAGGAAGGAAAAAACTGTCAGACAGAAATAGTCTGTGTGTCACTTCAAGCCAATCATTGGGGACCTGGACTCAGAGCCCATTGAAGTCAGTGGAAAGATTCCTCCCAGCCTCCACGGGGTTTGGCTCAGCCCCACACCAGTGTGCTCCTTGCAGGTGTAAGTTTACACGTTCCTTTTTAAACCTCCTGAACAAAGACTGCCCTCAAGAACCACCTTAACCACAGCTGCGTTTGTCTCTAGCAGGGAGCTTCCACCCTGCCTTCAGCAATGTTCCTGGTCCGGGGCCAAATCTCCAAGCCAGCACATCCCTCTGTCTTCTTCTGCAGCCCTGCCCCTTCTGTAGGGCCACATTTCCAAGTGTGCAGTCCCACAGGGCTGGCCTGGCTCTCCCCTGCATTTCTCTGCCTCCACGGCTCACACCACTGCCAGCCCAGCGCCTCCAGAACCATCCACGGTTTCCTAGGAACTGCAGAGTTAACATCCCACATTAACATTCCCCGTGGGAGAGGGCTCTGCTCTCTGCTGCTGGCTGGCAGGACTGGGCAGGGGAAGAACAGTACGTGTTGACATTCATATAAATTTATCCTTATATATATATATATATATATATATATATATATAGCAACACTTCTTCCATTTTATCCTCTAGATAGTCCCAAGCAAACTCTCTTCTGAATATATCACTTCATATTCCAGAATACTGAATGAGGAACTGTTTTTTTTTTATCCCAACTTGAGGTGAAAAATCCAATTATTTTCACTTCTTAGCTTATTTTAGCTAACTTCAGGAAGGCCTCTCCAGGTAACAGAGATCACTGACAACTCAGAATTAAGATCACCCCCTGAGTTTGGTGCAGGAGGAAGAGGTGCCTGCACTACCAGCAGTCCTGTAAACCAAACAGAAAGTGAAATCAATGTGAACCTTGCCTAAATAAGCCACTTATGTGCTTGGATTTTCCTCCCCTCCCCCCAGTCCCCAAACGGTCTTTGAACACTCCGAGTTGTTCAAGTCACCGAGGGGACAGTTCCACACTCCACTGAGCACAAAAGCCAAACATCCATAACGCAGTGCTGAGCTCAGAGGGTTAAAGGACACCCCTGGGAGCAGCAGCAGTGACAAATAAGCAGGGAGAACGTTCCTTCACCTTTCTGATTGCTCAGGAAGCCTTGGCACAGCTCCAGGTGTGAACCCACTGCACCAGCACTGCTTTCCCCCGCTGCTGGTGTGCGTGTGTGCAATGCAAACAGGGCCTGGCATGGGCAAGGGGATCCAGATGTGCCAGAGGGAAGGCAGGCTCTGAGATCCACTCAGAAGGTGACCTGGAGCTCTTCACGAGCTGGAAGTGAATATGGAATGTGCCAGGGATGATCCATGCAAGAATTGATTAATTTTGCCAGAACTGAAGTGGCATCCATCTCTAACTCTTGGGCACAGGATGGGGGATCAGGAAGGACTGGCTCTCTGCCTGGCTCTGCTGCTCTGTCCTGCACTGATACTGTGCCATTTTTCAGCTCTGGCCCTTTCCCCATGCCTCATTTTCCCCACCTGCAGGTCTGGACATCAAAGCTGCTGTGTGTAATTTTCAAAGAAAGGAGCAAGCCAAAAGAGGGATGGAGGGAATGGAAAGGCAAATCCTTCCAATATTAGTCAGCCCTTACTTTGGCAGCACAGAGAGGTGGAAGGAGAAGGAAGGCTGGAAGTGCTGGGTTTCTGACAAGTCCACTGTGGCAACGATGCCCCTTTAACACAGGGATGGTTCAAATCAGCAGCCCTAAGCTTGGTCCTCCTGGGCTTTGCTCCCTGCCAGCAGTGCTCAATGTGCTGCTTTGTCTCTCAGAGAGAACGTGGGACTGCTGTTGTTCATTACTTACAGATGTGCAGATATCTGAACCTGCTCAGCCACCAGACTGAGCTGCCAGCCAGAGCCAAGGGAGGTTCACAAGAGGCTTAGGAAGACTATCCTGAGAGATGAGAGTTGAGTTTCTGGTGTTCAATTCATGCCATTTTCCCCTGGAAAACACCTGCTGGTTTCTTCCCTTGCACTCACAGGGAAGCAAAAGACAATTTCATGCTGTTCCTTATCTGCCTCCTCTGTATCCTCCAGTCAGTTCCCACCAGTGGTTCCCTATCAGGTGTCACATCTGGGAGGGATGTAAAGCTGACAGGCAGAGAGATGCCTGCCCAAGCATCTCAGATTAACCATTTCCATGCTTTTCCCTGTGTAAACGTGGGTCTGCTCACAGGGTCAGTGGTAGGTAAATAACTGGAGATTGTGGAAGTTCTCCTCAGCTTGGGACAGTATCGACTGATACGACCCTGGCCCTGCCAAAACTGACATCAAATAGGTGTTGACCTCAACACTCTTGCAAAATTATAACAGCACAATGCTGTGGCATTCCCCAGAGTGACTCCCTTCAGATGTGAGGCAGTGGGAAGATGGAATGTCCATCCCTAGAGGATGAAAGGTGGAGAAAGGGAGCAGGGGACCAGCAGATCCCAAACTGCAGTGAGAGGAGGTGAGTTAAGGTGAGCATTTCACTTTAATCCGAAGGATTAAAGACTTCAGAGGACAGACTGGCTATCTTTCAGCGTTCCTCTATCTGCTCATTTTCTGGAAAAAAGGTTCATTAAGGACAGGTAACTTCCTAGTGAAGACTGCACCATTTGATGGCAAAGCAACCCAGAGCAGGTCCCAGATTCCTGGCAGGGACCAGTCCTACATTTACAGATCAGTAAGGTTAAAAAATCCTGGTAATAAAAACCACAAGCTAAGACATTTGGGGCACCCCCACATTTCTGTGCATTTATCTAACACTTGCCAGCTGAGATTCCTGTTTTACCTAAACACACGGGAGCAGAGGGACTTTCAAGGGATCTCTGAAAACAATGGGGACTTAGAAATTTTAAAAATTCCCAGCTCCTGGGCTAATGCCCCAATGACTATTCACTTTCTTAAACACGAGGCAGCTAAGATACTGCTAAAGTTACAATAGTGAGGGGTAGAAAATAACAGGATTTACAGGGTTAGGTTTAACAGGGTTGAAGGTTAACAGGATTTTAAGTTTAGGACTTAAAATAACACAGCAGAAATGAGAATCCACAGTTACAAAGGACTGTGTGTATTATTCATTTCTCCCTCCGTGCCTCTGCACAGGCTGTAAATCAAGCCAGATCAGGAGATGTCACCAGCCAGGGCTGTCCCCTGCAGCCCAGAGCACTGGGCTGGCAGACAGGATACACAGGGGTTTTATTTTCAGGGCCCTGACACTGAGCTGTTATGTGACACCTGGAAGGTCACAGCACATTGCTGCTGCTTCTCCCACCAGCTGCTGGGTTAGGTTATGATTATTTCTATTATTTCTACCCCTGCTGCTATAGGCACTACCAAGGAACCCCCTGCAGACACCAGGATCTCATGGTGCACAAATCACTGTGTGCACAAATTCTGTCCAAAAACTCTTCTCCCAGGAGAAATTTCTGCCCTAAACCAAAGGAAAACAGGTGGAAACAGGCAGAAGTGCTGGTCCGGGGGGGCCAGGGCAGCCCCTCACCCTGGGCTGAGTGTCCTGGCTGAAGGGACCGATCTCTTTTGGGGTACTAATCACCACCATGGTATCAGCAACACACAGTTGTGTGCACAAAGCTCCTGGGTTGCACACAGGGGATTAAAACACAGGGAAACAGATCCTGAATGCCCAGAAGAAAACCCTCAGTCCATGCCTTCAGTCTTTCCTAACAACTGCGCTTTTGCAGATTTGAGCCACGCTCCGAAGGTCTCCGGGACAAGTATTTGACACAAAGTGATGCCAGGGAGCCACTTCTGCTTGCTTTTGTTTTTCCATGGATGCAGAATCCTGCCTAAAATAATCCCCAGCTAGAAATACTGGTCTGCCATGGCTGCATGGCCGGGATTTCTCTGCCACCACCCTGAATTTCAGACGCAGGTTGAGCTTCTGGGTGTGCTGTGCCTGGTACGTGCTGGAATTGATTATAGGTTTTCTTGCACTTCTATCCTCATTAGTTCTACATCACAGAGAACGTGGAACGCAGGCACTGCCAGCCCAAGAAAATTAAGATGTGACATTGTTTTTCAAGGACATATGCTCGGGGCATGTGTTTTTTCCCCCTCCTCTATCAGTGCAAATCCCAAATGGAGCTATCAACAAAAATGAAGGGAACAATCCTGACCCAGTTTAAAGTTGTGTGGGTTTTTTTTTTTTCTCTTTCATTCTTCTGCTTCTCAGAGGCAGAACAGAGGCCACAAGCAGAGCTGCCAAAACACATATGCATGTTGGATGCTTTTGTCTAAAGACACTATGAAGTGCTAAAATATTAAATATGTCAAGCAGAAAGGTTTCCTCTGGTCTTCAGAGCTCTGCAAAATGGCAATAAAAATGTAAAAGAAGAATGCTGAATAATCAAATGTGGTTTCTTTTTTAAAATGTAAATAGTAAAGGCTGAGGCCTGGATACTTCATGTTAAGAGCTCAAGGATTTTCAGCCCCATTCCTTCCCTTGTGCTGAAGGGATCATTTTTAGGGATAAGGGACTTGTAGGGACCCACTAGCAAACATTCTGAATTGTGAGCATGAGGACCAAGCATCCTGTATCAGAGGGGTTTTTGCACCACCCAATCCAGGCCCCGAAATTCAGAATAAGCTTGGCTTTGCACTCCCACTGCCCAGCTCAGAGTTGTTCAGAGCCAGACTTTAGACTCAGGGCTGTTTTCCAGTCCTAATGATCTGCTCAGATCCTGACTTCTCCAGCAGAACTGCCAGTAAAGAGAGGTGCAGAGAGCAGGATATTTGGAAAAGCAAACACTCTCCTCAGGTGAACTCAGCGGTGACCCCCGAATCCACCCCCAAAGGTCAGCAAACAGCCCCTGAGTGGCCGTGACAAACGCTGCTGAGGGGTGCAAGGGCAAGCTGGCACATGAAGTCCACTCTCCCTCCCCAAACCTGCCGTGCTGCTCATCATCCCTGCTGCTCTTTAGCTGCTCAGACCACGCTTCCCCCTCCACCTCACAGCACCAGGCATGGGGCACTGTGAGACATCAGGGGCTGGGGCTGCAGCAGAGCCCCTCAGCTGTGTTGGAGGCACTTGAGGTGTTGTCGTTGTTGTTGTTGCTGCTGCTGTTATTATTATTATTAATTTTTGACTGCAAGTAAATACCAAGCAATTACGGTGTTCTGAAGTGACCTTCTGGAGCATGTGCTCGAGTCCATGGAGCTCAGCCAAAGCTACTATTGTGGATTTCATGCCAAGGCTTGGGAGAACCCTGGCTCCCTCCCATTGTTTTCTTTGGCTGGGCTCTATGGATTCTCAGCCTGGCAAGAAAGCCCCATTTTAAAAGTACTGGCAAGCACCGTGCAGTTTGTCACAGCACGGCCCATGATTTAGGACCTTGATTTAGGCTCAACACTGGGTTCTTTTGTTCCGCGGCCTTGGGACATCGCTCGCGACTTCGCGCGAGTTACCCAACGCCAGCCGGCCCCGAGCGCGGCGTGCCCAGGGTGGCAGGGAGGATTTTCCCCCGAATGTACAATCCAGAGTGGGAGTTGGGAAATTGAAGCTGCCTTATCCACCAGCTGCAGGCTCAGGCTCGTGCAGACGAGGCTTTCTAACACAATGGATGCTTCGGCGATAAAGCAAAATTGCCACATACCTGGGTAAAGCCAGAGCTGCAGGAGAAGGATTTGCAGTTCTCTCTTTTTTTGTTTGATTTGATAGAAACTCATTTTTATTTATGATTCGACCTCAGAAATAGAGGTGAAATTTGAAGGGATTAAAGGAAAAAAAAAAAAACAACCCAAACCAAAACCATCTCTCTGGCTCCACAAATCCTTCTTACAGGTCCCTCAGGCTTTGCTAGGATGTAGCTATAAGCAAAAAATGACTCTGCAAAATACAGCCCTTTGGTAAAAACCAGCTCTTGTGCAATCTGTATATTTTGGAAGCCATATTTGACCATTTTACTGGCTAAGGATACCCAAAACCAGACTCCTCCAAATCCTCTGTGCATGGGGAGGAGGGGGAAGAGGGCAAGCTGAATATTTAAAATCAAACCAGTGAAGGAGAAAAGTCTTCTTCTAGAAATTGAGTCAAAAGCTCAAAATCTCTGTACCTTTGTGACCAGCACTGCTGAAACTCGGCAGAAAAGTGCAGCCCTTTCTGCTGCTCATGGATTGGAATTAATAACCCAGCCAGCCCTGAAATAGCTGCCACCTTTTTCACTGTCAAACTAATCGAGAATAATTGAATACAATTAGTAAATCATGGGTAAAAATGTAAATGAGGCAGTAAACCAGCTAATTAAGGACCATCCTGAATCATATCACCAGTGACTGAGTTGGCAAGTAACAGCAGAGATGAGGCTTAGGCTGGGGTCAGTTCCCACTAATACTGAGCCTAGAAAACCAAGGATGTGGTTGGTAATAGCTCTTGGCCCCTGCAGACAGCACAGATTCCTCTGGGGTCCAAAGAGACAAGGAAATGTTTCATTTCCTGCATTTATAGCCCACTGTAGCCACCTTTGCTACGTGAGGTACTCGCAGCCTCCTCACAGGAGAGCTCTGTTGGTTGTATTTTACAGCCCCTGTGTGGTTGCAGAGAGGACTCGGAGTCTGGGCTAGCAGATGAGAAGTGGTGCCACTCTAATACATCTGACTGCACGAAATACTTTCAATTCCAGCTCTTACTGTCTCTTCAACACCTCAAAAGTGGAAGTGAAAAACATCAGAGGAGCTGCCTGTATTTCTGTATTGATAAAAGAGGGGAAAAGGAGAAATGTCACAAGAGACAAGCATGACGTGACCCCCGCTGGATGGAGCCTTTTGGCATCAACATTTGGTGATGTCCCCTCTTGTCTCTATCTCACCCCAACAGGTTTCTCTGGGCTTCTGGCTGATGAGGTTGACCCAGCAGAGAGGTGTTTTTCTCCTTCTATGCACCTTTCTCAGGAAGCATGGAAGTCACCCTTGGTTCGTGGTATAATGTTGGATGCATGGGAATGTGACAGTGTTCTGCTCATACCTAACCGTGGTCCTAATTCCATCTTGATCCAGTCTCTGGCACTTATCCAGAGCATTTCAAACTGAACCATATCAGTAAAAACCAATTCTGAACAAGACATGGCAAATCAGATCCCTGAACAGCTTGGAAAATCCCTCTTGTTACGTCGGTGGGTGTTTTTCAATGCCTGTCAGAACATCCACGAGCATTGCAAGGTCCAAAAACTCACAGGATAAACCAGAGCCTGGAGATGGAAGGCATCTCCTTCCCAGCAGCTCAGCCTCAACACACTCATGGGCACAGCTTAGGGCCTGAGGAGCTGCTGTGGTTTCTCCCTCAGGCTCAAACCCTCCCACGGCTTTTCTGCAAGCACACCTTGAGGTTCCCCTGTGACCAACTGGAAGCTGATAAAACAACCATGGATTAACAAGGGAAAGGGTCAACTCCCAGGCACCCCAGCCCCGTGTCACAGCTCACTGGTGCAAATCCCAGTTAAGCTAAAGAAAACTAAAACCTGTGTTCACACGAGCCCACTCTGATTTCTGTGTACACTTCACGCCCCTGCGATTTCTGGTCCCAAGTTCACACCCAAACAGGAAAGGGACAATCTTGTGCTTCAGGTGTGACTGAAATCTCACTCAGCTCCCCATGCTCATGAGAATTCCAAGCTGGATCTCACTGAACAGCTGACCTGACTTCAGTCTTGCCACATGAGGCCAAACCCTAACAGAAACCACCTGTGGTATTTCAATAACATTAAATCCAAGCTGAATTCAGCCTTGTACCTGACTCGCATCCAGCATCAATTTCCTTGGCCCACTCCAAGTCTCTTGCTGTCAACACTCCAGGGCTGAGAGTCATGGAAGAATGAGCTGCATTCTGTTAAACCTCACAGCCAGTGCTGCCAGCTGAAGTGTTATCCCTGCTCCCCATACCGAGGATGGGGTATGAAACAGCACAGTTTATTTTCCAAATCTGATGCAAGGCTCCAGTTATTCCGCTTGCAGTTCTGACTACGAGAGGGCTTAGCCAGCTCTGACAACATATGGATGTGGTCCATGGTGCTGGCTGTTTCCTATAGGATCTGGAAAGGCCTGAGGCATGACTCTGTCTTTCTGCTGCACTTGGAATTTGCTGTGATGCGCAGGAGGAGGAATTCCTGGGAAAGGCCAGGGCCTCTCCAAGGATGATCCCAGATGCTCCCTCTGTACACACCAGCTTGTGAGTGCAATACTCCAAGGTTTGTGTGTTCAGCCAGCACCTGGCTGGCTGCAAACTTACCTCTGCTAATGACAGAGTAGGAAAACTCATTTATTGTTATCTCTTTTGGCCTTATTTATAGAACTCTTGTTAATGCCTCAGCTGCTCTGTGCTGAACAGCAACGGACCTTGTGCCATATGAGCATGTCACACACACCACAGACCTGCCCAGAGGGGAAGATGTGTTGAGATATTTTAACCACAATATAGAGCTGCAGCCCCACCAGGCCTCACTGACCATGGAATTTCAGCAGTAAACATTTAAAAAACCCACAGATTCCCTGTTTAAATACATCATCTTTCCAGCCCCATCTTCCCCAGATCCTGCAAAGCTGGCAGATCTCTTGAGGTAAAATAACATCTAAGATGTCTTGGCATCTCCAGACTTTGGTTCTCCAGCAGCACCAGGTCCTGCCAACATCACGAGGTGACCAAAAAATGAGGATTTGGATGTGTGGTGTGGGTTCATCTCACCCATTTTGGTATAAACAAGCAGAAATGCAAACATTAGGCAGAATTGTTTATGATATGAACAGTGACCTGGCATCTGCCGCTTCAGCACCTGCTTCTGTCACAAGAGGTTTCCTTGTCTCTGTCTGCCACCAGCACAGAGGAATTTGCTTCACTTATTTGTATAAATGTGCCAAATAAAGTAAATGTAGTTATGCTCACGTGTCAGAAAGAGGGAGGGCCAGCAGAGGTTCTGAGGACAGGAAGCGACTCCATCCTTGCACAGGAAATATCCACTGAAATTAAGATAACAAGAGCAAGATGATGAATAGAAAAATCAAAGGAGAATATAATGCATTTTCCCCTCAAGTGCCTGATACCACAACCATTAAATCAGTATCAAAATTTCCACTGCGTTCAGAAAACAACTCAAGTATTTCTGGAAAAAATGTACTCTGTGCAAAATGTCGTTTGCATCGAAAGAATGTTTGGACAAGGAAACAGTAACTGTTATTATTGGCAGTATCAGAGAAACAAGGCCCCAGTGGTCCTTTCCTAGAAGGGTTAAACTTCTCCCATTATGAAACAAGGAAACAATCTCTGTAAGGACGAGTTTTCCAGCCAATGCCTATCCAAAACTCCAGGTCACCAGCAAATACATCCAAACACACAATAAGGTCATACGAAGAAATTCAGAGAACAGCCCTCTTTGTCTAGAATATTAAGTACTGGAACAAATAACAGCGACATCCTCATGAGTTGTTCACATTTTTCCCAGCACAGCTCTTCCATGCTGAGGGTTGCTTTCTTTTTCCTATCACTCCGTGTGGATTTTTCTCTCTCGTCATTTGTCTCCCCTCCATTCCAAGTAAAGCAAGGAATGTGTCCTCTCCTGGAGTCACCTATGAGACTGCAGATCCCTGGAGCTGGCCCAACTAGAAGGCTTTTTTGTGTATTTGTTCATTTGGGGTCTCTTTCAAATGAATTAAACACTTAAATAACCCTTCCCTCGTTCCTTTTCCTGGTTTCCTACAACCCTCATTCCACCAGGTCCCATCTTCTCTGCTGTTCCTTGGTCCTTTCCTTCTCAGAACATTTCTCACTCCAAGATTTTCAGCAGTGACTGCTATAATTTCTTACCTAACCCTAATGCCAGGACTCTTCTTTCTCCTGTGTAATTATTTCTCACAAATAGTGTCTCCAGGTTGGGACCTGGATGGGGCAAAATCCTGCAAGACTTGTTTTTTCCAATAACAATTTTAGGCAGAGGGGTCTTAAAAGCTTCAAGGGCTTTTAACAAAGGTTTTATAAGTTGTATGGCAAGATAAAGGGAAAAATGGAACAGAATTTCTTAATTCTACTTCTCTGATCCTGCTTTAAGTGGTATAAATACAAAGGAGAGTCAGAACCTATTGAACCAAGGTCTGTTTTCTCAGTCCCCACATTATTCAAGATGTGAGTTCTAAAGAATTCCTTCTGTTCTCTCCTCTCTTAGTTCCCATATTTTGGACAACTTTTCAACCAAAAGATCAAGCACTATCTGCTTTCAAAGTGCCCCTAATGAGGTAATTACTGGGAGCATAAAACACACACATTTATTGTAACTGAAGCCACCACAGGCTGGGGCCAGGCAGTGCTCAGAGTTCGCTCCACTGGCAGCTCAGAGAGGTCCCACCCTGCTCAAATCTTTTTTCTGTAAAGGAGTAAGACATCTCCAGTGTCCCTCATGCTGGAGTTACACTGCTGACCCCTCCTTGAACAAACTTTGCAAACCACGAGCACCCACATCTGAGCGGAGACCGAGATTAAACACAGTTGTTTTGCAGAACTTTTTCCTGCAGAAGTGCTCGAAGTTCTTTTCCAAAAAAACCTCCCTCCCATCCCACAGACATCCTGTCCTGGGTCAGGAGCTCACCACCAGCCGGAGCTCAACCCACGCCAGGGACAGGAGGAACTTTCTGTTCCTTCAGCAGCTCCTGGGAGCCAGACCTCCCATTGCTCCCCACAGCCACAGCTCCAACCTGCCCCTCCTGGGGTCAATCCTCTAAATCTCACCAGCTCCCCACGTCCTTCATTTTGGGTCTTGGTCGAGTGAGATTATCCAGCCCTTGGTACCAGCAAAGTGCTCTCCTAAGAGCTGCCCAGCTTCTGCCCACGAGGGTGGGGGTGTCTGCCACTGACTGGGAACAGAACTGGGAAAAATCCTTCATGGGAAGGAAAATAAAACCGGCAGCAGCAGGTTGGCTGGATGTAAATTCCTTCCAGTGCCTGGAGGAACTACAGGAAAGATGGAGAGAGACTATTTATAAGAGTCTAGAGTGAGAGGACAAGGCTCCACACTGAAAATAAGTGGGTTTAGATTGGATATTAGGAAGAAATTCTTCCCTGTGAGGGTGGGGAGGCCCTGGCACAGAGTGCTCAGAGCAGCTGTGGCTGCCCCTGGATCCCTGGAAGTGCCCAAGGCCAGGTTGGAGCAGCCTGGGACAGTGGAAGGTGTCCCTGCCCATGGGGTAGAACAAGATGATCTTTAAGGTCTTTTCCAACCCAGGCCATTCCATGATTCTATATTAGTTCTAGCAAATTGTTTCTATTGAAAAATATACATCCCAAAGTGGAAAAAAAAACCCAAAAGAAAAAAAAAAAAACAAACATGTAAGTTAAACTTTTTTTTTTTTTTTACTTGAAGTGATTTCATTTCTGAGTTAGTTTGGATTTTTTTATCCTGCCTGCTCAATTCAAAATCAAGACTTTTCTTCTTAATTTTCAGATCAGCTAAGCAAAGATGAAAAATTTATCAGAAGCACAAGTCTGGTTGTGAATTATCTGATATTCGTGCATGAAAGGCTTGTGCAATTATTTGGACATTTTATTTTCACCTAGAATTGCAGTTCCCAAAGGAAGGGAAAGTTGAGATTTACAGTTCATTCATGTCCCCAGGAACCAACCTAAAGCTGTGAAAGCAAGTGTCCTTAAATGATTTCTTGCTATCCTACAGTCACAATTAGCTCAGATCGTAATGCCGACTTTGCTTGGGCTTAGCTTCAAGACTAACATTAAACTGTACTGCTGCATAATCCTGTGGCTGATACCTGAGTCATAATGTGAGCTAATAGGTCAACCTTGGCTTTTGGTAAGCCATAAAATGGAAAAAAACCCTCAGTTATAAGAGCTTTAGAATTCTTACTAGACAGCACGCAGTAATTCTTGGTCCTGAGTCATACTGCAAAAGCTTTTTATAATATCTTGCCTTTGCTCTCAGAGCAAGTGATTACACTGCTGTGCTCTTCCCCAGCCATCCAAAAAAGATATTTGAGGCTCTGTGTGCCAGGAGGGATGAATGTGCTGCAGGGAGCACTCCCACGGGCAGCACGTGCCGCGACTGCAAATCCTGACGGAGGAGAATCTGCAGCTCCATATGTGAGCCCAGGGCAGGAAATGCCACCACGTGCTCCATTCACTGGGGGTGCAGGCAGGGATTCTGGTTACCTTTTAGGGGAAATACACCATTGACATCAGGGAGAGGGTTCAGAAAGCACTCACAGAACCTCTGTGCTCGCAGCCCGGGCTGCCAGGGTCAAAGAGAACCTCGTAGCTGCCCAAAGGACAGCACCCTTCAAAGCCATCTCACTCACAGATACACCCAGAGTGTGCTGTGCAGTCCCATTTCAACAGTATCCTTGTTGAAATGGGACTCAATCCATAACCAGGAGTATTTGCCTTCCCAGGATATCTGGGTGGTACTGAAAGAAGCAACTCCAGTATCAGGAGCAGAATGCCAACCTTTCCTTGAGTCATTTTTTGTCCCTTTTCAATTCACTAAGAATTGAAAAGATTAAATATTGTTAAAGATAATATAAAATGACCCAGCAGAAAGCCAGGCCCTCACATGGTAGCAAGATTGGTGGAACACATCCTGTGGCTTTGGAAGGCATCGGCTCAACGCTGCTCCTTCAGCCTTTCCCTGGTGACCACTCTGGAAAAAAGGCTGGGAGATTCCCTGCTCCGTGTGGGGCACATCACACAACAAATCTGGCAAACACCTGTCCCAAGGAGGAGGAATCAATCAGTGTCTTGCAGAGAGCAAAGGCTGGAAGATCCAGTGTGGCACATTTTGAGCGCTCTCCAAATTCCAGACGTGTCTTTGCTCCCTGTTACCCTCCTGTTCCTGAGCATTCACTGCAGTGGGGATTCACTTCTTATCAGTAACTCAGTCTGTGGGGCAGGGAGGGAGCTGATAATTGAACCAGATTCACCATTACTCAGCATTTCCTATTCTCTCACCTTAAAAAAAAAAAAAGAAAAAAAAACCCAAACCCCTCAGTCATCTTATCTTGGAGCAAAAACGATGACCAGCAAATTTGCAAGAACAATTCCAGGGGTGAAATCTGTTTGTGTCCACCATCTGTCATTAATAACAGCTCCATGACACTCAGAGGGAAAACATGTAAAACCCACCTTCCTATTTTGGCACCCGGGGAACACAATTTGCTTTTCAGAACCACTCCATATCCAACAGCTCTCGTGGCAGTCAACATGGGCAGCAGATAAAGAACATTGTTTGGACAGATAAGAAGCAAAATAAAGAGTGATCTTTGCCACATCTGCCTTCACCAAGCTGGACTGATTTTCTTTCTCACATCCACACCAGAGGAAAGGCAGAGCCAGCAGAGGGGAAACAGCCAGGACACAGTATCCTTAAAAAAAAAAAAAAAAAATCCCTCACGATTACTCTGTCGTATTCCTGGAGGCAAAGGTGGATGCAGAGACAAGGCGTGCATAAAAACCTCCTCATTTCCCCGCAGCTGGGGTTTATTATCAGCTTAGTCTATCTGGATTGCTCTAAACTTTCCATTTAACAGCTATATTTCTAGTAACCACTTCTAAACTAATAACATTTAAATGCAGGATATGGGCAGCCTGCAGCTACGGCTGCCGTGGAAGCAGATCTTGCAGGCCTGACTCATTGCAATAATGCCTTTGCTATCAGCTTCTTAATTATGATGGAAATTACTGGAGCAAATTACCATAAAGGTTTAGGAACATTCAGTCCATTCTGGCCCTTCCAGGTCTGTTGCAATACATATTTGCTTTTTCTTCATAAATGTTAAAATGCCTGCTTTTTTTTTTTTTTTTTTAAATCTGTCTCCTCCTTCTCTTGGGAACATGGGAAAAAAAAAACCAACTTCTTTTCACCGTGGCAAGGTCCCAAGAAAACAGGTGGCTTCATGCGTGAACAATGATAATTGGGAAAGAGGTGATAGAAATTCCAGCCTGCCCACTTCCAAGTCCTGCACACAAGTTCTCCACATCTTATGAGGTTGTGTCAGGCAGAAAGGGGTTGACCACACCACCAAATCCCAGCTCAAAATCCTTACCAGGTCTGGAACCCACTTTTGGACCTTTCTCCATTCCGTTTTGAGAGCCGATTTCTCCACAAACCCACGGTCACACACTCGCTTGGAGGAAAAAAGGGAGAACAACACTGGCTGAAGAAACCAATTCCTTGCACCCATGCAGCCACCACAGCCTGACCCAGGGATGCAAAGCCTTACATGGATGTATTTGTTTGCAAATCACAACTTCTGGGAAAGATAAGAGCCTGCAGAAAACCTAACAATCCCCTGGGACAGAGCTGCAGCACTAGCAGTTTACCTGGATGCCTTTGTCCCCACAAATGAAGTTTTAAAGGAGCCTGAGTGCTGAAAAACTACCATTTCTCTGCTTTCAGACAACTACCATTACAAGATAAGTCAGAACAAATTCGAAGCATCAGTCCATTTTCAGTAGGGAATTCCTTCATGTTGGATTAACTCCTTTTGCTGAAGTTCTGTCGGGTGGTGTTGTCTTTGTACAAGTTCCAGTGAGCTCCACTGGAATTAATGCCCTGATAGGGTCATGCCAGGGGAGCCTCCTCTGAGATAAACCAGATTCCTCCAGCACTTAGTGGTCCTTAGTGGTGCATTTGAATTTATGTCTTTTGGCTGAGGAAGGGGGGCTTTAGGACCAGCAGCTTCTCACATGAACTTGTGTGGTGTGCTCAGGCACTGTGGCTTTTTTTGTCCCACAGACAAGCACTTCCCCCTGTGTTCTCATCCCTGCCTGGGTTGGGAACACGGTGTTCCTTCCCGTGCTCCCACCAGGAGGACGGTGAGGGGCTGGCCCCGAGGGGTGATAATGAAAATGCCTCGGTAATGAACCCATCTGGTGATGTCCTCATTGGCCTGGCTGGCGGTGCCAAGGAGCTCAGCAGGGGTCCCCCACTCTTTAAAGCCAACATATGCACAAAACCTACGGATTTCACTTTCCCTGCGATTTCCACCCCACTCCCCTGCTGCTCGTGTTTTAAATACTTTCCCTGAAAATACTTCTCTGCAGGAATGGCTGCTGAGCACATCTCTGACTTCGCTGCTATGCAACCTGCAGGCCTAACCTTTCCAAGGGAGGAGTGTCCCAAATGAAGCCAAGCACATCCCACTCTTCCAAACCAACACAACTCAATGGATATCAAGGCAAGCCCCATGTTGGTAATGTACAGAGACCAGGATCTGCTCTCTGGCCTTGGGGCTGACAGGGAAGAATCCGTGTCCTGTCTTGGGCCGTGCTACCTCCAGACACACCTGGACATCACCCAGCACAGCAATAACTGGCTCAGGCCATAAATTTGACATCAGGGTGCTACCACAAAAGTCAGCAGTGTGGCAGCCCCAGCCCTCTAGGCTGTGTCCTTTTCAGTCCACTAGCATGGGAGAATCTCAGGACATCAGCTGGCCCAGCCATCTCCTGCAGAAAAAGCTCCTGGCTTCTAGATCCTGGAAGTGAGGCACCAGCACCTTCATCCCACCCAAAATCTGCAGCACAGGTCCATCAGTGTGCCCAGGTGGGCAGAGAGGCCAATGGTCTGTATCAAAATTAGCATGGCCAGCAGGCCCAGGGCAGTGATTATCCCTCATTATTTGTCACTGGTGAGACCCCTCGAGGGCCGTGTCCAGTTCTGGGCTCTGCACAGCAAGAGAGACCTTGAGGGACTGGAGCATGTCCATGGCAGGGAACGGAGCTGGGAAGGGGCTGGAGCCCCAGGAGAGGCTGAGGGAGCTGGGAAGGGGCTGGAGCCCCAGGAGGGGCTGAGGGAGCTGGAAAGGGGCTCAGCCTGGAGCAGAGGAGGCTCAGGGGGGACCTTGTGGCTCTGCACAAGTCCCTGACAGGAGGGGGCAGCCGGGGGGGTCGGGCTCTGCTCCCAGGGAACAGGGACAGGAGGAGAGGGAACGGCCTCAGGCTGGGCCAGGGGAGGCTCAGGGTGGACAGCAGCAGGAATTTCCCCATGGAAAGGGTGCTCAGGCCTTGGCAGGGGCTGCCCAGGGAGGTTTGGAGTGCCCATCCCTGGAGGTGCCCAAGGAAGGGCTGGAGGTGGCACTCAGAGCTCTGGGCTGGGGACAAGGTGGGGATGGGGCACAGCTTGGACTCCATGATATTGGAGGTCTTTTCCAACCTCAGTGATCCTGGGATTCTATCACCCCTTGTAGACAAACCATTGGCTCTTTGCCACCTCCTGACAGACAGAGCCACAACTGGCGACCAAGAGAAGAGAGTCTGGAAGGGACGGGAGCCACCACAACCCGTGCCAGGGGACAGACACCGACCCGAGCCTTCTCCTGAAGGATTTTAAGGTTGTGACCAGCAAATAAAACTAATGGGACACGCGGCACCTTCGGCCCCACTGGCCCAGAGGTCTCCCAAAGCTCAAAAGTGCCCTCCTCTGGCTGATTCCGACAGACTCCTCCGTGATTGCTGGGATTGCACTTTCTGTGGGAAAAGAGGATTAAAAATCAGTCGCACAGTGATCGCTGAAAAGCCGATTATTCTTCAGGAAGAAGTTTTTCAAAATGGTTTGAGATGGGCCGGCTGCACCACGGGTCCCATCACAGCCCATGGAAGGGAAGCAGCTCCGAGCTGCAGGGAGCAGCTTCCCTGGGATGGATCCTCAGCCAGGGATTGTGGTTCAGGCCAGGTTGTGGTTCTGAAACCTCGTGTTTTATGGCTCTCCACGTAGGTCTTGAAAAAAAAAAAAAACCCTCGGCTTTCAGAAGCGAGCTCTGAATTGCAGAACACGATTTTCTGGCTCACAGATTTCCATACTGCTAAGTCATCTTTGGACTTCTGTCTGCAAGCAGTTGCCTGACATATCCCAGATGACTATTTTAGGAAAAGGCAAATCATGCCCTAGAAATGCCTGCTTGCTCTGTGCTGACTGTAAAGGCAGTCTAGACGAGCACAGATGGAGATCTCTGTATTTGGTCAGGTGAATCACACCCCCACAGACTCAGGGTTTCAAAATTTCACCCTTCATCCAAGCTCAGAAGTTGCTTTACTGGCTAAAGTGGTTCATGATGGAAACTATCCTTGGATATCTTGGGAATCACTGACTTATCTCTCTCACTGCATTATTGCACTGAGGTATGTCAGAGCATTTCTTGTATTTTTTTTTTCCCCCATTTCGTTTTAGTGTCATGGGGAAGTTCTCTACTTTCCTTAGAAAATAATTCCATAGACTAGGAAAACTTGGATTTATTCTCTTTCTCATCTTCCCTTATGGTATGTCTTGGGTATTTCTTAGAGGCAATGTGTTTGCATTTAAAGATATTCGATGTACAGTCAACATTTCTGCTTATGTACCTCATAAACGTTTTTAATTAAATAAATGCAATTTTTCAATAAATCAATCTGGAATCTCATTACTCAGTTCAATCTTCTTGTGCCCTATTTTTCAACTGAGCCTCAAGATTAGCTGATGTCAGTAAGGAGCTGACAGAACTACAATTTATAAGCCACTCTTCGTATATTTAAGAATGTTCACATTTGTTTAGGAAGAATGAAATACAGTCTTGTAAATCCATGAAATTATATGTACAAGCAAACCTTAGACAGCTCTCAACAGGATTTTTACGTGTCATTAAACTGATCTGCATGAAACTTGGACAAAAGCATCACTAATTGCTTTTGTCTTTCAGAACTGAACCAATTCAAGGCAATTACCAGGAGGCTGCTGCAGAAAGGTGAAATCCCTGGGGCAGGGGCTCATTTGGAAAGCCCTGGAACGCTCTTATGGTGTTTCTAGAACACTCTTATGATTTGCAAGAACCCCCTGTAGGGGCAACACCACCCATTTTAGGGTGTCTTCTTCCAGCAGGAGTTAAGGCTGGGTTGCCCAAGGCTTCTCTTTAACCACACGTGCCCCATCACACATTTGGGATTTAAGGTCCCTCCAGTTTGACACCACCACTCCTATCACCAGCAACCTGGCTAAAAACCCCTGCCAAAACACGTTGATTACAGATGTTTTTCCCCCTGATAATTTGCCTCTCCACGTGGCAGGGAGTAGCCCTGGCTTTGGTTGGCAGCCCTGGCATGGTGTGCAAACCACCCAAGATGTTTGCTTCCCTTCCCAGCAGTCAGGACAGGGTATATTTGAGCTTCTTGGAACACACCAGGCTTTGGGGTTTCTTCTCACTGCTAAGTGAGCTTCCTCTCTTTGATTTGTGCACCAAGCCATGGGTGACAGAAATACTCTTCATTTTTCACTGACGTGGGCAGCTCCTCTCTCAGATGTAATTGCAGGAGTCTGCCTGGCCGACTCAGACAGGCCACTTTGTTCCCTCAACAGCCCTGCCCACACCCATCCTCCCGAGTTTGGGACTTGGCTTGGCCTTTTCCAAACAGCCTGCTAAGGATTTATTAAATCTAGGCTCTCCTTTTAAAAAAAGAATATATAAGGCATTATAAAAATCAACTGGCTGGCTTTGGTTTTTTCCAGTTTGGTGATACTAGAGCTACATCACCCAGCCTCCTGTCCCTGTCTGAAGCTGTCTGGGTGTAACTGATGCTCCAGCTTGGCCTGGAGGCTCTGTTGCCCCTGGCTACTGCAGAGCAGGATAAAAGCCAAGTATAGTCCAGAAACTTCAAATCTTCTTGCCTTACCATCAACACTGGGAGCTTTATTATTAGGAAACATTTTTAACACAGCACCATCAAAAAGCCAAGAGTGGGGCTCTCTGGACACTCAACATCCACAGGGAGGTAACAGTCTGCCTAGCTTGGATTTTTTCATATAAAATTTAATAAAAAAGAGACAATCAGGGCAGGCAAATGGTGTTCTAGGTCTAATTCTGAGATTATGTGAACTAATTGTGAACTCTTCTCCCTGTAAGTCTCTTGAACAGCTGCTATGGGTAACATCTCTGTGCTTCTGATGGTCTGGAAAGGATAATCATAATTAAAGCACATTTTAAATAGAAGATAAAAGTCTATTTCTCAGAATTTCTACCAAGAAATAGGGTGGTTTGGCTTGGCAAAATGGGAGGGGGCAGAGGGGGGGAAGGAATATTATGCCAATATCACAAGATCTCCCTTTCTCCAGATATATAAAATCTTTGATTTTTACAGTTTAACACACAACCATCCTCTTTCAAATTCTGCTTGCAATAGTTTCTCAAAAATCAGGACTCAGCTCCTTCTATTCCAGTCATTTTTCACTGCAGCCAAGTCTACAAAAAGACTTTAACACTTCCCAAGTTCAGAATTACTTTAATCAGAGAACTTGAAAGAGCTGTGCAAACGTTTATTAACACTTGCAACAGCTCCCCAGGTCTGTTGTAGGGGGTTCTCATTTTATCCCCAACGTGCAGACAGGGTAACTAAGGTAACAGCAGGCAAAAAGGATTTGACTTCCCACTTCCAAGCTGGAGTGTGTTAACTATTAGATAATTATTCTTCTACTGAGAGCAGTTTAAAGCTGTAACGTACAAATATTGACTGTTTGTGCTCGAGTGCCACTCTCAGAGCTCTCCCTCAGAGGTGGCTGCACCAGTCTGGTTTCACACAGAAATTGTGGTCTGTTTGCAGAGTTTGCCCAGGGGTTCTGGCTGCCAGGCTGGGGCAATCCAGGCTGGAAGCATCAGTTCAGACCCTGTAGGGAGCAGTGCTTTGCTTTGGGGTCCCAGCACTAAAATCCCTTCACTGCACACTCCCCCCTGAGCAGGGCACAGAGAGCTGGCACCAGGGTCCCTGTCCCCCTCTCCACTGTCCCCAAACACCCAGAGCAAAGGTCTTTTCTCAGCAGAGGGTGGCCAGAGGGGCAGCCCCACCCCAGTGTCAGCTCCTGCCCTCTCTGCCACATTTGGGACACATTTTTCTGACAATGGAGAGAGCTGCAAAAAAACCCCAAACTGTGCACCTTTTCCAGGCTGGGAAAACATCCTGAGCCACTGCCTCCTTTCCACCCCATTGCTAATCACTGTAAGCAGCTGTTCCCTCTTTTCCTTTTTCCCTTGTTTTTTCATTACTCTCTAATACCATTCTGATCAACTTGTATCTGGCAAAGACAGAATTAGAGAAGGAAAATCCTATATCCCATTCCACACAGCTAATCCATATGATTCTTCAGCTCCCTAGAAATTGATCTGAAACACCTTAAACTCATCTCATTATTTGCAATATTCCGACTGCCCAATATTCAAATTCACATCAGAACCCCCAAAAAAACCCCAAAAAACCCAAAAAACAACCAAACTATTTTCCATTTCAAGTCCTCTGACCCATCCAGGTCTCTTGAACAACAGCTCATGAAGTAATAGGTTCAGATTTTGCCAGTACCTACCAGGGTAGATCAACCTAGAACAGCTTGGAGCTATTAAAGTGGTTCTATATATTTCTGTGAACACATGTATCATAAAGTCAAAATGATGAAGTGCCTGGTAGAGATAGATTTTGAAAACAGTCAAGAACTGTTTGTTCCCAGTGCTGGAGGAGTTTGGGATCCCTGAGATGAACCATAGCTGCCAAATGATTCTAGTGCTCAGGAGAGCCTTTAATCTTCATCTCCTTCAAGACTCAGACAGAGATGAAAGTTCACTTTGGTTGTCAGCAAAACCTTCAAAGCGGAAGGTGATGCAACTCATATACTGTTTAAAAAAAAAATAAAATAAAAAACACCACACAGATGGCAAAATAAATGCAGAAAGGAAGAGGCAGCTCTGTTTGTGTGTGGACAGGCACTGCTCAGAGCAAGGCCACTTTATATGAGCTGAAAGCCTGACTACGTAGTGGGGGTGAGTTTTTTACTTGGTTGGAAATTTTGCAGTTGCTGGTCAGGAGGTTTTTGTTTGGTTTTTTTGGGGGATGGTGTTTTGGGAGTGTTTTTTGTTGTTTGTTTTTTTTTTCAGATGATGATAAAGCTGTTCAGGGATACTTTTTCCTACACCCATTCTCTTCCACCCCAGATCTGCTCCCATAAAGATGAACAGATTCCCATAAAATCAGAGAATGGTTTGGGTTGGAAGGAACCCTAAAGATCATCTCATCCCATCCCCTGCCATGGGCAGGGACACCTTCCACTATCCCAGGTTGCTCCAAGCCCTATCCAGCCTGGCCTTGGACACTCCCAGGGATGGAAAAAGCCAAGCAACTTCTCTGTGGATGAATACATCCATCAGTGCAGCACCACTGGTGGCAGCTGTGATATAAAACTGCAGAACAATCCTGCTACAAGCAAATAACAAACACATCCAATAAACACAGCCCAGTTCTTGGTTTTGATTAGGCAGGACTCAGGTGATTAGAGGCCAGCATTAAAACAAAACACCTCATGTCACCAAGCCAAAGAGCTTTCCAAATCTCACCTTACCTCCTTCTGGGTCTGGCAGGAATTTTTCTTGATGGTCAGCCCTCAGTCTTTTGTATCTTGACAGCCTTTTGCATGTGAGAACAGAAGAGTAGGGTTTGTTCCCGAGTGGATAAAGGAATGTGGCAGTTTTCAGAGTGATTGGCACCAAAAAAAAAACCAAAAAAACCTGGCCTTGCAGACAGGGGGTACTCAAAAATTAAAAAGAGAGCAGAGCTCTTGAGGGTCTTCTGGTTCTTTGTTGGTTTTGGGGGGTTTTGCACTGAACAAGGAACAGGTGTTCAGCAATTTCATAGCCAGGAGCATCATTCCAGCCAGAGATGCCTCTCCAGCATCAAGGGTTTTCCAGGAACACATTTGCACTCATTAGCAGTTTTTGCCACAATGGAACAAGTCAGCACAAGCTTGGGGTGCTGGCACAAATACAGGCTTGGTTGCTGTCCAGGAAAGCACACTAAGTTGGTTTGAAGGAGGGAAAGGGAGCTACAACAGAACAAAGCATCCTCTAGGTACCTTTAGCTAATAATGAAAAAAAAAAAAAAAAAAAGGTAGAGAAAAAGGGAAACAAAAGTAATTGTGTGTTGACTTGCATGTCCAAATCTCATCATTAAAGACATTTTGCCAGGCCTAATGCTCACACTCACACCTCAGACTTGCCTCTTCAAGCACTGGGACTGTGGATATACCCCAGGTACCTCTCCAGAAAATGCACCTAATTAGCTTTTTGCACAGATCTCCTCATGTGCCCAGACTTAGAGCCCTTGTGCTTGAAAACAGTCCTCCAGTTGTGCACCCCACACTGCTTCAATCTCTGGGCTTGTGTTTTCACAGATTTTGATGTTTATTCAATAACACCATACCCCATACTGAGCCACCAGTTCACTTTTTCAGGAAAAAAAAATTCCCTTTTCAATGCACACCCAAAGGCATTGCCTTATACCACCCCTCAGACACAGCACGCTGGTTTAACTAGGCTCTAACCAATTTTGTTTAGGCATTAACTCATTACATCTGCAAATCTGCTCTCTGACAGTAATTGCTCTCTAACAGCCACTGTCTGGCCCCCTCAGCTCTGAGCTCCTCAGCAGCAGCCTCACGGGAGAGGCTCTGGTCCTGCCGGACATCAAACCCAAACCTGTCTGTCCTGCCAAGAGGGAGCTTCTGTCCACATCTGCCAGCCAGAAGCCAAGCCAGGAACTACAGCACAGAGAGAAACATCAGAAGCAACCAGACTTTCTGGAACAATTTTCAAAGAAGGGGTTGCAAAGCCCTGTGTTTTGGATAAATGAAGACGCGAGTTACTGGTCAAGCATTAACTCCACATGACTCCCATTTTCCATCTGCCTCCCGCCTCTGAGCTTCACCTCAGCAATGCAAACAGCAGACACATCTTTCACCTCCCTCAGCCTTTGGGGAGGTAGCTTGCTCTTCCCATTTCCTCAGGAAACCCAAATCCTAACAGCAGGAAACGGTAGATTTATCCCAAAGGACTGTGTGTCCAAGAAAGCACCTTGTTTGCAGCCCCATTGCTGTTGTGAGGGCAAATCTAAAGGTTTTGTGCAGCCTCTGTGAGCAGCCAAGGAAGGCTGTGGAGAAGTGTTTGCGCTCTGAACTACAATTTTGGTGACACAGGAGGCACAGAACAGCCCCAACTGCAAACTGTGAGGGCAAGGAGGAAATATCTCCCTCAGGAGCTCAGCAGCTTCCTGCAGAGGGCTGTGATGAGGGAAAAGCAACGACACATCCATGCCATGGTTTAGAAAAAACACCAGGATCCTGACTAAAAATGCCACAGCCACGTGGATAACACACAAAGGTGTAAGTCAGCTCCAATTTGTTCAAAACATTTCAACACATCAGCTTTGTACCAGCGGGCTTTGTGCCAGGGCAAACACCTGCACCACTCTAACTTCCTGCCAGGTCAAGTGTTCTCCATCCTCCTGCTACCAGCATTAATCTGAAATAAAGTGGCAAAACAGAGAGTCACAGGACCACTGAGGTTGGAAAGGACCTCCAAGATCATCGAGTCCAACCTGTGACCAATCCCCACCTTGCCACCAGACCAGAGCACTGAGTGCCACCTCCAGTTTTTTCTTAATCCTGTATGGATTCTGCATCTTGTGTTCGACAGAAAATCAACTGCATTCCCAACCCTGACCTACACCAATTTACTCCCTCTGGATGCACAGGTTTGTTACTGTACAACCACAACCTGGAGAAGTATTTATACAACCTCTTCTCCAGCAAAAAAATCAAGTTTGAGAAGTTCCTACTTCCCTGCCTGACCTGGGTCTCCTGTTCCCATCCCTACACCTTGATTTACCTCCTGTTTCCAGGTGCTGATGCAACTGGTTGTGGGGCTCTGTGATAAACTGGCTCAGGGAAAATTCTTTTGAGCAGCAGTCAGGTTGGTTTTGGTTTTTTTTTAATTTTGGATGATTTCATGTCTCCACAAAGAGCTGCCTCAGCACAACTGGGGGGCAATGAACTGCGTGGGACAGTGCCAAGAGCAAGTGGCCAAATGTGGGGGTAAAACTAAATTGCCTCTGCTGCTGGGGAAAACATTCATGAAAACTCTCCAGAGCAGCTTCCAACCTCCGGAGCAAATGATCAGCATAGCATTTGCATTTGAATTGAGGGAAAAATCCCCAAGGAGCATGTCTAGGCAGGTGGCTGTCTGGAGTTGGTCAGAGGTGGGATGGAAGGAGGGCATTCTGCATGAAAAATTGGGTAAACAGCTCCCCAGGCTGCTCCACACTACAAGGATTTTAGGTTGTTTCCAAAACTTTTACCTATCTATCCGTACCTTTGCCTTAAGCTTTAATAAATAAATCTTCCCTTTGCCTCGCAATGAAAGCTGTCTTGGGTCATGGGACCGGGCTCTGCGCAATGGAAAAGCTCATCCAGCTAATTAATTACTGCTCCTGCCTCCCTCAGCATCAGAGCACGGATCCTTTGGCTCCAGCTACACGGACTAAAAGGAAGGCGTTTTTAATTACAGCTGGGCACTGCATCCTCCCTTTGCACTCCCTGAGCTGGGTCCACAGTGGGGAATTTTCCCACTTGGAGCTCATGGGAAATCCATGGGAGCCACAAGCGTGGGCCAGGCTGTGGGAAACCTGGATCCCACCTCGGCTCTGCATCTTGCCCAGGGTGCTGAATACACGTCCCTGCTGCCAGCCAAGCCTGCCTAAGCCCGGCTTGGATCCTGGCTGCTGCTGGGTTTTTATTTGCTTGCCTGGTTCAGGGGGGAAAAGGGGTGAGGAAGGTGGTGAGGATGGAAGCAGGATTACCACATCTGCTCATTAGAATCATTAAGCACAGCGCACTAAATGAATCATTAGGCATCACAGCAGATCCACACATGCTTTGCTTCTCAAAGCTCCTTGACTCCAGTCCCTGCTCTCTGTACAAATGCCCAATGATTGTTTCAAGCAGCCGTGCCCATTCCCAATGTTACTGCTGCGACTCCTTCCAAAAAAAAAAAAAAAGAAAATTGCTAAACAGATGAAGCTCTGCTGAAGGAACAGATCTGTTTATGGAACATACTTTTCTTTCACTAGACCAAATATATTCAGCCCTCTCAAGGAAATATGTACATTAAAAACTCTCTAACTGGCTAAATGAGAAGAAAGAAATAGCAAATGGGAAATTATATTAATAAGGAGCAACTACAATGAGAAGGTGCATTTTTAAATGCTTTATGCATTGAGGCTAAATCTGAGAGCAATTTTTTAGAAATTCAAATATCAAAGACTGAATAAATGGTTCCACAAGAAACTGAACAAATTTGTGAAGGGAAGGGATTATTATATTTAAAAAAATAAATAAGCCCTCAGCCTGTATTATTACAACTTAAATGTTGGTTTAGCCTAGAATATAAGAATCTGAAAACAGATCTAACTAGGCAAATAAAGCAATACTGACTTGTTTGTTTTTATTACCCAAGCTAAATTTTTAAAAAAATAATAACATAAATCATATTTTTTTTTCAAATTCTATTGTTCTTATTACTCAAGCAGCTATTTCCACAGTCATATGCTTGCAAGAGTACCTGGCAGCAGTTTCAATAAGTTATCTGAGTATTACAAAACAACTTTACAACAGCAGACAAAACCACTCCATTCAGTGCTCCTCCACTGATCCCCTCTTGGCTCCTGTTCCACCCCAGCCCCTCTGGAACAGCCCTCCCCATATCACAAGGCTGCTGAGATCATGCCAGCCGAATCTAAACCCCAGGAAATCACAATAGGATTAAAAAATCCCCAGGACAGAAGCCAGCCAGCAGTTTTTCCATGGACACTAATTAAAGCAGGATAAACACACCCCTAAAAGCTCCCAACCTTTACTCAGGTGTGGAGGGCTGGACTGTGGCTTCACTTGTGTTTGCACACACTCAGCAGGCTGAGAGCAGCAAGGAATTCTGCAAGTCACAGTTGGCTGCTTTGATTCAGCTTTGATTCAGCTCTGTTGCAGGAGCAGGCTCAGGATTATTTATCCTATCCTTCCAACCCTTCAGTTGATTCTGATTTAACAGGGAGAAGGTGGGCAACATCCATCAGCAGAGCCCTGAGTGCACAAGTGAGCCAAGAATAATCCCCACAGCTCTGTCAGAGAAGATAATATCATATCTATCAGCTGCCTCCAGTTCATAGGAGCTGCTTATCTCAAGGAGCTGGTAGACCTGACTTGAGTCCAGCCTGTTGTTTGGTCTTGTTTTCCTCTGCCTCCAATGGCAGCTCCACATTTTGTGCTTTTCATTCTGCACAGAAATGCATCGGGGCCTTGAATTTTATTCCTGATGCAATATGGTCTTAGCAATAATGAGAACATTGAGCAAGTCATAAAAATAATAAACCATGCTAGGTCTGGAGGCTATGAAATCAGTTCAAACCTACTGCGGGGAGCTGTGCTGCCTGCACAGAGCCACATGGCTTTCCATGGGCACCAGCCCATTTATGAGTCATGAAACATAATAGAGTATTGTTGAAAGCTTTGGGACCATGAGAAATTATCTACTGCCCGGCATGGGGAATGGTATAAACTGGCAAGGAGCTGGAGTTACATTCTTTTACAGAAATGAAATCAGACAGCCTTGGCCTGCTTGCCAGTATACAAAACCACAAATCATGAGGACAACTCCTTAATTAGGACTAATTTTTTTTTTTACTTTTTTTTTTTTTTTTTTTAAGAGTTGCCACTGCACTAAGCAGCCAGGGAAGCCAACATTTGCTCTGTCCCTCGCTGAGTTATAATAAGGCAGAAAAGATGGGGAAGACAAAAAGGAGGGGTAGGTGAGACAGTGTCTCAGCACGAGCTCCCAGGTGACATCCCCTCATGCCAAGGACTGGGGACACGTGTCCAAGGAGAATAAAAGCCATTTGCTAAATATTCTGGTGTGATAACCATAGGTGTGCTTATCTCCACGCAGAGGAGAGCGGGAGGCAGTGTCCTGCAGGGGAGAGCACAAGGCTGGAGATCATCTCTAATCCAAATGCCACATTCCTCCTGGTTCCTGTGCCTAGAGGAGAAATGCTAAACGGCCCTCTGACTGAGAAAGCAAAAATCCTATTTTTAAATGAACAGTGAAGACTTCAGGAAATTGCATAAGTGCAGGAATACAGCTTAGTGGATAAATACCTGACAGGGAAAGAAAAGAAGATGAAGTCAGAACCTTCCCAGTGTTATCCAGGGAATGCACAGGGGGCAATGAGCACAGTGAAATACAGGAAACTTCGTTTAAACACAAGAAAGAAGTTGCTTTACTCTGAAGGAGGTTTGAAAAAAAGAACAAGTGGAGTCTCAGTCCTCAGATGGAGGATCTCTGTTAATTTGGAAATGGTACACCCTCATCCAGTCAAGGAGAAAATCATGTTATGTGTATCCTCTAACAAATTTCAGTTACTTTATATAATCTGGATATTGAGTTTTAATGTATTAGTGAGCCCAGAAAGGTCAGTAAAATCCCAAAGATTAACCTCTCTTAGGAAACCAGTTGCTAGCCTGGAATTAAAATATGCTGAAGGAAATTATGGCCTGTGTACCAGTGATGAATGAGCAGGAAAGGCCAAAACTGAATGGAAATTCAACCAGGAATCATTCAGTCTACAAATGCAACCACATTTTCTATTGTGCAGCAGTTGCATCATGTTACACCCAGCCAATAACAATAAATCAGGAGCTCACTTCCCTCCTCTTGCCATGGATTATCTGAGAGGGGACCACTCTCTTCCCTTCCCCAAGGAAACCTCAAATTGATCAAAGCACAAATGCTGCCTGAAGCACATGATTGCATTTGACAGTGATGAGGTATTTATCCAAGCTCCAGAATGTATTGATAGATAGAGATATTCTGAGAGCACAGTTTGGCTTCAAATTTAATTCAAAGTAGAGGGGATCGGGCAGGTGCAACTCTGGAAGCTGAGGACAGACATCACCTCCAAAAGTGGCCCTCCTTAATATGACCAAAAATAAATGGATGCAACCACAACTACAGCTTCAGCAGAACGTGTTTCTTCTGGGAGATCCTCTAGAAGAGGGAAGGAAGCAACAGCAGGCAGAGCATTTCATTGGGATTCAAGGAGCATGGACTCGATTCCCAGCTCAACCCCCAGCTGCCTGCGAGTCCCTGGGAAGCTGTTCCAGCCAGCAAAGCAGAGGCTGCAGGCTCTGGGCCAAAAAATACCAGGACAATATGCCTGAAAGAGAGAGAGAGGCATTCAGAGGTCACAGTCCCAGGCAAGCAGGGCAGGAGGGGAGAGATGATCGCATGCAACACCTGAAACCTGTCTGAGGAAAGGTGGAAGAGGAACTCTCATGAAAGTCTTCAGCTTGAAGCTGATCTAAATGAAGAAAAAATACCTCTCCATGAGGACAGGTACAGCCCTTGGGGAAGGGAACACACGTTCTCCATGCAAATATTGCAAATATATTTGGCCACCAAACAGCTGCCAGTGCTGTCACACCTCTGCTGGCACAGGGACACGAGGGCACCTTCAGCTGGATGTACCCTGGGGGACAGAATAAATGCTGAAGACCCAGGAATCAGGCAACTCTGGGGAGCAAAGGAGGAGAGTGTGAGTTTGGGGAGGCCTCAGGCAAAGGCTTTGGATGGGTGGATGTCTGAGTTTCACGCCAAGAGTGAGATATCTTTCGTTATATTGGAAACCATCACTTCATAAAATTTTATATTCTCCCCACACACGTAGAACTGAGAACTCTTGCATGCTACTGTTGTTCCTGGATAACCAAAATGTCACCTTCATACCTCCTTGTGGGCTGCAGTTCCACCTCAGACTCTCTGAAAGTGTAGCTGGTTCATAAAAATAAATATAAAAAATGAAACCCTCAATGTTTGTGACAATCACGTCAACTTTAATGTCTTCCAGGTTCTTGGCTGGGATGACCCATCTCAATAAAACAGCAAAAGAAAATGTCCTCTTTCATACAAACTAGACTTTTGTTTTCCACAAAGCTTTTCCAAGTCCTGGACACATGGTCATAGTAAATTCAACCTTTCTGACTTTACCTCTCTGGTCCAGCAATAACTGGGAGAGGAGATTGAACCAGAGTTTAAAACCACGTCACCACCAAGCATCTTTGGAGAAGGACAGAGAGAGGATCCAGAAGGGATTTGATCTCTAACCTACCAAGGAGGGTTACGGAAATAAAATCTGAAGTCCTAGAACTTTGTGAATTTGAATAAGTGGTGAGTTTTGGCCAAGGAAAGCAACGAAGGTGAAAGCTGGACTTCAAAACAAATATTTTCCTGCATTCCTAAAAGGCCTTTAGTTTAAAAAAAGCATTTGTAATAAAACCTAAAACAAGTTTTAAAAACTTCGGAAGCCAAGGGCACAAACAAGTTCCAAGACAGTGAGAAGAGCTGTATCATTGCATAAACTGTGGGGAGAAAACACCCATTAACTTGAGGACATTGGTCAAAAAGTAAAGCATGAAATCAGAGTGGGGTTTGTTTATTTATTTGTTTTTCAAAGGGCCCACACATTCTAAAAAGGGTTTTGGTTGGGGGCCTCTCTTTTTAATGTCTGCCTTTTCCTCCAGCTACTTTGTGCCACTGATTATTCTGGAACAAAACCTCACCTCCCTGAACTACAGCACTTTTCTAAAGTTATGCAACATAGGGAGCAAAAGCTCAGTAATTGTCAATATTAAAGAATGTCCCTTGCATCAGCCAGTCCATCTGTGAAGCTTTGTTCATTATGTAGATTAGACCACTGACATATGGGACAGACATTTCTGTGGAAGACTGAATGAAAGGAGTTAGAAATGTTTTATTTGTCAACTAAAAAAATCATATGGAGGGCTTCACGATTTTACAGGGGCTCCTAATATGTTTTGCCTTTATCCTTTTGTATACCCTTCTTATTTTTTTTTCCCCCTCAATATGGAGACTAATTACAGTGATAAAACAACTCATATAAGATGTGACTCACACAGCCCTTCAGAGAACAATACAGCACTACCCTCAGACAGGGAAACAGCCCAGCTCTCAGCAGGCAATAACTCCAGGCCTGGGGATCATTCCCATGGATGCTTAGATATCGAGCTTAACTGAAGGTTAGGTAAGTCTAATTTTAGACTCATGTCATGCCCACACGTCCAGGTCCAAACCCTTGTTCTGGGAAACTGCAGATGAAAATGGATTGCTTTGTGTTTTGCATTAGCGTGCAGAGCATTGGGGGAAAAACCAACCCCTGGTGTTTTCAAGCAAATTCTGGCCCTGGGTGTGGCTGCCCAATGCCTTCTGTGTGGAATTTGCCCAGAGATATCAGGCAAGATGCAACTCATTCAGCTCTTAGGAGAGGAACATGAACCACAAGTGCATTGCATTGACTGAGACACAGCAGCTTGGCCTTGTTGAAACGAGGATCAAAACAGGCACTCAATGAGTAATAAAACCCAACTTGAAGCACTCTCAGCAGTAGTAAGAAGGTGTCCAGCCTTATCCAAGCCATGCCCCTGTCCTGTCACAGCAGGGTGGCTGTTCCAGTGCACTGAGCCATCTCCAGCCTCAGGACCAGCTGGATCACCCTGTCCCAAAGTCCTGTGATCATTCCTGTGACGACTGAGGAAGGGAGAGCCCAGGCAGCTCAGACCCTGAGAGTCTCCTTTTGTGTGGATCCAGCCTCCCACCTTTTGGCTGCTACTCCAGCACTGCCATTGCAGCCCACCCACTTGTGTGAGGTGCCAATGCACCTGCTGGTAGCTTTTCCTCCTGATAAATCCATAGGGAAGTCTCTTGGTGTGTGATTGGGAAAGGACAAGCATAAAATTGGATTGGGGAGTGGAAGATGAAGAAAAGCAAGAGATGGAGTTAAGGAAGAGAGGCTGACAAAACTGGGGTTCAGCCTGGAGAAGAGAAGGTTGTCTTGAGGCCTCACAGCCCTTTCCAGTGTCTGAAGGGACTGCAAGGAAGCTGGAGAGGGAACTTCATCAGGAACTGGAGTGACAGGACAAGGGGAATGGGTTCACACTGACAGAGGGGGAAAATAGGTTAAATATTAGGAAGAAATTGTTCCCTGTGAGGGTGGTGAGGCCCTGGCACAGGTTGCCTGAAAATGTTCAAGGCCAGGCTGGACAAGGCTTGGAACACCCTGGTCTAGTGGGAGGTGTCCCTGCCCATGGCAGAGGTTGGAACTGGGTGAAATTTAAGGTTCCCTCCAACCCAAACCATTCTATAGCTCTGTGCAAGTTTAATACACTAAAAAGCAAATCACAATTACAGTCAGTATTCCAAAGCCTCTCCCTCCCATGCCCTTTGCTACAGCCATCAGATGACAGCGCCCTGCCATTCCCCTGGATTCCCATCCCAGCTGTTGAACCACCCACTTGCTGTCCCTATCTTCTGTGACACGCAGAGCACATGCCAAAGGCCCCACATCACAAAAGACTTCAACCTATGCACGGCCTGAGCCTCCCCTGCTCAGCTGTCACAGCCACAGCTCATTGTGAGACAAACTTTGGATTTCTTTCCAGAAACGTTGTGTTTCACACAGTTTCCACAAGGCTGGTCATCACCCTCTCAGGAAGGTGAACTGTGTTGAGAGGACAAACCCAACTTCTCTGCACATGTGTTTACCCAGCTAACGAGAAATGAGGAATGTCTGGCTGTATGCAAAGTCAAATTCCTCCAGAGATCAAGCATGCTTAGATCTGGCCATGAGAGCAACTAATAATATGCAAGTGTTAGGAACTATTTACAGGCTTAACCCAACTGCAGTGAAGTCAATGGTTTAACTCTCCCTGCCTTCAAAGGGAGAGGGATCTGGCCTTGGTACATGCTTGAGGCACAGCTCCCTGCCAGGCTGGCTCATCTCCCTGCCACCAGTTTAGAAGCTGAAGCCTGAACAGGAGAAATGCCCAAATTATACCCATTTACCATTACAGCAAATCCTGATTCCCTGCCTTCCCCCTCCCTAAATGCCTTTGTTTGAAACAGAGGTACTGAATTATGCACTTGTGCACTTCAGGGTGAGCAGAAGGACTGAAAAGAGTGAATACTTTCTGGACCAACAGATGGAGGTTGTGGCTCAATCACTTTGTTAACCAGGCAGAAGTCAGGCTACAGCATCCTGTGAGCTGCTGCTCTCCAGACACTGCTGTAAAGAGCAGCACAAAATGCCCCTGCAGCTCTGTTCCCTGAGAAGATGCAATTAAGATGCCTTTCCACCTCTACAACAGAGTCACCAGCACGAGATCTTTCCATACAAGAGCGAATTGAATTTGGCAGTGGGAGCACAGGAATGGCATCCAGAGCTCCCGAGCCTTGCCAGCCATTTGTCCCATTTGTTCAACCATCTTGCACAAGCCACTCAATCCAATTCTCCTTTTTTTTTTTTTTTCAAGCTGGTTACCTGAAATAGGGCCTAATCCAATCCCCAGAAAGGCAAATGGGAAGTTTCCAGTCCACTTCAATGGTACCCATGGGCTCCTAGGCCTCGATGTCTATATTTAGGCACTTATATATAGTAGTCTGGGCTTCAGAGATTACTGAGTGCCCACAGCTGCCACTGATCTCAGAGGGAAAAAGAGGAGCAAGTCTCTGGTTCAAAAAGTTTCTCATCTGCAGACTGGAAAGGCATAATCAAGGGAAATATCCCTGTACTCTTGCTGTGTTATGGATTTCTCCTTACACGGCTGCTGTGACTCAAATCAGACCCGAGCTGCAGGAATTCTGCTGGGATGACACAGCACAGCTCGGTGTTCCTTCCCACAGACTCAAGCAGTAAAGATTGCAATTAGCTGCAAAAACTCTTCTTGAATTCCCCAATCTATGGTCACAGTCATTGTGAAGGTTTAGAAAACTTCACACAGGCAAAGCGAGGAAATTGTTGGAGAAATGGGAGAAATCCCTTTCTCCAAAAACCACTGTGACCAGTTCTGCCCAGTTCCACTGGTGTTGTGGGCAACATCCTCATTTTGACAAAGCTGCAGAAACCCATTGAGCTGATATTCCCCAGTAGCCAAATTCTCAGCACCAGGATCTTAAATAGGCAGAGTTAGCAGGAAAGTGATGGGCACGTGGCTGGAATTGCTCCATTGCCATGAGAACCAGCACAGCAGAAAAATAGGGAATGGTAAGGAAAGAGACAGGGCTCAAACTGCTTTAATTTGTCCTATTTTTGAAAGCAGAAGTAATGTGGCTCCTTTGCCTGTGTCCTCACTCATCCTTTCATTTCTCACATTGGGAAATTCACAGTAAATGGTTTTAGTTATGGAAATCTAAGTTACCTTAGCTTCCATATAAACTGCTTTTGCTACATTTTGGGGACTCAGCGGAGGCATAATTCATCCACTCTTTGTGCCTTGAATGGGCCCTAAACATTAAAAAAAAAAAAAAAAAATCAGGAGAAAGTTTTTGTTGCTCATTTTCCTCCTGTGAAGTTTCCTTTTGGGCTCATCACAGATTCCCAGTTTACACCGTGCCACCCCAAAACTCATCCCAGAGCCAGGTGCACAAAGATGCTGGAATGAGTCTACAAAACCAGGATACAAATTATTCCTGTGCTTATCCTCCTTCACCTGCAAGCCTCGAGTTCAAAGGACACCAACACAGAAAACGAATCAGCTGAACTCCATCTCAAATAGGAATAAACTGCATTTTTCAAGTAACACATGAAATACAAATTTGGTGTAGTAGTAATAATTTTATCAGTTTGTAAAATTGTGTTTGCCCTGTGTGCAGTGCAACTGCACAGATAACTGTGCCTATTATCTGTTATGCCACTCCTCAACAGGACATTGAGCACAACAAATTCTCTCTCCAACTGCATAATATAAAATATTTTAATTCTGGCACTTAAGGTAAAAGGGGAAGACAACAAAAATCTGATGAGAAATAAATAGTAACACATTCCCTCCTGAAGGGATGTTTGGAAGTTGATGGACATTAGGCCAAAGTGAGAGCCTGATTTTTCATTTACAAATAATAACTAGTTATCATATATATCAAGATAATTTAGCGCTTTTTTGTGCACTTCTCTCCCCCAAAAGCCAGGTCAGGGAGAGGCAAACATAAACAAAATTCTGAGAAAAAACCCTAGCAGCTCTTAAGGGCAGAGTGAAAGTCTGGACTTGTAAAAATGATCGGGCACCAGTCCAAGAAAAAGCCCAGTCTTTAGAACAACTAAACAGAGGAGAGCAGGATCCCATCCCACACCAGTCTTTAGAGGACAGTGACAATCTGCAGAACTGTGGTCCCAAAGCGTTTAACATCAGCAGGTGTGAAGAACAGCCTCCTCCAAGGAATGTGGGAAAGCTGCCTGAGAACCCACTGCCAGCTGAGTGGAGATGGAAGGAGAAAGGTAACCCAGACACGGATCAGTGAAAGACAACTTATTTTTAAACCTGCACTGCAATAACTGGGAGCTGAAGGGCACCAGGCAGGACTGGGTGGCACTGGGGCTTGTGTCACTTGGCTCTGTTTGACTCAGTGCTTTGCTTCATCCCCTCACACCAGCTAAAAGACACTTTATTAGCAGAAAGGCTGAGACCAAGACAGGAATCATCAGTACAACCCACCAAACCCAACTTCACTCAGGGAAGGGATAAAGGCACATTGTTCCACTCCACAAACCCCCCTGGCCATGAGTGACAGATGTTCTAAACCCTGAGCTGCACGGCACAGCAAAGGGCCACACACAGCCAGGTCTGGGAGATGCTCATTTGCTGGCAAACTCTGTGCTCAAAATACCCAGCCACTCACTTCCCTGGGAGTTTATTTTTCCCTCAGGAGAATTATCTGATTCTGTGAATCCTCTTCATTTTCCATTCAAGTTCCCAGATTGTGCAACTTCCCCGCTGCACCTCCTTTTATAAACCAGAGAGGACCAAAATTACCAGCAGCAGTGTAGACATTGGTTTCCTCATCTGCCCCTGGTGATCTTCTCAGCTGTGGCTGATGCTGAGCTCTTAGGAGTGATTGAATTTATCCTTTTTGCTGAGTTTTTTATACCAATCAGGACAGATCTGTCAAAGCAGATGACAGGAGTGTCAGAGCTGCAGGAGCTGCAGCCAAGCTCTGGAGAACACGAGGCAATGTCTGTGCTCAGCCACCACCTCGAGTCTTCCCTCCCTTCTCCATCTCACCTCTAACCCCTCTGGCAGCACCAAGGTCTCAGTGGCTGCTCCAAAAGGCACATCCATGCTCAGTTCCAAAGGATTTGGTGCTCTTGAAGCACGGGCAATGCTCAATTGCCTTGCACCATGTTCCTGGCCAGTCTCCAGGTTTCTCCCCACACTCCAGCCCCAGGCATCTTTCTGCAGCAGAAGGATGCTCAGGAATCTTCCCTGTCTCACCCTGTATCCCTCAAAAAGTATGGAGAGCGAAGTTGCCCTTTGCAGTGGGTCTAACACAAGTTGGAGAGTCCTGGGAATGTCATTTTCCCATTCTCTGAGCTCCACCCAACCCACTGACATCACCTTTCCCAACAAAAGTAAAAGAAACACTGAAAAACCCCCACTTTTCCAAGGAAGAGGGTTGGTTTTTTAGTGAGCAGAGGGTCTCTCCAGGAGGCAAGTGGAAAGTTACTGGGAGTTTTTTTGTCCCAGTGTTACGCCACAGTGCAGGACTGCAATGTCCCAAGAAGATTTAGATCTACACTGGTGCCACTGATGTCAGAACTGGGCTGGCATGTACAAATAAATATGAAGTATTTCGGGGCTGTGTCACAATGGCAGCAGTCTCTTTCCCATATTTATGCCTGCAAAACGTTGCCCTGCAGTATCAGAGAGGACTTCTGTGCAATCCAGGAACTGGTGACAAGACTCCTTTAATTGCACTCAGAAATATATTTTTAGGAACAAGACCAAGAAGTCAACGCAGCTTCCTTCTTGTTAAAAACTAAAATAAAATGTCTGATGGGCTGGGAGCGAAGAAAAATGAAAGTATTGATCAGCTCAACAGCTGGAAAAATGACTAGTAGTACAAATAAAATTTTAAAAACCCTGTTAATATTTTAAAGATTGTGTGGCTGGAAAAAAAAAAAAAAAAGGCAAATTTTTGTTTGTTACTGTTAGGAACTTACAGCTTCTGGAGAATCAGGTTTCCATACAAACCTATCTACTGCTTATTGCCACTAAAGCCTGGAAAATCAACTTCTTAGATATTTAACATTTATAGACAGTTACTCACAGGAAACATAAGAAAACTATAAAGGAGATGTGACAGCTACAGTGGGGATTTTATCAATTTCAACATCAAGGGGCATATGGGGAACTTTTTAAAGTGAAAACCACCCTTGACCCCAGAGAGCCTTCTGTTCCTCCCACCTAACCAGCAGGGAAGAGCAGGCTACAAGATGAAACATAGGAGAGCTGGGAAATTGGGTTATTTCAGCCCTGAGTGCCCCCATAACACGAGCAAGTGTGTCAGACAGGTGCTGAAATGTCTTCTTGTCCCCAGTGTCCAACCTAAGGGAGAAAGCTGGCCTGCTTTGCACAGATAATCACCTTTCTTTTCCAGCTAAAGCCAAGGAAAGCTGCAGACACTCCCAAGCTCAGCTCAAGGACTTAAGATCAAGCATTTCAAAGGGGAGCCTCACAAAAATCAGAGGCTGCTTCTGAAAAGAGCTTCTATTTCTCTGCAGTTCACACAGCAGCACATGAAATTTCCAGAGCATTTGTTTTTAGACTTTGAAGTCACCTTAAGCAAAGCTAAATGTCAGTTTTAATAGATGACAAAACCTTCTCTCAATTCCAGCGCCAGCAGTCAGAAAAACTGTGAAGCAGAACTGCTCCTGCCAGCACAGCTCACCCCTCATTTCTTCTGAGCAGTGCAGCAAAGTTCTAACTTTACTATTAAATGCAGTTTTGGCTGCTTCCTTTAGAAATGACAAACAGCTGATCCATTTGTTTCAAAGTTGGTAATAGTAAAAAAAAAAATTTAAAAGTCATAAACACAGCCTAGTGATGTTGAACTCCATTTCTTAAAGAGATCAGAGAGAATTTCTACAGAAAAATTACACTTTCTCAAAGACCTTAACCTGCACTTAAGTGCTATCTGCTATTTTTTCCAGCTAAAATTCCAGTCCAGTCAGAGAATCCAAGCAAAAGAGCCATCAGAAAACAACAGAGGCTTTAATACACATCATTTATGATTGACATTGATAACGATCATGCTAAAGCAGGAAACAAAGCAGATTAATTTTTATAAATGCCAGTGTTGCAACCATTGTGCTGCTGCCTGAAAGTCACTTTTCTTCACTTTTGAACAGAGAAAATTTACTCTGGGCTCCATATCACAAAAATGAATGGAAAAAAAGGTGGAAGACTGATGCCAACCTCACGTGGCTCATTTCCAGATTCCAGCCTCCGTTTCTCATTCTTTTGTCTTTGATCCTCACACAAGTTCAAAAGTATTTGTTTGCATCAAGGTCATTCCAGCTGACTCAATAATTCAGCAAGACAAAATGTTTGAAAGAAAACAAGTGGTTAAAGAAACTATTGAGGGGGTTGTTACTGGTTTGTGTCATGCCACAAAGCAGGAAATTATCCTAAATATTGAAGGAAAAGACACACGTGAGATAAAGCCCAGGCAGCCAAAAGCACTGGGGTTCTGGATAACAATTTACAGCAGCAAATACTCTTGAACTGTTTAACTTTTGCATGGTTTCAGAGCAGGAGAAAGTCTAACTCTGCAGCAGGCAGACTTTAACCCTAAAAAAACCTGTTCAAAACCATGAGGCTCTTTCATCCTCCCTCACTCGGTTTTTTTGTTATTTTCGTTCTTTCCTGTGTGGATGATGAAAAGTTTGGGGGTTGCTTTTCCCACTCCCCTTCCCGTGAACTTGCAGGCTCTTTCACAGGCATAGACCTTCCAGTTTTGCTGGAAAATGAGTTAACAGGTAAAAATGACAAATGTCCTGCAACAGCTTCCTTTCCACTGGGTTATCACCCTGCATAAACCAGAACACACACAAGCAAATTGTGCCCCAGTCCCATTGAGGTTTTTGACTTGGAGGCAGCACTAAACCCTATCAAGAAGCAGTGACTTTCCAGCCTGTATTTAGGAGCAGAGTTTCTCAGCATCCCTTGCATGACAGCAAAGACAGGCAAGCAATAGCAGGAGTAATTTAGTGAACACTGTGATCTGCATTTATCCAGAATCCAAAGAATTTCACAGCTCTGGAGGCTAAAGGGATGAGCTCCCTTCTGTGGCACTGATCACCTGCTGGGACACGACTGATTTCAGTGAAGTGCAGCTCTGTGTTTGCTGGGTTTGTGTCGGGGTGGGACCTGTGTGCACACACGTGCTTCCTCATCATGGCAAGAATACAAACCCCCTCTGTTCCAAATCTGATCAGATTTCCCAAAGCTAGGGAAAGGAAAAATAGAGTGCAGGTTTGAGAGCTGAAAGAACAATTCATGGATTCATCAGAAACTGCACAGGTGCCACAAGAAAGGAGTTTTCTCATTGGAATGACTGCTTAGCCAAAACCCCAGCTATCTACAAAAAAACCCTCCACTCCTAGGTTTAACCCAGGATTATCAATCCTCTGTGCAGACTAAGCTTTTTCCCCATCACTCATCCAACAAGGCATATTCCTTCCACAGCCCTCATCTCTTCACTGGTTTAACATTTCCCTAAAGCCAGGCTTAGCCCCATGCCCCATATCTGAACCCAGTCCCAAACGTCTCCCCAGTACAGTGGATGACTGGGAATGCTCTGAATGAAACCTTCTTCCTCCTACAGCCCCTGCTCAGCCCAGCTCTAACCTCTAAGGACCACCATGCAGGTGTCCTCCCTTTTTCACTGTGTCACTGAAAGAATGGCCTTTCCATGGTGAAATCACACTTCTGGCTTCAGAGCTTTCTAGAACTGATAAAAAGACTCATTAACTGCACCAAGCTCCTAATAATTAGTTGCCATTTAGTGTATCACAATGCTTGAATACAACAGGGAACCAGCACCTACAACTACCACAACTTTTTATATCAACCCTTAAAAGTTGCTGAGAGAATTAACATGATATCCTAATCGAGTAGGAATGTTCCTTTAGGTCACACTCAAGTAAAGTCACATTTGACCACCTGATTTACCCTCGATTCCCCCATGCTGATACCCTTCCCTCTATCTGATGGACAGGCTCCAACCATTTAAGTTCCCTCCACCTAATTTTATTAAGCCCATTGCCCAGCACACTCCACTGGACAGGAATTCAGCTCCTCGAGTGACTTTGCAGGTCAGACTCCAGCGGCCACACAAGAGCTCTGAGGGAGAACAGCAATCACCAGAACGTGTGAGATGTGGCAGCAGAGCAGCCTGCAAAGAGTGTGGCCACCCTGGCAGCACCTCCAGAAACTCCTGTTAGGTGGGGATTTAAACTCAGCCAGGTCTTGTGTCATCATCCATCCGTCTTCTTGGCTTTCCCTCTCCGGGAGCAAATGATGAATGTGACCTTCTTTGTTTGAGTTCTTGCAATGAAGCACTGTTTGCATAAGGCTCTTTTTTATTTATTTTTTTCCTGCGGCTTGTTGACTTTTATAAGACATTCATAAATTTGTTCTGAGTGCCAGTGAGATGCTTAATGGTGCTAAAGGGAAGGTATTAAGGATAGTCGACTCATGTTAGAACAAGCCACTTGAAAGGAGCTATGAATATTTGTCTGGATTTCATTTTGCTAACAAACAGCTTCTTTTCTTCTTCTCCTCCCATTGCCCCCCTTAAAGGGTTGATCTCATAAACAACAGAAGAATTTTCTCATTAATAAAAAAGCACATGTCTGGATTTGGGTTTTTTAATAGAAACTTTCCTATTGGGGACATTTGAGTCCTTGTATTCTGTCTGCATGGAGTCGGCTCCCTTTTCAGGAAAACCTTGGCAGCTTAAGACCTCCAGGGTGAGCTCATGTTCTTTTGCGCTCCCTCAAACTCATCCCTGCTCTTTCATTGCTCTGGCAATGAGTTTAGGCTAGACTTAGGGACTGCAGTGTCCTAGAACCAAGCCAGTTGCTACACATTCCTCCTCATTTTGCTCATGAGTACACTGGAGGGTTTTGGATTCCTTCATGACTGGAGCCACTCGCCACAAAATTTGGGAACTCCACCCTCCAGTCCTATTGCTCCAAGGTCACAATGACATGGACACACAGAATATCCTGCTCTTAATGTCCTGGGGACCAAAGTCCCTCTCACTGGGAACTAGGACTGGTAATTCGGGGCTACCACACGTGCAGCCCCCTCCAGATCCCTGCCAGCCCTGGGGCAGCAGAGACAGCTTTTCACACAAGAATAGTCCAAAGCTGCTTCTTGGAATCAGCAGGGATCAACGCTGAGGGCTTGTCCCAGCCGCTGGCTTTAGACAGGCAGAGCCCTTTCCTCCCCAGAATAGTCTCTGCTTGTGTTTCAGCACTGGAAGACCAAAACTGTGTTGGGATGCAAGCAGCACTGGAGGTTTGAGAAGCTCCAAACAGCTCCTGCTGGTTCAGATGAGCAGATAGCTCAGCACTCAGCCAGCAGGAGAGCCAAAGAAAAGGACGTGCCCAGAGGAGCCAGATGGGAAGGAGAGGAAGCCCCCCTCTTTGAAAAGCAATTAGGAGACCAACAAGAATGGGAAAACAAGGTTTGGGAGGGTCTTTTTGTTTGGTTGGTTGAACTCTGTGGGAAGAATGAGTTGTCAATGCAATCTTTTATTTGTTTTCTTGGTGTTCTCACAGAGTGCTCATTACAACAAGTCCAGAAAGCACCAGCAAGGAAATCTTGAACACTGTCACCTCAGACAAGTCCCAAAAGAGCCAGGGTGAGTTTTACCTCGGGAAGGACTGTCAGCTTTGGTCTGAGCCAGCCAACCAACGTTGATTTGCAGCTTAAAGTCACTGCTAAAAATATTCAAATCCCCCAGAGAACTACCCCAGACAGCAAGGAAAGCATAAGAGAAAATAAACTTTCTAATACAGAGCTCTAAACTGTCTCCGGTGTTTTTTCTGGATCCTTTCGGATTTTCTGGATATGTGCACAGCTACATCCCAGCACTCTCCGTTATAAGGCATCATTATGGCACAAACAAACCCTGCCTCCAGCACAGGGGTGGAAAAGACCTGGCAGATGGTCCAGATCAGCAGAGATAAGAGCAAACTACCACAGAGGTAAGGCACCTGCCTGGGGGAAGGCTGCAGTTCCCTGCCAACATTCAGCTCCCTGCTTCTCTTGTTCTCCCGCCTCCCTTTTTTTCTTTTTTTTTTTGTTTAAACTCATGTATATCACTCAAGCAGGTTTCCCAGTGCCTGCAAATGCTAATTGCCATGGTTTGTAACATTCTGTACCCCAGCAGAATTAGACGGCAGCCCAGCAGCCCTGATGATATCGTGGTGAATGATTTATCCACCGTGTACCACATTCCTGCACCGTGCTTAAGCAATAAGGCTGGGGAGAACTTGGAGTGATTAGTTTGCCTCTGGTGTGGGCTAAAATCAAAGGTTAATGGCCTTGAGCACCCAAGAAGTTCAATTAATGCCTTGAAATGGCCTGGCTGGAAGGCCTTTATTAAACGGACCATTAACACAAGGAACACTATTTCATGCCTTTGTAAACATGGGTAAAAGACTCCTCACATCCAAAGCTCTCTGGCCACGTGCTAAATTAGCAAGTCCCTGAAGAACTCTTTGTTCAGAGGTGGGCCCCAGCTGCATTATGGACACACATTTCCACCATCACCACAAGTTGAAGCTCTCTAGAGGGTCAAAAGTCTTGGAAAAAGCTGTGGTTTCTGGCACTACCAAGAAGCAGTAGTTTTATACCACCTCCTCTACCTCCTCAGTCTCTGCTCCCACCAAAATTCCCAAAAGCCTGAAATGAGCACAGTGAAGAAGAGTATCCTTCAGAGTCCTCCTGGGAATGGTAAAGGAGTGCTCGTACTCCTTGAAGGAGCTTTGCTAATGACTGTGGGGACAGACCCATCCCATCCACCATAAAAACCTCGTCTGATTGCTCTGCTCATCCTCATCACTGAGTGTGAGGGGAGAAATGTGGATGGCAGTAACCAAGAGCTGCTTCAGTGGCTGATTTATTAAAATGCTCTGTAGAAAGGTTTTTCCATCAATCCATCTCAGCAACCCATCAGCGCTTCCAGCTGATGCCACCAACTGTCACATCCCTCCAGCCCCTCGGAGGAGGGCAGGGAGAAGCAGCCAGCTCACTCAGGGGCCACAGGATAACCTTCAGAGATGGTTCTAGCAAGAGCGGAGCTGAGAAGAAGCCTCCAAGGCCAATGACTTGCACAGGAACCAGCCACTCTCCCTCAGGGCCCTTGAGGTCACGCACTGAACTGCTTTTAACTGCCCCGTCCCAGCTTCTTCCTCTGCTGAAGACTGATGCAAGGCTCTTTCTCCATCCATCCGATTTTAGTTCGATTATAAACCTTAACCCACAACACCTCCTTGGCCAGGAGCGAGCCAGCTGCGATGCAACAAGGCAGGAGAATGTCACGGCGCAGCCAGCACAGGTTTGCTTTCTGAGGCTGCCCATCCCAGCCATAAAACTCCCTGCCAAGACAAATTGGATTAAGCTCAGATCAGATTATGCGAGAGCTGGGCTGTGGGGACTTTTCACTCCGGCCTTTCTTCAGCATAAAGAACTCCAGGGGCTCAGCGTGACAACAGGAGAAGGAAAAAGGGAGAGAGACTGAAGCCATGAGGAGAGAACTGGGCTCCTGGGGAGAGGAGAACAAAGAGAGATAAGATGCAAGGTAAATAAAAAGGCACAAGGGCTTAGCTGTGACTTCAGAGAAAGCGGGGGGCAAGGGGTCAAACTCTACACTAATTAACCTTGTATCAGCAAACCTTGAAAGCCTGAACCGCCCCAGAGGCTGCAGCACGGGCGGCCAACCTGGGCCATCCTCATCTTTGAAACCAAGGATGAAAAGAGTGACAAAAAAGGGACGGCTCCACCTTCAGACCCCAGGCAGTTTGCAACGCTACAGGTCTGACCTGAAAATGGGAGTTTCCTCTGGAATCTCCCCACAGCATCGTTTAAATTTGTAAAAATAAAAAAGCGCTGTGAAAATGTGCGCCTGCTCCCTGATGCACCAAAGGAGGGATCTAAGAGCTCACCTTTAAACACAGGACACTGCTAACCCAGACAATCTGAAATCATTAAACATTTGCTTAAATACTCCTCTGGATCAGTCAAAGTATTGCCATGGGTGTCCTCGGGCTGCACAGTTAATTGAAGCAGTACCTGGTTCTGTCAATGCTATTGGCACAACAGTAAAAACCATGCAGCAACTCACACAGAAATTATGAAGACTAATGCATAAAATACATGGAAATCCATGTCTTGTACAGTGTATATATATAGGATATAGAAAAAGGGTAATTATATCTCTGTTCTCAGTGGCTAATAGGAAAATAGTAAGCCTGGTTTGGGTGTTCTGGCTAGAGGAAACAGAGCATAATTACCATTTAATGCCTTTACTTGTTGGCTTGGAAAGAGAGTTCAAATCCTTGATGTATTAACACTGAAAAAGCATCAGAGGAAAAGGTGATTTATTCAAACACTGAATAACCCAGCTTCATTCTGATAAAGAAAACCAACCTCCATAGCATCTTCTTTATTTCCCCCCATTGCACACGGGATCCCCAAAACCACTGGGGCATCCACTCAGAGCTTCTGCACACACAACAGAGGGAGATCTTTTCCCATTATTGGTAGAGTCCTGAATTACAATCACAAACACCTGGAGTTACTGAAGGACAAATTAACTCTGCTAGAGAGCCACCAGGAGGATCAACCCCTCAAACAACACTGAGGGACCTCTCTCTGTCAGGCTTCTGTCTGGAAATTCTGCACACCTCTTTCCCCCTCGTGTAGAATAAAAATGTGAATTTTTCAGGATTTGGGGAAGGTATTGCCAGCTCTGCCTGGCCCCTAGCACACACCAAAGTAACTAATGATCCCAGCAGAAGGAAGAATAAAGCTGAATTCTCATTCTCTCAGTACGAGGGACCAGTGATTGAGAACTCCTGAAAAGCTCCTTTTGCTTCCCAGTGCAGTTTATATTTGTTTAAGCCCAAGGCAGACAAACAAGGCAGGAGCCCCCAGGAATCCATAACCACCCTGATGCTTCTGGGTAGCAAATCATCTCCACTGCCATCTGTTTTCAGTCACTTCCAAACGAATTATGAAGAGTCAATTGTTTTCTTCTAGGAAAAATAAACATGCAAGCTGCTATTCACCCGATTTCCAGCAATTTTCTGCTGTGGGTAAACAGAGCTTCAGATTTTAGAATTAAGTCTCATTCTCATCCAAAGAATTTTGCAATATAATTACCTCATTTTTACTGACTTGGATAACTGTTTTGCTTTGAAAAAAAAAAAAAAAAACAGAAAGAAAAAAAGGGGGGTATAAAGTCTGCAAGACTAATTCCTCCTCCTGCCCCTTTGTTATAGAATCTTGGAACAACTGACAGTGATTAATCTCACTGGATATTTCTTTGGTTCTCTATTTGCTGATTTAAAGGCATTTTATGACTGATTGTTTTCAGTTGCCTGGACAGCTGTCAGATCTGTATTGTGGTTTGATGATTTGGCTTTCGGGGAGCAAAATTATTATTTTTCTTATTTTTACAGCTCCAAAACAGAGTGGCTGACGGAGATGGCCCGTCAAAAACCATCTCTGTGAAACCAAAACTACCTCCAGATTGAGAAAAGATGGCTCAGACATTCTGCAGGCAGATTACACAAGCAAGATGGGGAAGGCAACAACACATTCTTTTATTTTAACACTAGTTTTTAAGATGCCCAGCTTGCACATAGCCTCAAATACAGTGGCAAAATCCATCCCTAAGTGTAACATCAGTGGTTTTATAGGAATAATTCTGGCCTTTGGAGCAGCACTGGTAGGGCTGGTAGGGAGGTGCATTTTCTGCTTGTTTGGGGGCTGGAGTGCTCCAGTCCAAGTAATTCCCATCCCTGCTTGCCTGGGAAAGGCTGTGCTCAGTGGAAGGGGTGTGAAACAGGGTCTAAGACTCTGAACCACATTAAAAAAACCATAAAAGAGTGAGAAGAACTCACAAGAGGAAGGTGTTGATACTGAACAGCTCAATAGCCATCACCTTCAACTTCTAACAGTGACCACAACCTTTGACTTTAAACCTCACCCTCAATTTTAGCTTCTTTTCATCTCTGCATCTTCCTTTGACCTCCATCTCACCACTGTGCCCTCCAGGTGCCCACCTATCTGCCCTCATGGCTCTTCACTTCTCTGATGGTGCATCTACAAACTGGACAAACACCACTTCAGTGTCATCCCTGGCTCACCCTCATGTCCCTTTTTTAGATTCCAAGCTAAAACCTCACCAGCTTCTGCCTCAAACAAGGTTGGATGGGGCTTGGAGCAACCTGGGATAGTGGGAGGTGTCGTTGCCCATGGGAACCAAGTTTTCTTAAAGGTTCCTTCCAGCCCAAACCATTCTGGGCTTCTCTGATTCAAAAGTTACGTGTGCTCTTAAGGCTGGGGAGAGAGCAGCTGCTATCGACTCCAATTTGCTAAAATCTAAGCACAAAAGAATGAGTTTTCTTTCAGCTTGGACAGATGATGTGATCTGCTTACACATCTTCATGTTTGTCCCTGTCCAGTTAGAAAAGGTTTGGAGAAGACAGCTCCAGGGCAAGCACTAGATGGTGGCACCTCAGGGACAGTCACAGCCCAGGGCCCACACTTAATTCCTCATCCCTTTTTGTAATCTGTGGCTCCCACCACCCAAAATTTGCAGCACATGGAACAGCCAGGACAGGTACATAAACACAGTGAAAGGAGGGGTGGGACTCATTATTCTGCAGGCCCTCACTGCCTTCAAAGGAAGGTTTTTCCAGTTCTGTCCACCACCCTGAGCCATTCTCCTTCCACTGCCCACATCCCTTCCCAGGCTGCCTCCACTGGTATTCCTAGTTGGAATTAGAGTTACTACCAGCTCTCTTAAAAATAAAAATAACCCACACAATTCTTTTTTTCAGTTATTAGATTATTATTCACCCTTTCAGCCCATTCTGGAGCATCTTACATTATTCAGATGCAATGCTTCTGCTTTCTCATTGAGGGCCTATGGCCCTGCTACTCTCTTCAAGCTTCACACTTGAATTTTCATGGAGTTTTACTTTTCCTCTTCCAGTCCCCTCCTCCACAGCACACTGCAAGCAGTGGAAGCAAGCCACACATTATGCCCTGAGAGCCTGTGTGTAACAAAAGACTTGAGCTTGGTTTTACTAAATCACTCATCCTGACGTCTTCTCTCCCTTGCCTTCTAAACCATGGCCATAAATTCTTGGAAAAACAGCCCAACAGTTGTATCTTTGCATCCAGGCCCTCATCAGCTCTTCTAACACACTGCAAACACGGGCCATCAAATCCACCAGGCCACATTTAATCGTGCCCAGCACACTGGGAAAGCTTCCCTCGCCCTTGCTCACATACAGATCTTTTTACCCAGCTGAAACATCTGGGGATTCTTGTTCCAGTTCCACAAATCCCTCTGTGTTCCTTTCCCTTCCATCCCTGATCATCTTCTTAGGGTACCACCTTCTCCAGACACACATATCCCTTCTTCTCAGCCACTTGGATGCAGGATGGATTGGGACCATCCTTGAACAAATAAATCCCAGTGGTTTTCCCATCTCCTCTGCTTTCCACCACTCTGGTCTCATTTCTGTCATCTGATTCCTCTTTATCCACACTGCCTGTTCTCATACCCACTCACGTCACACATTTAAGAAGGTGGCAAAGAACGTCAAATGTCTTTATAATCCCACTAAGCCACATTTGCCGCTTCAACCACCAGCTTAGTTCACTGTGCTCCTTTTAAACAAACACAAACAACCCCAGAAGATGTAACAACAACAGAAACAGGCGGGCAGCAGAGCAGGACATGCTGAAACTCAGCGTGGTCCCCCATTAGGGGGAAAATTTCGAGTGTTTTAATCATGACAGCAGCACCACAATGAATCAGTGGATCTGACGGGTCAGCCTCTCGGCTGGTGCAGCGCCAACAGCTTCCACAGGGGTTCATCAGGCATGAATTGGCCCCATATGTGAAAACCCTCTACAATTTGTCCAGTTTCTCCCATCCCTGCAGAGCAGAGCCTCCATATGTGAGATCCCACAGAGCTGTCAGCCAACGTCACATTTCAATAACAGCAAAAACAACCGGGGCTGCACAAACCAGCGGAACAATCCCATTGCTCATAAACTGGCAAGTGACCTATGCTGGCAGTGCTTTTGTTGATCACAGCCCTTTCTATGGAACAAAACATAGGAACTATCACGCCAGAACAGACTCAGTGATCCATCTTCCCCCTGTCTCCAGCAGAGGCCAACACTGATGTTGGAACGGGAGATTAAAGATGGATTCATGACGTCTGCGAGGCACCTGGGCTGGTTTTGCAATACTTTGCCCTTGACCCAGGGAAAAACTCCCCCTTTTCCATACAAGTGTGCAATATGTTATCCCAGAGAGGAAAGACTGGCAGGAGCTGTCATAAAGCAACATATGTCCAAGTCAGAGGACTCTCCTTTCCTCTTCTCTCTTTATTTTAGCTTGATTAATAGAACTGAACATCCTCTTCTTAAGATCAAGTCTTTGACTTCACAAATTAATTCAGTTTTGTGTCAAAAGTATTGTTCTTACCTAAATTAATATCTTTTCTCATAGAAGCAGTTGCAGAGGATTATTTTTTTAACCTTACCCTGTTTATCAGGGCTCTAATCTCTTTCCTTGCCTACTCAACACCAAATTCATGTTGGCCCATTCAATTTCTTCGTAGATAAATTCTCTCCCTCCAAACTTTATAAACTTTTATTCTTCTCTACATTTGTTCTATCTTGTCTTGGACGTGATTTTTACAGTTCAGCTACAACATTATTTGGCTCAATCCTGAACAGAGATTGCATTCTCAGTTCCCACAAGGCAAACAAATAGATCAGGTGAAAAAATTAAAACACCTGAAATAATATCTTGTACCTGGAGTTCAGGGAAGTTGATGAGACGGTATTGAGGGCTATACATATCCTTTCTAAACTGAGATTTGTTATAAACCACAAACCAGGCTTCATTTCCAAAGTGGAGGGCGTGATCAGGGGACTGCTTTATTTGTATGTCTTTTTGTCACAAAAAACCTGCTTTTGCAAATATTAACCCCAAAGAAAATATGATCTGATCTATTTCTTTTCTTTTTTTCCATCCCTGAAACAAGTACTTTTTAAATGCTGTGCCTGGTAGAACATGCCAACATTAAATACTCCCAAATTAATTTAGAAACGAAGTATAGACACATTTGGTTTAAGCCACTAAAAATAGTTAAAAAAAAAAAACAAAAACCCACAACATTTGGCTCTCTCAATTTATATATTATTAATAGTCTGAGCATCTCCTGATGCCAGAGCCTGAAGCAGAGAAGGAAAACTCCTGCATCCATCCCCAAGCTGAATATTTTGTGAGGTACCAACTGCCAGTCCTGGCAGCCCCGCCACCCTCGTTAGGTGATAAATTAATGCTTCGCTCCCGCTGCGCCCTTGCCAAGCGGGCAGAGCTCCAGCCCAAGCCTGGCTTGTCCAACCAGCACCCACCCTCTAGTGGGATGAGGGAAAAGTGCTGCTCCGGGCTCCAGCTGCTCTCGGGCTGGATCCATCCTGCGGCACGGGACAGCTGCTGGAACACTGAGGGATGGGCATGCCTTTTAGGATGGGCATGCCGAGATCTTCCCTCCTTTGCTCCTCTCTACCCTCCACACCTCTGCTGGATCCTAAGGCGTTTTAGCTCTGAGAGCTGATTCCAGCCCGGATGAGCTTCCGCAGGAAACTCCTGGGGTAATCTCTTCTGTCAAGCTCTGCTTTGTGCTCTACGGAGTCAAGGCCATTTTAACTACATTTTTATAGGTGGCCAAGCAGTGATAACCCAGGGGATCAGTGGCTCTCAGCATCGTTCTGTCCCAAAAATAGTGTGGCAGCAGGAGCAGGGCAGTGCCTGTCCCCTGTGCTGGGCACTGCTGAGGCCTCGAGTGCTGTGTCCAGTTCTGGGACCTTCGGTTCAGGGGGACACTGAGGGGCTGGAGCGTGTCCAGGGCAGGGAACGGAGCTGGGAAGGGGCTGGAGCCCCAGGAGGGGCTGAGGGAGCTGGAAAGGGGCTCAGCCTGGAGCAAAGGAGGCTCAGGGGGGACCTTGTGGCTCTGCACAAGTCCCTGACAGGAGGGGGCAGCCGGGGGGGTCGGGCTCTGCTCCCAGGGAACAGGGACAGGAGGAGAGGGAACGGCCTCAGGCTGGGCCAGGGGAGGCTCAGGGTGGACAGCAGCAGGAATTTCCCCATGGAAAGGGTGCTCAGGCCTTGGCAGGGGCTGCCCAGGGAGGTTTGGAGTGCCCATCGAAGGGCTGGAGGTGGCACTCAGAGCTCCGGGCTGGGGACAAGGTGGGGATGGGGCACAGCTTGGACTCGATGATATTGGAGGTCTTTTCCAACGTTAATGATTCTATAATTATACCCTTCTTTTGTTATATGGAAAAGACCAAACACAAGCAAACAAAATTGCTTAGGGGGAAAAAAAACTCCAGCCCATTTCTCTCTGTGTATTACATAGGTCATTATAATTGAAAAGTAATTAGAAAAGTGGAACATTTTTGTTCAACAATGAGCACTGCAGTCAAGGCACAACCTGTGAAAGGGCAGCAGAGCTGTAAACAGGTCTCACATCTCGGTGCAAAATATAACAAGTGAGCAGTCCTTAGGGCAAACACTCTTGAAAGGGTTTGCGGCCACTGAAGGCCAGACCCTGCTTCCCACAACCATGGAAACATGCTTTGCAAGGGACAGGCAAGCAGGCCAAGGATGAGAGCAGGGCAGCATCCCCAGCGAAAGAGATACAGCCCCCAATACCTTGGCAAGAGGTCAGCAGGTCCAGTAGCCACAGCTGGGGTCAGCCTCACTCCAGAGATCCAGAGAAATCCAAACCAAGCCCAAAGGTCCAGACACGGGGCTCAGCACAACAGCCCCACACCCCCAGGGCTGAGCTTAAGCGCAGCTCAGGACCTGCCAGCACAGGTGGGTGCCCAGATGGAGCCACTCAGGGAAGTCAGAGCCTGCTGAGGTCTGGCAAACCTCTGTTTAAACCCAGAGTAACAATCCCCAGTGGATTTAGATGAATCAAATTAGGTCCTAAAGTTATAAACGAAGATTTACAATGACAGCGTGAAATGAAAAACTGCTAAGAAATATATCCTGATCTCAAACATGACACAGTGAAGGGCAGAAATAAATCAGCCAAGGCCATTAAAAGCAAGATGGGACCTGGAACAACTGAGCAGGACTGAGGAGAGCATGATCTTTTCCTCGACATGATGCAATCAGCAGCCTCCAGCAGGTCTAGAATGGAAACAGCGTGAAGTGAAGGAGGGGGGAGTGAAAATAAAGCCATCTTTCATGGATCACATGGTCCCATCAGGAAATATGGAAACCTCTGACTTGTCTGGCTCTCTGTCTCTCCCTCCCTACGGGTCTTGTGCAGAAAGCACAGCCTGTGTGCCCGGGAGGTGATGAAATCCCTAATGCTGTATGGCACATGGGGAATTTGGGGGATTGCAAAACAGGATGTTTCTTGGAGGAAATACAGTCTCAGCAAGCAAAAGGTTCAAGTACGGTACATCTCACAATGATGTAAGAGCTCGATTATGCATCTCCCTTAAAGCCCAGCTTAGGGTTTCAGTTCTAGTAGAACTAATGGGCAACACCTGCTGCGATGAAAACAATTTCCGTCCCTGAACTCGAGCAGAAGTGTTTATCTTTTGAGTCAGAAAATGTTCCTCTAATGTCTGAACAAGACTCCAGGGACAGGAACATATGCCCAGAACTGACGTTTCCGCGCATTAGATCGCTTATAAAAATGGGAATTAGAAAAACCTGGTATCATCAGATGTCTCGTCCAATAAAGTCATTAAATGGAAAGTACAGGAAGGTTCCTCTAACGTCTCCTCTCCCTGCCACTGTAGTCCCAGTTGCTCTTTGGAGAGCAGAAACAGAGGCTACTGAAAAAAGCTTGCTGGGGCAGATTGTGAGTTCAAAATTCAGGGCTTTTCCAGACCTGTCCCTGGCAAAACTACTGCTGGCTTCAGTGGAAACTTTACCCAAATATGGGCCTCAGGACTTGGGCCTCTTGGTTTGAGTTACTAATTTTATTATTAAAGGTTAAACAGAGCTGTTGACAGTACAAACTATTTTCTTACGTAAGCAGTGAAAGGGAGAGTGTCAGATATACAAGATAAAAAAATACTGCCAAGTCTAGGCAATATAGGTTATGGGTGAATGTCCTTTCACAGAACATCCTGCTCTGAATCCCAGGTTTCACCCTTTTCCTCAAGCAAAACTCCCACTTAAATCCACTGGAGCTTGGTGTGATCAGGAGGCAGAGTCAGGAAAGGACCTTGGGGTTCAGCCGTGGTTGCTACAAGGGTTTTTAGGGAGTGCAGCTGTTGAAAACACAGAGATTCCACTTCTAGATAATATTCATTAAATATTATAATGCAAATTAAATGTTTAAGCCATCCAGTTACACACACACAACGTTAACAACAAACCCTTTGATGACAGGAATGTCCGAGAGGATATGTTGGGCTTTCCTCCCTCAGTTTCTGTTGCGATGGTCTTTATCTAAAGCTTGGACTCAAACCAGGGACTTGTTTTTCGTTCTCCACCGAAAATAATAACAGCAAATTGTGTGGCACTTAAAAATAATAACCATGCAGTCAAAGGCAAAATGTTCTCCATTCAGTCAAACAACGCTTCATTGGTTTGGTGATTAAGTGGCAATCCAAAATTTAACTCCCTGGAAAATCTACTGTTGTTATAATGCAATTGCACTGTCAGGGCCACAGATAGTTCTGTCTTTAATAACAATGCAACAGACACTGAGAGAAATTCCTGTGGTCGTCTGTCCTCCTCAGATACAGTTATCATCCCGTAGATCATCAGCTGCACAATAGGCAAGGGTGTCACAAAGTTTTTGACACAGTTAACACATTAACACATCAGACAAATGCAGGACTTCAGCCAGTTCTCACCAAAGCCAGTGGAAAACTCCAACAGAGCCGTGCTGGGCACAGGGATGGTGTCACAGGGATTGTCAATCACGTAGCAAACAAGACAATCCCAGCAGCTTTCTGACATCAGCGTCTGCCTCCACTTGAGGCTTTGGCAGAGCCTCAGGAAGGACTGGCTCTCTGTCTCCTGCTCTTTTAAACAGCCTGAGAATCACAGAGGTTTGTTTCTTTGCCATTGGGTGCTCAAAAGGACACCGTCGAGCTTCACAGAATTGAAATCTCAATGACTTTTGCCTTTTCTTCTTAAATTTCATATATTTTTAAGCATGATTTTATTTTTACCCCTGTGCTTTACCCAGCTTTTGAAAATAAAGCAGCAAGAAGCCTTTGCTCTACATCAACCCCACAACCCTAAATCCCAGGTCAGCTCTGACTGTGCTGTTGAAGTGTGGTCATATCCAGTGTATCTAACCACAGAATGTATTTTCTGAGCAAATGTTTATTAAAACTCCCATAATTTTGCTGAGTAAGAGCTCACTGGGATTGATCTGCTCAGGGAAGGAACACCAGGGATGAAAACGTACTGTTCCTTTACAGTCACAACACCAACACAGCAATAAACACTATCTCGCCTAGAAAATCAAGCTTAAAACAACAAAATCCTTGTGCAAATGGTGCACAGAAAAACCAGAACTCTCAGCTTAAAATGAAAAGCTAAAAAGTAACGAGAGAGAGGGAAAGATTTGATGTTAATTAGGGCACTGATTCCTGCTGGGTTGAAGATCCTAATGAATGAGTGGGCAAGAGAACCTGATCCTGGAAATAAGCTCACAGAAAAAAAAAAAAAAAAAAGCAGGAGTCTGAATCGAAGATAATTTTCCATTTTTGTACACTCAGGGCTGTAAGAGCAGAAGCAAACCTGCATATTTTCCCTTCGATCTGGAAAAACATCAGCCCAAGGCTGGAGACGCAGAGATAGAACACAAAATAGGTGTCTTAGAGAACTGAATGAAGCCTCTCTCCCTTCCCCTCTATCCTTCCCCATCCCTAACCCCCCCAAATCTACTGCTCTCCGTGATTTCACGGAGATTTAGCACATCTGCAGAAGCTGCAGGGACAGGGCTGCTCCACAGGGAGGTTCTTGCTGTGCATCCCCCGCCCCAGCGCTTGGCAGAGGCAGGAGCCGTGCAGGTGGAGCAGCAGGTGGGCAGCTGAGTTTGTGCTTCCCGGGGCCGTGCTGCTCTCACAGATGCTGCTCCAGAGCCAGCCCTGCTCCCAGGGAGGCTGTGGCACGTCCTCTCCTGCACTGGCTGGGCTTGGGGGGCTGTCTGAGCAGCGGGGGGGAGCAGGGATGTGCTCTCCTCGGCAGATGGTGGCTGTGCTGCATCTGCTCCTGACAGAGTTCTTCGTTTGGGCCCGATGTAGCTCTTTAACAGCACTTCGGTGATCTCCTGTGAGGAAAGGCTGACAGGTTTGGGGTTGTTCAGCCTGGAGAAGAGAAGCTTTGGGGTGACCTTCTAGTACCTGAAGAGAGCCCACAGGAAAGATGGAGAGACTCTTTACAAGGGATGGAGCGACAAGGGGGAATGGCTTCAAACTGACAAAAAGCAGGGTTAGATTGGATCTTAGGAAGAAATTCTTCCCTGTGAGCATGGGGAGGCCCTGGCACAGGGTGCCCAGAGAAGCTGTGGCTGCCCCTGGATCCCTGGCAGTGTCCAAGGCCAGGTTGGATGGAGCTTGGAGCAACCTGGGACAGTGGAAGGTGTCCCTGCCCATGGCAGGGGGTGGCACTGGGTGATCTTTAAGGTCCCTTACAGCCCAACCCGTTCTGTGATTCAGGGTTGCCCTGGGAAGACAAACCCAGCCTGTGCAAGCACCACCTGAAGGACTTTGCCAGTTTCTTGTCTCAGAGCCTTCAAAGCAAAATGTTTGAAAACCATGATAAGCAGGTAAATGTCTACTCTGGGGTGATGATCAGTCAGGATCAGCTGAATAACACCAGCACCCATTATCAAACTTTGCCCAACATAATACACTCATACCCCAAAATTTAAATCACTACAAAATTACTCTCTTTAAATAAGGTGGAAAAGTGTTGTGAGAAACTTCTTTTTATTTCACTGCAAAGCACACAGTCTACTTTTCGGGTTTTAGCTGCAATTCATAGAAGACTGCCCTGGTTTACATGAGGAACTGGGGAATGAGCATTCCCTGCAGTGTGACTGCAGAGGGAAAGAAATGACTTCTCAGAAAGGGCCAAGTTCAGGATTTCAGCCTGCACTTTAAGCAGGGGCTAAGAGTAAAGTCCTGCCTGCTGGAATTGTGAAATCTCTGTAAGCAAGTTTATAAGCAAGTGCTAGCACAGCTGGCAAAGGCTTTCAGCTAGGAAAAAGTTATTCCACTGCTGAAGACGTGCAGGAGGGAGCAGATGAACTGAAGTCTGAAAAAGCACAGCAGATGGGGGCTGTGTGGACTGGAGGCCTGTCGAGAAGCCACTGCAATATTCATTGAATAAACATGAAGGAGTTTAGGTCTTTAGACCAAAATGCCTTAGCATTGGCTATTAGTAAAATTTTTTTTCCTCTATTTATTTTTTCCTGTTGCCTTCACAGACTGGAGTTTTGCAGACAGCTACAATGAAAACTGCTGGAAAGGCCAGACAGAGGGAGGAGATGGACCTGGCACATAACATGCAGTGAGGAGGCTGGTTTGGGATGGCCTGGTGGAGCACTTCAGCCCAGCAATGGGTTTGGGAAGCAGCTTGCACTGAGCAGAATGCAAAACTCATAATCAGAAAAGATGCCTGTTCATAGCAGGGCTCCACTAAAAAAGCTGGTGTGCAAAGTCAGGCCACAAACAACTGACCAAAGGAACTCCAAAATCGACATTGGTGCAGAAAATGAAGGTAGGGAATGAACGTAAATCAGCCAGATTCCCCCAGGGAAGCAGAAAGAGGGGTCTTGTTAAAGCACCAGCTGTTAGCTCCCATCTGTGTGCAATTTCCATTCCTACCCTCTCTGTAGGATAAAGCCCTTCCAGAAAGGATTGTGAGTGAGCTGGCTGAAAACTGGAGGAGGCCCAAGTGCGAGCTTGTGGTGGGTGTCCCACAGCTCAGAGAAGACCTTGTGTTTCCCACAGGGGTTTGAGGCCAGATGCCATTTCTAGGCAGTGCAGAGGCAAAGGTCACTAGTGACAGGATTGCCCAAGTGTAGGAAAACCACACTGGGGATACCAGAAGTTGCTGAAGCAGCAGAGTCCCCATCCCCAACTGTCCCCAAGGCCCAGGCAAAACCCTGGCCACTCAGCTGCCATCAAAGGTAGGACAGTGACAGCCTGGAAACCACACTGCTGATAAGGAATAACTCTGCCCCATGGAAAACGTGCCCGGCTCAAGTACATGGGAACTGCAAGAACTAAACAAACTATAATTATCAGCCACATCAGGAGAAATCCAGCTCTTAGTCAAGCTCATGTCTGTATAATAACAAATCATACAGATATGGCAATAAAATGATCTCTGTGTGCAGGGCTGTGGGGCTGTTGTTTTACCATGGGGGACTGTAGTTAAATTAACTGAGAAAGGAGCTGGTTTGGAGGGGGTTCATCTCTCTGTTAAGTGGACATTTCGGATGGGAATAAGAACAATTGCTGACTCTGGGAGCAACTCATGGTTTCCTCACTGTCCCTCCAGGGTGACAAAGATGAATTGCTCCTCATGGGGACTCTGAGTAAAACTGTGGTGAGTCCAGTTCATGAAACCCATTCATGATCCTCCACATGTTTGTGCCATTTCTACAGACTGGTGGGAATCAGCTGCTCCTGCTGGACCAGTTCATGCTGGTCCAAAGACCATGTTCTGCAGAAAAAATGACATAATCAGATAGTGTCTGGTGGAAAGTCAGATCACAGGGACAGAGGTCAGCATGCCTGGTGTCACAGGAGAAGAGGCTGGCTCTGAAACAGCTCGGTGAGGTAAAGGCTGGCAGATGTAGCAGCAGAAGGAAGAGAAAGGTGTAATGTGGCTCTCATGAAAGGCCAGTTATTTCTCCAGAAGTGAAGAATTTGGGAGCCAGCCCTCGTCCAAAATGAGGCTGCACTAAAACCAGAGTGAGCCCTCCAGAAGCTCTGTCATCATCGTGCTGGTCAGATGGCGAGGAAAGAGAAAATCACATTCTGGAGCACAGCCAGAGGCAGCTCTGAACTGCCTGAACTGCCCTCAGCAGACCCAACTGCAGCAGAACGAGGTGCCAAGAGACATTTGGGCACAAGGATTGTCTGTTGAAGCCTTCATTCACAAATAAATCCACTTTTACCCCTGCAGCAGACACTCAGGATAGGACACAAAGTGAAATATGTTCATAGTTTAAATATGGTGCCATCAGACTAAAACAGCACCCAAGTATCAAAGGAAAACAGTGATAACCTGCTTTACTGAACATCATGCAAAGCCATAAATGTTCAAGAGATACGTCAGAGAATGACACACAGCCTAACCCAAGATTTGAGAAATGAAAACATCCTCACACAGGTTATTTCTGTCCTTAAAAACACAGAGTGAACTTTTGGTAGGAGAATAACAGACTCCAAATAATTTTAATGAGGCAAAAGATGAAATTTGCAGAGACTAGACATCAATTTGAGAGAAATCATATCCTCCTGGCAGGAGATTTAATCATCTGATTATTTCAGGAGACAATTTGGCACAAGAGTTATTTGTAGACTCCAAAAAAATTGTACAGGTTTGTTCAAAACTTCACAGAAGAGGGACAGAACTCTTATGTCAGCCAATTAATAGGAACCTTTGACTGGAAAAAAGAACATTCAATCAAAATTGCCTAAAACAATCCTTTCTCGTGTATCTGAATTCAAAGGACTGCAAAACGAGGCTGATCTCGAATCACCAACCCAGATCCTGCTCTCTTTTTAAGTCTGTTGACAGACAGAATATTCCCTGGACTTGTTCTTGTGAATCACTGTCACAAGGGCACTTTGAATTTCTCCTCAGTGCTCTTTAGCCAGCTGAGGACATCTGTGCTGAGCTCTGCTTTCCAGGCACACGGGGAGGAATGTGTGTGGACACAGCTGTGTATCCACACATCTCCGAGGGTTCCCCGTGTCAGGAAGGGCTACCCCAAGGTTTCCATACCTAACAAATCCTACCCAGCAATGAGGGAATTAAACAGCCCTACGTCTTAGCAAATACAAACCCAAAGATTTGGTCCTGCTTAGTACATTAAACCTGCCAGAGATGTTCACTGACAGAGAGGCAAACGCTGAGGGAACTCCATAACCCTGCTAGACAGACGCAAAAAAAGAACTTGGAAATACCCCAGTGTGTTCCAGCAGCCTATAATGGGAGACTGGCTGTGGAAGAAGAATTGCTGGTATGATCTCAGGACTCAAGCCACTGTAGTCAGCCAGTCTGCCCACAACGATGGGCCCAGCAAAGACAATACCAGCTCTATGCTCACTGATAATCCAGACCCAAACACAAACTGCATCCCCCTGACTGACCACACCACACAAGTGGGCAGAAGAACGTGGAAACCTCAGGAAGATAGCAGGCTACCTGCTCTCCTAGGTCCAACAGCAGGGAAATTTCTTCTGCTGCTTTCAAAAACTCCTAATGGGGTCAGCTGAAATGATGGATGTAAACAGCTCCTCCAGCCACAGGCAGTGCCGGATATTCCTTCAAGTACTAAGCTCCTGTGGGTATTACACAACTGCCTCTATTCAGGAGGCTAAAAAGGAGTTCAGTCCTGCTTGTATATGCTGGAATCATTACGTACAGTGTTCCCATAAATCATATAAATGAGTATTACTGTGTCACTGCTTCGGACGGCTGCTGTTATTATTGAAAACCCTCCTGGCAACCCAAGCCCGGTGCCATCCAAGCCGAGGTTGGCCTCAGCGCAGTTTGTACTGGGCTCAAGTCTGTGCCCTGAAAAGTTTCCCCAAAAGATTTTGGCAGTCGAGCCTGCTGTGCTCATTCTCCATCACCCAAGGGTGACACGGGTTGACACGGAGCCCTGTCACCAGCCACTCACCACAGGGACCTGTGCTCCCCTCCAGGCTGCTCTGACCCCTTGGAGCAGGGTCTGCTCCACATCCGAGCCTGTTTTCCACCTGGGATGAAACACCTCGTGTGACACAGGCCACTGGGGAGAGCCACCCCAGCCTTCCTGCTGGGGATATTACAGGCACAGAAGAACCTCAGCAGAGGCTCCCAGGGCACCCAGCAAAGCACCCAGAAGACACAAAAGCACAGGCAGTTTTTACCTTGGCCAAAGAGCCACCAGTTATCAGAACAGACACTTGACTCAACACAGAGACTGGAAAAGGCAGAGAGGAGTCCCGGGAGGCAGCAGAACACCATGGACACCCTGTCTGTGGTCTTGTTCTGCACATTCCACCCTCGAGTCAGCTCTGTCTGAACCTCTCACCCACACACTAATTTATTCCACACTAATTTATTCTATTTTCAAGAAATAGAAATTCTGAAACAAGATGTACAGAAAGTTTAGTACATGGTGTTAAAGCTAGCATCCATCATGTCAGTTCTCCCTCTCCAATGAATTCGTTCTGCTTGTTATTATCATCTGTCTATATTCATAAACAATACCCTCATGATTTTTTCCGTGCCTATTTATTTCCTCACTGACTTGGTTTCCCGAGGCTATCAGAAAATTACATATAAATATTTATGTAAACAGATCTCTATTTTGAAATGGTCCCCAGCTACTTCTAAATGCAATATGACATCAACCAAAACTCAAGGCATGCTTGGCACATGGAACCCGCTACTGACCATGAAAATGGGTGTAGCTGAAATAGCCCCAGGAAAGGACCCACCAAACTCATATCCAGAATATATTTCAGTAAATACAGGGCCCAGGATTGGTACATGGACAGGTAAAACTCTTGGGGAGATGGGAGAGCAATTTCATGAGGGGCTATTCGTGCACCAGCCAGATGTGCTGTTAGAGCTGCACTGCAGCACCACAGCTTATTTAGAGGGTGAAAAGATTGAATTGCACTCCTGGACACGTTTCCAGATTAAAATCTGATTACACCAGGACAGAGAAAATAGTGAATATTAACTCTGAGGGTTTTTTGCACAGAAAACAGCATCCAGCAATTCTTCCATTTTGGGTTATAAAGTCATCTGGAATAAGGAGGAAAAAACCTTCTGAAATAATCCCTTTGCAGACATGAGAAACTGCCATGTACGGCCCCATGCTGAAGAGCCCAGCTATAATCCAATCTTTGCTTTCTGCTGACTGGCTGAGCTCTGGTGGTTTATGATGTCACAGGAACCCCTCAAAAGAATTATAGCCTTTTAGTCAGCTCTGAACCACGTATTATTATGAATACTAAACTGCTTCAAATAGTCTATTGGTCCTGCTCTAACATTAGACAAAGTCTCAAGCAATTACCTATCTCTTCAAGGAATGTGTTTTTCTTGGCGTGGGATCCCGCTGGAAGCAGGAGGGAACATTTGTGGATACGCCGGGCACAGCTTCCCCAGAGCGAGCACATGGCAAGGTACAAACACCAGGACAGGGCCCCCATCCCCACAGCCCCACAAAACAAAAGGCTTCCACCACAAGCAAAATCTAATCTTAACTACTCCTTGTAAAAACACGTTAAATAATCACAGATAGGGGAGATGCAGGCGAGAGGAACATCGTGGTGGCAAAGTTACTGCAAGTTTGTGATGGGTTAAAAACTATATTAATTTGAAAGCAGATATCAGCATTAGCCCTGAAAAAAGAGAGGTTCAGGCAGGTTCCTGCATCCAGGTGATCCCAGTAGGTTCCATGATAGCAGCAGGACCTTAATTTGTATTTTAAAAGTTGTCTGTTCCAGTATTGGTAGCTGGAACAGGACCATGGCTCCGTGACTGCTCACCACACTGAGCCCTGATTTTTCAAAGTCTGGCTCATAACTGTTAAGATTTGGAGAATCTTTTTAGTGATAAATTGACAAGTATCTATTTACTTAGACGTGTGTTGTTTTTTAATGTGAATTTCAACTCACAGTGCTCATTATTCCGCAGGAAGCATACAAACCCATAAACTGTGTCATGTAGGTCACGGAGGCAATACCTCTTAGCCAGCCTGGTTAACAGGCTGTGCTGTGTGTCAGAGCATCTGCCCAGATCCCAGAGGAGTGAAAAGAGAGGTCCTACCAGGCCATAGGAACAGCTGGACCTCTGGGTTAATTCTTGTCTGATCCAACTGAGAAGTCCCAAAGCACTGGTAAGACCATCTATACATAAAAAGTGAAATGTGCTTATGGAAGCCCAGTGAGAGCCCAAGGTAGGACTGCAGAGATGATTTTCTCTCTCACTGCACTTAGCAGCCCTGCAGCCCTGCACTGAATTTGTGGGGTTCAACATGAAAACAAAACCTGACCCTTAATTTCATCACCAGCTGTTGGCTTCTGCACGGCCATTCCCAGGAGAAGCAGATCCACTGTGGATCCCAGGTCAGTCCAGCTGAGAGCCAGGACTGGCAGGCAGAGCAGCTCCAGAGCACTGCATTGTTTGGACTCTGATTGTGGAATCGCTGCTCCGTGCAGTCGCGCTCTGTGGGCGGTGACTCCGGTGCTATAATTACCATTCTAATTACATTGGCACGTTTCCTTCTTGGCGAGCCCCATGGAATTACAGTCCCGTTACCTGACCTGGGCTTCTGATAGTCCTACCACAACGGGCTGGAGCGTTTTTCTTTTGGTCTGGCCACAAGCTGGTAGGCTTAGTGTGACTTGGAAGGCCAGGAATGCCAAGGTAGGGGTTTTTTTTTCTGTTGTCAGCATCTGCTTTGACTGCAAGTATCACTTGTGGCTCCTTCAGGAGGTGAGGAGGAGGAGGAATGGAGGAACCAGAACACTGGGAGGGTCTGGCACTGCAAAGGAGAAGGGACTAGCAAACCTTGCCCATCTTTAACTTCTGCCTCACGTAACTGCACTGTAAACACACAAAAACTGCACCGTAACCACACCAAAACTGGGTGTGTCTGATAAACATGTCAGCTGGGACACCTGATGAAATCATTTGCACTGGGCTTTGGCACCAACCTTGTAGTGGTAATTCTCATTTCCCCTGTAGCTGTTGTTTCAGGATTTGGTGGGTTCAAAATCTCAAAGCCATCCTGTGTTGCAGGTGGAACCCAGCTCACCTCTGGATTTGACCCTGCCCGTAACTAAACCCGTGTTAACCTCGAATCACATGAAACAAAGAGGATGCTTGATGTACCACGTGGTCCTCAGGTGTGGGACCCAGAGAACTCTTTTTTGCTCTCTCCCAAACCCAAACAGAATTTCTGCAGAAGAGCTGTGAGGAGTCTGCATGCTCCTCCAAGCGGGATCCCACACTGCAGCCCCAGGTTGGGAGCCAGAGCTGTGTCCCAGCAGGCTGTGGTCTGGAAGAAACCAGAGACTCCACTGCAAATCTTTTGCAGATCCTTCTTTTCTTTACAGCACTCAGGGGGATTCGGTTTTGGTGACCTCGCTGAACATTTCTCTGAATCAAAGCTGCTTCTTGAAACCCCATTTTGTTCTGATCTACTTTTCTCCCTGCTAATTCGGAGCCGACCTGGGAATACGGGTGTTACAGGATGTCCAGCACTTCTCTGTGTCAGGCTGCAGCTGCCTGAGGTAGCCACTTCACTCGAGGAAATTATTTGAGGTTTTCTAAGAGCCTCTTGACAGTAGGTAAAGATTGTTTCAGCTTGTGGGAGTGCCAGCTAGAAGCCTTCATAACCTGAATGACATGCAATGTCATAAAAACTCCTGCTAAAACTCACTCTATCCTTGCAAGATGCTGATTCTGACACCAGGGTCTGTCATTTCAACCATCACAGAGCAGCTCATCTGGATGAGAACTGGCAAGCTGGAGATTGCTTACAAGTATCTCCTAACAGGAGTCCCTTCCATGGACTATTTTAGCTCAGAATGTAACTCTCCACATCTTACAGATCTCTTCCCCGTTCTCTCAGGGTGGAAAAAAAATGTACTACCGTGAGAAAAAGGGAGAAATGGATGAGTTTTGGCCAAAGCTCTTCTGTGGTGACTAAGCAGACTGCAGTCTGATATGTCTCAATCTGAACAGCCCCATTTTGATGACCCTGTCACACATAATTACCAACAGAACTTCCAGTTTTCCTTTAGCTTGTGCAGTAGTCCCAGAAATCCTGACTGTTGGGCATTATCTGCCTTATATGAGCCATAATCACATCACATTTTTGTTTATACCCACCAGTAATAGAAAACAGGCATATCTTTAGTTTGACTTAAAGAATAAAGTAAATACATAATTCTGGCAAATTGTTTGGAATTATAGTTTAACAGCATCTGGTTCAGATATTCTGTAGTAAATTGTTGGCACAGGCATTGCCGCATTTTTTTTTTTATTATTATTATTTGAACCAAAACGTTCTCAGAAACATGTGGTTTTCGTCCAACTTCCATGTAATCCATTTTATGACGGCCGCAAAGCTGACGAAGTTTGAAATTTAAACTACCTGGGCAGAAGGGATTGTTTCTGGACACTCATTACACAGCTGATTAACTGAGGAATAAGCAATCCTGGCATGCTACCCGGCGTGTCGGTTGCTTTGGCTTTTCGTCTCAAGGAGTTGTCTTTCTTGAAATACCTCCCCAGGTACAATGTGTACATTCCACCCTGTTTTGCTCACAAATTACATACCTGTCTTTTATGTCAAGTCCAATATAGCTGCACCAGGTTTTCTTATTCCACATTAAAAGTAACCAATTACTTGTGTAAATACCTGTTTTAAAAATATCTCCGAGTGGTTTCCTGCTGCTCTAAATACTGAAATATTCGGCAGCATTTCTGACTCTTATAAATCTTTCCAATGGTTCATATTTTATCAAAGAAGCCAGATCAGCTTTAAACCTGGTGCATTACTCATTGAGAACATTTCTCAAATACACGATTTTTACACAAGCAACCACGAAGAGAAGGTCTGTATCATTTTTAATATAATTAGCTCTGACTTTTCATGCATTTCATTTTCTGTGACTTTATTGTCAACTTCTGCTCGTTCCTCATAAAAACTAGTTACCAGAAGTTCAAAATCGATGATGAGAGGGGAAAAGTGGCTTAAAATACAACCCTTTGAAGCCTCCCAACAGACCTACATTTACTGAGCCTAACAGGTTCTCCAGTGTCGAATCCCATTTCAGTCACTGTCAGCAGCTTTATTCGCACCATCCGAGAACCAACTTGTGGGAATTAAATCAACATGTTCCCAGAGCAGGTCCCACACCAGGAGGAACCAAGTCCAAGAGGCAGCTTCCTCCGCTCTCCTGACCACTTTCCCAGCAGGGCTTTGCAGCTCTGGGCTGGCTTCGTAATGATGTGTCATTTGCAAGTCAGCACCTTGCACTAAGCCCCGAGGTGGGAAAATTACCCAGGAGAAGAGGCAACACTAAATTCCCCTGTCTTGCTTATTTCCTCAAGTCTGATGAAATCCCACTGCGCTGCTGGGGCTGCAGAGCACAGCTTACTCTAACTCTGCTGTGAAATGTGTTTAGTCACAGATAGAAAACCCAGAATCCAGACCTTGGCACACCTTCCCCACAGCATCCTCTTCCTTTTTGAAGTCATCGGCCTCTCCGTCCTTCAGAACTGGGTGTGCTCGCTCTCTCCCCATATGCTGTAGCCTCTTGCACAGCATTCCTCAGCCTTCACCTGCCTGCAACAGCCTTGCAGGGACACAGCCCTCTTAATAGTCATGAGGGCAGCTCATCTCCCTAAAGACGCCAAACAATTAAATGCTTCCCATTTCAAGGCAGTTGCAAAATGCTCGTGCCACTGCTTGATCGTACGAAGCCTTAATCGAATTATGAAACACTCTTAAAAAGTAAAATGTGTGTCTGTTAACTGAAGGGAGCTCAGAGAGTATTTCTGAAAGCCAACAGGTGTTCAGAACTTCTGGAGGGAGTCATGATCCTCTCCTAAGTGTTACTGCTCAAATACATCCTCAAACACCTCACAACCATCCTGCGGTCAGGCTCCTGTGGCCACGCAAGATGGAGCAAAGCTGCAGGCTCAGTGCCTTTGGGATCCAGGCATCCCAAGCATCCTGGAAACCAGCCCCTAAATCACTGGAATTGGTAAGTATTCTATAAAATTACCTGGCGCTCCGACTGGCAGTTGATCATGCTGCCAGGGAGCGAGTTACACCACGCTCCAAGAGACGCCAGATTTGCTGGAGCATGACTTGCGGATCACGCGCGCTCTCCCTCACAGCACTCACCTTTAAAGTGCAGCCACAGCACCCTGCCTGCCTAAGGAAGGGCTGGAGGTGGGACCAGGTCCTCTAATCCCAGGAGCACCCTGAGGAGTGACCTCGAGAGAGGAAAGCAGGGAAAAATCCCGCAGCTCTGAGTGCCACCCGCCGCCCAGCTCTGCGTGCTGAGCAGGAGGAGATGGGAAATGCTCAACGTGCTGACAGCCGGCAGATTTCTTCCCCAAAGTGACACGAGGAGGGGCTATTTTAGGCACGGTTTGGGTAAGGAAAAGATGTTAAAATAACCTTGATTGGAGCGATTAATACAATATGGGCTGAAAGGGAGGAGCAGCCCACCAGGGCAGCCAGGGCTGCAGGGTTCGAAGCACACAATCTAAGAAGTTATGAGACCTGACTACAGAAATCAACCAGAGGAAGGAACGTGGGGTCTGGAGGATGGAGAGTGCACAGAATTCAAAAGTCAAAAGGGCAAAACCCATCCAAAAATTTTAACTTTAAAAAGAGGCAGAAAGATTGATGAGGAATGGCTGCAGGAGGGCATCAGACCAAAAGCAGCAGGGAAAAGGCATTAGGAGAAAGCGTCATTTGTGAGGCACCAGGAAAAAAAATATTTTATATATAATACAAACTTGCTGTTTAGGAACAGTGCACTGGCTGTCAACTCCTGCAACAGAGAAAAACTGCCATCCCTTAAATTCTCCTGCCCGAGTTCAGCTCGTTCAGCCCCTGCTCTTTGAACACTCGAACTAAGTTAGACCTAGCAAAGGTAATTAAATAGCAAAACTCTTCAGCAGTATAAATAGTAAGAGCACAAGGACAAAAGAAGGGCCAGGTACTCCGGGTGAGGTTAACCTTGAATGAAGAAGAAAAACCTATTCCTTTAATAGCCCTGCTGTCAGAAAGGGCAGAGCCCATCCCAGGGGCACGGGGGCTTTGCAGACATCTGCACTGGCACAGCCAGCTCCTTAGAGAAAAGCTGCAAGTTGCAGTTCCGAAGGCAGCAGCATGTTGATAAAAGGGAATTTCCACACGAGCTTGGCACCACCGTTAAGAATTTCAACCTTAATAAAGACGTTGCGATGTCAAACCCTCCGGAAGGATAAAAAAAAAAAAAAAAAAATCGAATAAAACTTCGCACGGCTCAGCCCCAGCACACAAACCCGCGGGCCTGAGACAAAACCAGGGGAGGCCGAGGCGAGCGGGGCTGGCTGGGGGCTGCGAGGGGGTGTCAGGACGTGCCTGCTGGTGCGTAGCCGTGGAGCCATGGTCCTGCGGCGCGGTGTCACGTCCCGCCGAGGAGACCCTTGCTCGGGGAGGTGTGAGTGGATTTCCTCAAGTGCATTTTGACAGCTGTGAGGAAGCGGGCGGCAGCAGCAGCTGGAGACATTCCTGGCTGCGCCCCCCCGGCGGGACCCCCGCCCCCGGCACGGCACAGCGCGTCCCGGCACTGCCGGGGGCTCGGGGGCTGCAGGGGAGGGGGGCGCAGGACCGCATGGGGCCTGCGGGGTCTGATGAAACATCTGATGTGCATTACGGCAGGGCAAGGGGAGACACGCTCGCCCCTCCCCAGCCAGCGCGGCACTTCTCATCACCTGCTACGGATTTTCCTACGTCGTCCTGTGGTGTGTGTGTGTGTCCCCCCCACCCCGCTTCAGCTACCGGACAAAAGGCAGCAGCCAGAGCTGGCTGGGGGGGGTTGCAAGGGTGATGCTCTTCCCACGGTGGCGGAGGTCTAGGGGGGTTCTCCCCCCGGGAAAGCAGCGCCCGTCTCTGTTCGCCCATCGGGGTCTGCACCCAGGGTATCACTCTCCCCCCTCAAGTGATGTATTTGGCCCGAATCCCCTCGCAGCAAATGGTACAAAATCCCAGGGTGAGGGAAAAAAAACGAGGGAGTGGACGGTTTCCAAGAAAGTCATTGCAATAGCTGCTTCGGAGACGGAATTTTTTTTTTTTTTTTTTTTTTCTTTTCGATCAAGTCTTGCCATGAGGCGGCAGTGCCGCAGGACGGCCGGCGCTGGCAGCCGGCTCCCGGCACGGGCACCCCGCTGCTCCCCGCACAAGGCCAGCAGCGGCTGGAGCACCCCGAATTTGCCCGCGGATGGGGGTGGGGGGGACCGCCCGCTCTCTGCCTCCTCCCTCCAAAGCGTGTCAAAATCCCGCTTTTTCACCGCTTTTTTTTTTAATATAATTTCTTTTCCCCCCCTATCTCTCCCGCCCCCCGCCCCGGCGGGTGCCCGCTGCCCCCCGCACCCCCATCCCCCGGCGCGGCGCGGGTGGGGCGGGGGGCGGGCGGCTGCAACCTGCCGGCGGGGCAGGGCCGGCCCCCGGCGGGCGGGCGGAGCGGGGCGGCGGCTGCCATTGGCCGCGGCGCGGAGCGACACCTGCTCGGCTCCCTCATGCGAGTGTCACCGGGGCTCGGCGGGGATATTTGAGGCTCCCTCCGGCACCGCCGCCGCCACTCCGCGCTCGCCGCCGCGCCGGGCACATGCGGTTCGCGGGGCCGCGGCGAGCAGCGCGCTGGGCCCGGGTGCGGCACCCCGCGGGGGAGGACGCGGCGGCGGCGGCGGCGGCGGCGGGGGGAAGGCGCGACCATGTGCGCGGAGCTCGGCGGAAAGCTGGTGGCCCTGGCCCTGCTGCTGGCCAGCGCCCGGGCGGCCGCGGGCACTGAGGCCACGCACCCGCCGGAGGGGCCGCAGGACAGGACCCCGCAGCAGAAGGGGCGCCTGTCCCTGCAGAACACAGGTACGGCGGGGGGGCACCGGGCTGGCCTCTGCGCGTACCCCCTCCCCTCGCTGCTGCTGCTGCTGCTTCTGCTGCTGCAGCCGCGTTGAGTTGTGACAGGCGTTTTATTTCGGTGTCCGACTGTCAGGCGTAAATCATCGCAGGAAATCGGAGCTCGCTCCTAATTACCTTTAAAGCCCGGCTCTGCCAAGCACGTGTTGCCCGTGCACAGCCGCGGCCCCACGCCGGGCTCGCAGCGGCCCCGGGGTGGCCGGAGCCCCGCGGAGATGCTGCGAGCCCGGGGAGGAGAAAGTTTCTCGGCGCAGCGCTTGGAACCGGGTCGAGGGCCGGGGGCAGCCGGGAGGGCCGAGGGATGACCGGTGCTCTGCCTCCTCCGGAGCGAGCCGTGCAGTGATGCAACGGGCCGGGGGTTTCTCTCCTCCTCTCCCGCCCCCCGCGCTCCCTCCCCCGGGTATTATCTGCCTAGGAAGAGAGAGCTGGGGCGTGCACTTTGCTGGATCGCTTCCCAGCCGTGCAAAGAGAGAGCGCGGGATCCAGACGCTTCCCTTCCCCCCCCCTCCTTTATCCCCCCCCCCCCCCCCCCCTTTTCTCCCTTTTCCCTTTTTAATTTTTTTTTTTTTTTAACACTCTCCGTGCTGCGAGACGTGTTTAAACACACACGAGCAGGAATGCACGAATGCCCATTAGGGACTGCCACATGTGAATCACGGCACTGTGCAGTTCTCAGCACGCTGGAGCCAGGACATGTGATCCGGCAAAGGGTTTGCATCCGGATGCCAACACAAGCACCACAGCCGCGCTCCCGGCCCCGAAAGCGCCCGGCTCCGCGCTCCGCAGCGCTCCACAAAGGGCTCCAGTGCCCCTTTTCTCCCCCCCCCGTGCGGGTGTGTTTGCGCAGCTTTCCGCCTGTGGCTCAGACAATCCCTGGATCCCACCCCGGGGCTCCCCTGTGCCACCCCCAGATGCACTTTCAGGGCGGGTAGAAGGGGGGGGAAAAAAAGTGCGGCGGCAGTGATTTGGGTTTGAGCTGGTGGGGGGGTCGTGAGAACTCCGGCAGGCTCCGCGTTTACATCCGCGGCTCCTCTCTGTGCCTTGCAGCGGGTGGAAATTAGACCGAAAGTTGCTGTAAAGACTTGCAAATGGACCGCATGGCAGAGGGGGAGGCTGGGGATGGCTGAAACACGCTGCGGTTCGAGGGGGATTAGGCTGGCTCCCAAGGGCGAACTTTAATTAAAGGTACCACAGGGCACAGAGTACAGGAATTCTTAGCATCCTCAGTTCTGGTCTAAAAGCTGCCCCTGTTTAACTTTATCCCCAGGCTTTTTCAGCAACCACCTTCCCTCTGGCAGTACTACTACATCCATTTTTTTTTAAAGGACCAGATGCTGTCATGTTAAGAATTCGATTTTTGGGTTGGTGGGGTTGTTTTTTCGGTGTTTTTGGGTTGGTTTTTTTTTGAAAGTGAGTATTAGACAGCATTTTTTGCAGTATTACATAACATCTGAAAGAGCAGAATAAACACATATGCAACAGCTAGCTCCAGTACATCTCTTTTATGTACTACATATGTAAATATAAATCTATTGATTTGTGCATAGCTGAGCACACAGTTGCATTTTTGTCCAACACTTGGTGCAAAGGACTTTATGTATCAGTGGGAGTTTTACCATTAACTTGACAGACATCCTGACAGGCAAAACCTGGTGGTCTGTAAAAAACATTGTGCTGAATGGCCAGAAACTTGCTCAAAGTACCAAAAATGAGAAATTTTGGCTGGCTGGGTCCTGGGCTTCTCATTTTAGCACTTCAATTTGCTGGGGGGGGGCTTTGCACAAGCCAGAGAGCAAAACTCATGCCTGTCCTTTGCTCCTGAGGAATTCAAGAGCATGAGACAGTTCTCAAGTGAAATAGCTTGACGTAAGCATAGTGGATTTGGCATTTACTTCTTGGATATCACTTTCATAACGTAATACACCCAAGTTTTGGCCTAATTCCTGCAAAAAACGGGCACGCTGCGGGTACAATTAACCATTGTCACGCATTTTTCTCTCAAACTGATGTTGGTAGCAAAACAACTCTCTTCCCCCCTACCCACCACCAGTTTTTCCATGAAGAGTTCTTCAAATTAACTCTAACCAATGCTCGTTTTAGCTGAAATCCAGCACTGCCTGGTAAATGCTGGCGATGTGGGATGTGGAGTGTTTGAATGCTTTGAGAACAATTCTTGCGAGATCCGAGGCTTACACGAGATCTGCATGACATTCCTGCACAACGCTGGAAAATTCGATGCCCAGGTAACAGGGGGAAATGTCCTACCTGTCTGCTTGCTTCTGACACACACTTGGCATGTACTGCAGTTCCTTAACACCTCTTTGCACAAAAAATTCCCAGAGCGAGTCTACTTTAGCTGTGATTTACTAATTCACTAGGAGGAATTTTTCTGTTGGAAGGTCCAGAATCAGGACCTCAGGACAGTAATAAAGCAGCGGTGTGCAACCTGTCCCAGGAGACAGGCTGCAGCTCCCTGGATCCCTTCCACCTACTGTACCCAGGATAACTCCAGCAGAGCGCTTCATGGAGCCAAACATGGTTTTAAGAAACACTGGATGACTTAAGCCTCTACACCATGTTTGTTCAAAGCCGGCTCTGAGATGCAGCTTGGGCTCCCAATTCATTTAGAATTATCTCAGGATTTCCCAACAGGCAGTTTACTAAAGCTGGCCCTCAAGACTTGCACTCAGCCATCCCACACAACCCCCTAAAGCTGCTGTACTCAAACAAGCCTCAGTTTGAGCACTGATGTTAAAATACGTTACTTCCATGGTATGTGCTATTAAGTTTGTCTCCTTCATTTTCTCCCCAGACCATTTATGCATCATTGAGACATCCTGTTATTATGTCTTGTAAACCTCCTCTCCCATTTCAGTGTGGAGGGAAGGGAACATTCTGACGGGCCAGTGGCATTTGGCTTGACCAGGCAGTTTACAGAATAACTTGACTAAAAGCACCAGCTACATGGCACTGCTAAAAGCGTGGCACAAAGTAGAGCTGTCCTCAGGATCCAGCCTGCCCCATGAGGGGTGGTGGGACTGCCCAGCAGGGAGCACTTTTGAAGGGCTGGAGCTTTAGGTTCAAATGCTCAAGGATGTAGGAAGGGCCTGGTTACTCATTAAAATGGGACTTGCTGCTTTTGTGGGTATCTGAAAACCTTCGACTTCATTTCCAAGTGGCTTCCAGAAAACACTCGTTTATTTTTGCACAATGTTTCTGCCTGTGAACAGAGTTGACCAAAGAAATAGGGAAGGAAAGTTGGGAAGGCAGGGAATGGTGCCTGTGGAGGCTGAGAGTAGCCATGGATGCCAGATCCCCAGATACAGCTCATCAAATCCAGCCTGTTTCACATCCAGGCAAAGATTGAAACCCCTGGAGCTCTGTTTAACATGAAGGTGACTTCAGCCTCTGCTGTGACATGGCTTTTCACAGCTCCTCTCTGTATCATCTCCAGTGATTTCAAGCTGCATTAAATGACAAGACTAACACTGGCCATTTTCTGTTCTCTGCTCTGAAACCTGAGAATTTATATCAGTTTGGGTTTATATAAGAATTCTCTTTTTCATCCCTGTTTGCCTACTGTGCTGTGTTTTGTTTGTTCCTGAAGGGAAGGGCAAGAGAGTGCCTTTAGTTTGGGAAATAGGGATGACGACTGAAGCAGCTCTTTGATCAGCACGAAACATTTCTGGCTTGAAACAATTTGGGGACAACATCTGCTTGCAGGTCTGGGTGAATCTCATTTAGTGTCAGTGGAGCTGGGCCAGTGCTCCCTTGGGATAAAGGGGAGCAAGGATTTGGTCTTCGTGGAGCACCTGTGTAGAAGAATCTGAGGCTGATGAAAAGGTGGAGGCAGTGCAGGGAGCTTCCATGGGCCTATTGCTCAGCAAAGTAAAGGGAGTCTGAGCAGAGCTGCAGCTCCAGAATCCGATAAAAGAGGAAAGGAAGGGATGGGTTTGATGCCCACCAAGCAACTGAGTGAAGGAATCCCAAACAGTGGTTAAAGAGATGCTGCTAAAACAGCTTTCCTCCACCTTATTTTTTAGCTTCTTGATTTGATCTTCCTAATCTCACTTGGAATTTCTTGCAACAGGCATGAAGACACTGTAAGATTATCATCATTATTATCATCATTATTATCATCATTATTATCATCATTATTATCATCATTATTATCATCATTATTATCATCATTAATGCTGATTTGAGTCCCTCTCTGAGGAAGAAAATATTGATAGATGGGGAACAGGGCAGGTGCATATAGATCGTGTCTCTGAGTTTGTAAACTACTTTTAAAGTGAAAAAAATAAGCCCTACAGTTACTGAATGGGTACCTGCTTGTGGTCCTGAGGAGCTCAGCCATGGCAGGATGCCCTTCCTTTGTGTGAACCTGTTGTTCTGCCACCCTGGGAGCAAATTAACCCAGTAACTCCAGCACTGAATTACTTCAAGGTGCTCGCTTTTGCTCTTTCCCTCGTTGGGCATTCAGCTGTTGGGGCAGAGGAAACCTCAAAGTACCAGTGAGGAAGCTCTGGGTGTTTCAGGTCCACTGGGGTAGCAAAGCTGGGTAACTTGGCATGGTCTTTAAGGGCAGAGAACAGAGAAGAAGGGGAAAGCCTTTAAGTGATACCCTTAGCACTGTAATAACCCTTGACATTGTCCTGCAGAGAAGCAGCTGGCTGGGCATAAATCAGCTGCTGTGCTTAATGGACAAAAATACAGACCTACTCCATTTCTTTCCTTCTCAGGGAAAATCCTTCATTAAAGACGCTCTGAAGTGTAAGGCTCATGCCTTGAGGCATAAATTCAGCTGCATCAGCCGTAAGTGCCCTGCCATTAAAGAGATGGTGTTCCAGTTACAGCGGGAGTGCTACCTGAAGCATGACCTCTGCTCTGCTGCCAAGGAGAACGTCCAGGTCATTGTGGAGATGATTCACTTCAAAGACCTGCTGCAGCATGAGTAAGTGCCTCCGTGCTGGTGCAGTCAGAGCGTGGGAGCTCCTTCCAGGAGTGCCAGTGGGCTGTGCATCTGCCCAAGAGCTGTTTCACCTCCTTCTGGCCTTAAGCACCTCTTGTTTTCTCATGTACAACACCAAGGTAAAGCTTTCTTTGCAGGGCCCCTTGAAGTTTGTGTACAAAGGGTGAGATGTGACTGTGGAAGGAGGTGAAATGGGTTGAAGTTGGATCTGCCAGTCCCCTTGGTGCTCTGGCAAATACTCCCTCAGTGTCTGCCATTTCCATGGGCATCTCTCAATGGTTTTTTTGCTTTCTGAGCTCAAAGGCATCATTTTGACCCCAGTATCCTGTTAGAGGTGACAGCTAGAGAAGGGGAAAGAAGGTTTATGCAAAGTTGTCAGCAGGATGATGATTTCTTCTTTAAATACATACTTTGAAATGTCTTGTAGTTAATTGTCCCTGAAAGAGCTGCAGTCCCCCAGGTAATCTCCCATTCGTCTTAGTCTTTATTAATCTCAGATGCTTTTAATAAAACATGGGGTTGTACAAAATGAAGGCACAAGTCAGATTTTTGAGGACTTCATTCCCCTGACTGGGAGCACAGCTGTCCTCCAAGGAATGGCAGGCACAAATCCTACTTGGAATTGATCAAAGCTGCTACATGACAGCAACAAACCAAGCACAAGCTGTTTGTACTGACTCTTTGTGCACAGATGCAAAAATCAGAGCCTGTTTTTCTTGCAGGTGAACGTCTCACTCCCGAAACAAGAAGGCTGAGCCAAAGCCTGGCATCAGGCTTAACCTTAGAGCATCTTCCTACCACACCTCTGTGCCTTGATATTAGCACAGAAACTCCAAATCCCAGCAGTCATGACAGACAAATTTTTTTGCAGAATCACTTCTTTGGGAATTTTAGCCTTGCATTTTATTTTCCTCACTATCCAAAGGAGCTGTGCTCTGATTCCCTTAGTGCTGAAAACCAACCCCCCCCCCCCAAATACTTCAGCTGCAGTCACAGAGAGATGCTTCAGTGCCAGTTTAGTCACATAAATCCTATGCTGTGGTTTGTTCAAGCTGGTCGTGGTGGCCTGAAAGCAAGGCCCTTTCCCTGGACATTCCTAAGGCTGGGATCAAAGGCATGGCTGGGGGCAGAGCTGCTGTGCCCAGGACCATGGGCAGCATCCTGCTGCCTGGGGGAGAAGGGCAGCAAGGTTCCATCCTGCCCAGCAGCACCTCTCTGGGCACTGCCTGGGCTGTGTCAGCAGCTATAAATTGGGTACTTGGCACCAATTAACCCCCCCCCATCATTTGGGGATGAAAAGAACTGTGTGAGCCAAAAACCTGTCCAAAGAGGAATGAGTTATCCCTTATTTTATGAACGGGCTCAAGCAGGAATGCTCAGAAGCAGCTGCTTATTTCTGGGGAACTGAACTGGGGGGTTGTTGGTTGAGAAGAGAGGGTCATTCAGCTGAACACCTATAATTTGCATGATCTCATTTAGCGCTTCCTACACTCCAGCATCTCCCAGAGTGGGAGCTCGGCTCTCCTATGCGGGACTCCCCAAATAGAACCAGCCAGCCTCCTCCCCTCCCCTAAATTTAGAGGCCATCTCTGAAGCTCTTGAACTAAGGAACTTGTTCGAGATCAATAGGCAAGTGTGGCAGAGCTGGAAATAAAATCACGTCTGCTGACTTGCAGCCTTGTGCTCAGTTCAGGTACTCTGGTCAGGCCGGCTGAAATGCAGAAAGTAAAACAGGCAAGGAGAAATGGGCTGGTATTAATCCACAGGGCTCTGGCAGGCTCTGAATACCTGAAATATTTGGCAGCTGAGCCACTTTTTAGTCATACCAGCGACCTTTTTTCTTACAAAGATTTCTGCAAAGGTTATGCCCAATTTTAAGAACTCATTTCTTTGGGGGGGGGTTTATACCCTTTTGCTGGGCCACTTTGTATGCAAGGTACTCAGCTCTCTCTTATCTCCTACTTTACATTTAGAACAAAAACCTAAGAGCAGAGAAGCAAGTGGCAGCTCTCAGGCTTGTTCTCTGTTTTGTTCTGACTGTTCTCTCCCGATGAGTGTTCAGAACACGGTCAGGCGGCGAAGCCTCCTCCTGAGTCAGCTGTGGGGGTCAGGCTGATTTGCCATGGTGGAAGTGGTGACAGGCCTTGGCAGATTGGTCCCTGCTGCATTCCAAGTAACTTTTTTGTTGGGTTTTTTTTTTTTTTTTTTTTGAGCAGCAGGAACAATCCAACTATGGACTGTTGATACTTTGAGATAGGGGACTAGATGGCTCTCCAAGATTAGCGATTCAAAATGAGTTTAAGCAGTTGGGTAAAGTCAGGCACTGATCATAATCTGTTGCTTTTCCTCGTTTCTTCTGACTTAATAAGAAGAGATTTAAGCTTGTCCACAGCCACCAGAGCTGGTAGATGGGATGCCCAGGAGGCCCATCCCCACCACCCACCCCACACAGCCACGACTGCTGACCCCGGGCACTTTTCCACTTGTGCTGTGGATGGTTCCTGCTGTGGAAGATTTTTAAGCACGTCCTTCTGGGCCTGCAAGCAGCTGAGCAGTTGTGTCAATAGACAACATCAATATTGACCCACAAAACTTGTGACCACAACTATTTTAAAATTGTTGCACTCGGTGACCTGTGCCTGAGAAGCCCAAGTGCTGTGCTCGAGCTGCTGGTGCCTTGGGGACACTCAGGGGTGGGTGGGAAGCACAGAGGGGATTGAGCCAGGGCATGTTTCGAGGCCGTGTTTGACTGGGAAAAGGAGGATGCTGAAAGCTTTGTAAGGAAATGAAGAAATAAAACTTGGTGTGGGAAGAAAAAGTGCCACCGAAGTGGATTCCATGTGTCTGAGCTCTGTTCAGGCAGATCCTGAGTCCAGATAGGATCTTGCCTGTGATGGAGATCAGCACCCAGTGCTCCAGAAATGATGAGGAAAGCCAGAGAATCTCTAGCTGAGTATTTATTGCTTTCGTAGAGGTGAGAAAATGCCTCCCTCTTGCAGACTGGTGGCTGGTGAAGGTTCTGTACCTACCATTCACCCAGAGCCTGTTTGGTGAAGCTGATGGCTCTGGACAGGAGCAAGTGTCCTGAGTATTAGAGATGGAAGGGTATGGAAAGAGTTGGAGACAGAAATTGTGAGATAGCTCTTTCACTTGCCAAGCAAGACCTCATCTGTTCCTCTGGTGAACATACGAGTTGTCCCAGACTATCTCCAGGGGGAGAGCAAGCAAGATGAATCCAGAGAGGCTTTGACAGGATGCCACTGTGCATTTCCTGCAGCGAAATGGCTGATCAGAAGATGGGATTTTGCATAATTGATGTGGTGCAGAATTCCTGCTGAGTCAGGGGGTGCCAGGGGCTCACACCACTGGATTTGCTGTGCCCAGGGAGGCTGAGGCAGATTCTTCACTGATTCCCTTGGATGGTTTTTGACTCTCCTCTCACTGTTCCCTTTCCCTCCAGGCCTTACGTTGACCTAGTGAACATCCTGCTCACCTGTGGCGAGGAGGTGAAAAAGGCAATAACGAGGAGCGTCCAGGCCCAGTGTGAACAGAACTGGGGAAGTCTCTGCTCCATCCTGAGCTTCTGCACCTCGGCCGTGCACGGAGACGCCGTCCTGGGAACCGAGAAGAAGGCGGGGGAAGGCAGCAGGGCCGGTGCTGGCCGTGGGGACATGGTGGCCCAGGCCGAGCCCGAGCACAGGGAGAGCTCACGAGCAGCCAAGGGAGAGAGAGGTACCAAGGGCCACTCCAACGCCCGGGTCAAAGCTGGGGGCCACGGTCCCAAAGGGGCCCACGGGATCCTGGACCGGGCAGACGAACTGTCCGACTTCTCCGACATCCGGAGGTGAAAAAAGGCACCAGCTCCCCCTTCCCCCCCGCCCTCCCCCGGAAACCTCCTCCCTTGAGTTCCATCCTCCCGTCTATGGACATTCCAAAGCATTTCCCATTCAGAGGTCAAGCACAGGGCATTGCAAGATATCTATGGACCTCGGCATCAGTGTGTATATAGTAGCAAAGGGAGAGCAGTGGCAATGGGTTATCGATCCAGCAAACTCGACACTCGGGTGGCAAAACGTCTCCAGCTAAATTCTTTCCCCCTTTTTTATGAAACGGACATCATCTGAAATTTAGGATCTTGTTTGGGGGTTGTTGGGTTGGGTTTGGGGTTTGGTTTTGGGGTTTGTTTTGTTTTGTTTTTTTCCCTTGGTCTCCTTGGCAGGGGAGAAGGTTCCAAGCGGGCTCTGCCAGACTGCATGTGGCTGCTTGTGGCTTAGCACCTCCAAAGGTTTAGGGCACAGCCTTACAGCAGATGGCTGAATTCCAGGGGGATTTGGTTTCTGCCTGTGGCTGGGAACGCCAGAGCTCAGGGCTCTCTATGTGAAGCTCTCTGATGAAGTAGCTGCCCCGTCTCTGGCACAGGAACCGTGTGGTCTGGAGCTCCACCACTTTCTCTGAAGTAACTTCTGAGCCATTGTTCCCACCTGGGTGACGCTGCCTGGTTTTAAGTGCCCCCTGTTAGTTTTTTAACCACTGCATCACTTGACACTTGCTGATCACAGAACCATATCCAGTCACTTCACAGGCAGGTAATCAGCTTCCAGACAAGGCAACGTGACTGTTAAGACTTGCACAGGGTGAAGGACCCCCAGAAGTATTCTCGTGGACCTCTGAAAACCCTGTGCATATTCTCTGCTTCCATCTGCCCCCTCAGTGATACAGGTCTTCCACCCTTACAGCCCAAGCCTAAAGGGGCAGGTGTGGGCTCAGACAGCAAAGGACCCTATATATCCCCATATATTTAGTTATTAGGGCTGCACTGAAGGCCCATCAGAAGCCTGTCTCTCCTTAGCAGGTGTGGTGTGGTTTGCTGGGATGTGGAGCCCCACTCTAACCTGCCTATAGCTTGGTTTATCCAAATGCCAAAGACAAGGAGAGGGGATTGACTTGGGTTTTTTAATTCTTATGCAGGTGACGATGACCAATCTCCACAGAGCGAGTTAGTAAAGGTGAAGAGTGTCAAGAGCTTATTGTCTTTAAGCAGTTTCAAGTGTGAATGAGGTTGTTTGGCCATATCTCTCCTACCCCCTATGCAATTGTAATTCTCAGGTTGCAGCTCTGCAATCCTTTATTCCCAGATATTGTACTGGAAGTGGAGGCTACAGCACCCACAGGGACAGGAGGGTGAGCTCTCAGCTTCCTCTAGAGAAAAAAGGGAGTTTTTCTTAGAAAGTGGAAATCACACCAGGGATTAGAGCCTTCTCATTTAGAAAGTTTGGGAGGAAAGCTGTGGGGGCAGGAAGGAGGTTCAGCAGAGACAGAACGTACCCAGTGAACTAACGTACGTCTTGCTGCATGGTGGGAAGGAGCTGCATAAACAGGAGAGGGTGTTGGAATTTGGCTACAATTTCCAACTCGGATTTCAGTTCCTGCTAAGTGAGCACGGCTCCTAATAGCTCCAGTCAGGGTTTAATGCAGGGATCCACCCGCAGAACTTGGAGGCACCGCTTTAAATAGCAGCCACGTAGGAGGCAAGAGGGGACAGTTGAGTTGCAAAGGTGTCTCCGTGATCACCAGGTCTTTGCTTTAAAGATGTGGCCTTGATCCCACCTGATTTTAGCTAAGATCTGTCATGACATTTTTGCTTGGTTTCAGTGGGAAGAGCTGGGATCAGGCCAGGTGCTGTAGCAGCAGAGACCATGGAGATGGTGCAGTGAGTGTGGCATCTGCCCCGTGGGGCTGGTGACAGCTCTGCCACCCCTGGGGCACCCAGGCTGTCCCACAGCAGCTTGGTTTGGGTCTGACTCTCTTGGCCACCTGCTCTGCTCCAAAAACCTGCTGGTGGTACCCTAAGAAGGCTTCTGGTGTGTGCCTCCGTGGGTTCCCTGCAAGTGTCCTCTCCCCCTTGGTGGCACAGAACCACCACGAAGAACAAGCTCAAACCAAAAAGACAATCCAAGCATTTTAGCACAAAAACAAACAATAAAAAATTAAAAAAAAAAAAAAAAAGCAAACACAAACCAGAAACAACAACTTGCTACCAATGTTCTTGCATTGAACTAAAATAAGATCCCTCTGTCATTAGAGGTCTTGATTCATCAATGGGAACCAAACAGAGATCTACATCTTTGAATGTCTCAGTCAACATATCACCTCAGCATGCATACAGTTTTATTTGTATTCTTTGGTTCTGTGGGGAAAATTGTGTATTCCCCTTGTTTAGTCAATGAAAATTGGGGAGGGGGGGTGGACAAGCTGTGGGTGGGAGGGATTTTTGTATAAGGCATCATTTTTTTTTTCCTCTGTGTGTGAAGATTTTATGTGTTCATCTACTGATTCCACATATGCTATTATTGTAAATATTTAACATTTCTATTTATTATAGTGTCCCCGTTTAAAAAAAGAACACTGCTGGCTATGATAATTTAAACGTATGTCATGACCTGTGTTGTATATATTCATGCCACTAGTATGGGTTTTTTTATGTTTAAAGCTGCGTAAATATAGTTTTATACAGTTCCATAATGTTATTGACAGCATAAATCATTTATTTATTGTTAAACCTTTCTTTCATATCTAACAGATAAGGGTGCGTTTTACCTGAGATTATTTTATTGTGACATCTACATAGCCTTAATTCTTTATAAAACAAAAAAGGAGAGAAAAAAAAAAAAAGTCCATTTAGATACTGTATGATGCTTTAATTAACATTCCTTATGAACTTGCTGTTCATGAAGGAGGTTTAGCTTAAAAGCCAAGGTATGAATGTTTCCTTTATGCTTTGCATCTGGAATGAGCCTTGTTCTGGAGTGAAAATACTGCGAGAGAAGCAAAACGCCTACAGGAAAAAAGATAGCAGTAAACCCTGGAAAATGCTGTCCTAACTTACAGTGCTGAACTAAAAGGAGGAAAAAAAAAATAAAAGGAAGAAAGAAATAAAAGACAAACTGTCCTTAATTCCAAATCTCTGGGAGAAAAACATACTGGTTTTATCTCGTGTAGAGTTTGCAGCCAAATAAGCTTGTAAATAAAGAAAATGCATATGGCTTTAGACAAAGCTCTGTACCTTTCACACACTATTATTTTCCTTAAACACTAATAAATGTTTTGAATAAGTCTGTGGCTGGGTTTGTTTAGCTGGAATTTCGGCTGCTGGGAGATAAGGGGGTAGGAAAAGCCCTCTGAAGCTGAGCCAGCAGCTGCAGCCAAGGGGGGCAGAGGTGATTTGTCTGCTCGTCCCCCACAGCCGGGCAGGGACAGGACATGGGGACAGAGCCAACCCTTCCTCTAGAGCAGGGCACAGACCTCAGCCCTGGAGTGTCATTCCCCAGGAGAGGGAGACCTCGCTGGCTGCTGATGTGGGACCTGGAGGCTGGGTTTGAGGCAGAAAGGGAGATGCAGAACCAACTCGAGGGCGAAAAACAGGGAGCAGAAGCTCGTGCCTTTCTCAAGCTCAGCCAAAGCTCCTTCGAGAGGTTTTCCCTTAGCAGGAGCCATGGACTGGGATCCCTGCAGCTTGTCAGAGCCACCTCATGGCTTTAAACCAGCAGGTTCAGGCTAGGGAAGGAGCAGAGGCTGCAGCTGCTGGGGTTTCTCCTCGCTGCCCTGACGATCCTGGATTCCAAAGCCCCTCGGGAGCTGCTGGCACACTGCGCTCAGCCAGGCTGGCTTTAGGCACAGCCCAGCATCCATAAGTGCATCCTGTAGGAGCCAGGGAGGGGATCTGTGGCTGACCACAGCACCTGCCTGTGGGCAAGGTGTTGGCAGCCCCCAAAGCCCCAAGCGCTGGATTCCAGCCAGACCCATCAACAAATACAGCAGCAACCCTTTCTACAAGCTGCAAGTGCTGATCAAGATTTGTCCTGCATGTATGAGAGCCTCAGTTCATGTGACATAGCAAGAGTTATCCCTTCAAGATTTTACCTTAAAACCAGAGGACATCCATTTTCACCCCTCCACTGCCAGCTATTCATAATCTATCAATAAGTACCAGCCTGTGCCTCTGTACAGGGATATCATAGGAGCTGTAATTCTCTCTTAAATCAGATACCGAAATCTTAGATATTTACTGGAGTTTCAGCAAAGGAGAAAAGCAAAATCCCGAGGTTTACAAAAAGCAAGCTGCAAAAACAGCCCTTTGTGTTGTCTCCAAAGTCATTTTCATACAGTGTCGGGGTGTAGGCAGCAAAGGGATGGGGAACTTATGAAAAATCACCTCAGAACATAAAGCACGGATTTTTTTTTTTTTTTTTTTTTTAAGGCTGCTTGCATGAAAAAGCACATTTTTAACACTCCTTCTGTGGGGTTTAAAAATAACTAATCCAGTTGAAGCCTTTGGACGAGATGGGCTTCACTAGCCTGAATATGATTTGCAGCAATGTAGGACCTGTAGCATTTCTTTGCCTGTAGGTGCAGCAGCTCTTTATAATCCTGTCATGGACTGTCAAACACCAACAGGAGAGTGCATCCTGCCTGCAGAGCTGTCACAGAGTCTGGTGGGATGTGAGCTCAGACCAACCTGCACTCAGGCTACAGCCAAGGAATAACTTGTGCTGGACCCTTCACTGGCATTCACCATCCCAGTGCATTTTTTTTTGCAGGAGCTGCTCCTCACCGTGGCTGTGATGCAGCTGAGGTAGCTGCATTCTGCCTCTACCATCCTCCCCACAATTTCAACCAAAAAAGTTATTTTTCATCTTCTAACGTGTAAAACGGTGAGCCTGCATTCTGTAGCCAAAAGTGGCAAACGTTAGTGATGGAGAAATGACCCCCAGCTGCCCTTAGGGCATCACGTCTCACAAAATAGCACAGTCAGTCACAGAGTGCTGACATTAAAAAGTGCAGAAGCACAGGGAGAAAAAGAAACACTAAAACAGACTGCAGAGCAAGGATTCTGCATTGCACAACCCACTAAAATATGTTTGATACCAGCATGCAAGGCTGCTTCAAGGCTGGAGTGATCTTAGTTCAATTTGCTCCGAGTCACTTTACAAGTGAGGCGAGGGAAACCAAATCCAGAAAATTCAAACTGCAAATGCACATCCACACACAGGTCTCAGCCAGCTGAACAAACCCCACCAGGATTCATACTTGTGGTCCACTTGGACTTATCCTCTTCACGGGCTCCCTGTCTTGCCTCCCAAAAGAACAAAATTAATCCCAGATATTGGCTTGCTCAGGCATACCAAAACATTTACAAATGTATATGGCAATTTACATATGTCAGCCCACACGGTGAGCTGAGTCAGAGCTGCTGCCAGCGCTCCTGCCTGCTCTTCCCAGGTTCCCAGGTACTGCCCTTCGCTCTCCTCCCTTGCCTGGAGATGCCAGGAGAGCCAAGGCAGCTCCAGAGCAGCTCCGTGCTGCGTCACGCCTGAGGAATTCATCCCAGCGATCTTCCCAGGTGAGGGAATAGTTAAAAGCTTGCTGGGAAGCCTCTCAGCAGAGCATTTTTAAAGCTATTTCCTGACATCTCACCAGAAACACAAATCCCACTCAGTTTTCACTGCTAGTTATGTTCGTGTTTCCATGCTTCCCTCGGAGACTCTCGCAGGAAAGGCTTCTCTCACACCTGCTCGAGGCACAAATTGCTGCCTGTTCCCCCAGGGACAAGTTCAGCACATCTCCAGCCTTGAGCAAAGCCTGGGCCACCCTGGGCAGCTGCTCTGTGCCCAGCCAAGACTGAATTGTGGAGAGGGGATGCCGGGGGGTGCAGCTGGACACCCCCAGAGGCAGGAGTTCCACCGATGCCTCCCAAAGCCTTTCCCAGGTCTTTCCTGCAGCACCAGCACCAACAGGTCCTGGCACGGGGTTGGGGCCAAGCATAACCTTGTAATTAGTGAAATCCTAACCATTTTTGCTCCTGTACGTTTTCTGTATGGGAAGAACCTCCCAGGCAGTGGAGCATTGCATTCTGAAAGGAAAACCTGGTGTCTTTCTTGATTGCGAATGTGAAATGGGTTGAAAGACATGTCAAATTATGGGAAGCTGCAGGGGCTGAGAATTCCTATCTCCAAGAATACTGCCTGTTACAGCCTTGACCTTTTCTGCAAATACCATCCTTCCCTATAAAAACGTGGCTTGGAGTTTATTTAGAAATTCTTTTCAAGTAAGAAGTCATTATTTGGAGAGTCTGCTGTGAGGTTCTCCGTGTGGATGGAGGCTTTTTTAAGGTATGCTGCTGGAAGAAAGTGCCCCAGGGGAAGTGCTGGATACGCTGCCATGCATCTCAGCAGCTCTGGTGACACCACAGACAGCAGCCCTGACGTGGTTCTGCAAGAGGAACCTCAGAAGGGTTGAAACCAGGGCTGGCTTGGCTGACACAGTGCAGGAACAAAGTGCCCCCGTGGCACAGGCAGCACCAGCTTCCCCGGTGTCACTGGAAACAGCAGGTCATGGAAAAGCTAAAAGCAGGCTGCATTTTAACACAGCACAGGATCAGCCCTCTGCTATCTGAGCCGTTATGGCACGAAATCCCTTCTAAAACCACGCTTCCATTTCTCAAATTTTCTGCAGTTTGTAGCTGCTTCTCTATATCCCACAGTCACACCGGGCTACATTTGTCACCCATGAATAATCCCACTTACATTGCAGAGTCTCTTCCTACCCTGGAGAAAAATGCAGTGGGAGGTGTGGGGAAGCTCAGTGAAAGCTGACAGCCAGGAGAGACTGGGAAAGGCCTACAGAGCTCCTTATTTAGATGTCCTATTTTAAGATAAAATGAAGAGGAACTATGCACATTCAGCATTTTGCTAAACTGACATGAAACCAAGTCACTACAAAATCAGTTTGCAGAGGGATGCAGTGCACATGCTTGAAGCCTTCTGTAAAATATTATTATTATTTATGATTGCAGTAGCTCCTGGCTGTCAGCAAGCCCCAACCTTGGGGCTACTGATCCGTGTATCACAGGAGAGAACCCTGGCCAAAAAAAGATTCCACTGACAGAAGGAAACATTGCCCTTTGTCTCCCCATGCAGAAAATGAAATAGTGCCTGCCTGGGCACTCAGCATTAACTCCCTGTACAAGATGCTTTGCAACAGCAATGACAGGAATTACGTGGTTTTCTCCCACCTACACCTGCTGACCCAAAAGCTGCCCACTAACTGATGATGAGTCTGCAGAAGCTCATTAAAAGCGTTTTAGCCTGCACAGAAGGAGGGATTTAAAGCAGCCAGGATGGCTTGGAGGGGGCAGAGGATGCCCAGGGAGGCTGGAAATGCTCTGCAGCAAGGAAGGGCTCCTGAGGGTCCCGGCAGCCCATGGCAGCAGCAGCTGACTCTGCAGATTCCTGGAAAAGGAGATGTGTTCTGTGGCTCTGTGTGGGACATGGACTGGGGAAAGCTGGCCACAGCCAACCACCCAGGGCTGGGGAATGAGTCTGGGATAATATTTAAAGGCCCAGTCTTGGGGTCATCAAAACCTCTGATAAAACATCTTATTGATAATAGCGGGACAGTAGGATTAGGCTTTTGCCTAATCACTGGAGGTTTCCTGACTCCATAGGCTTATCAGGGACAGTCTTGTCAAAACCAGAAAACAGATGAGGCTGAAAATAATCTGTTCTCAAACTTCCCACATTCAGAAATGCCTGATCTGAGGCACGGGCTTTTCACGCAGCACTCACTAAGCACAGCCCATTTGCAAACCTGGAAAAGCAGGAAATCCACAGTGCCTTTCCACAGAATCCAGAACTGTACAGTGCTTGAAGTATGACAAAGATAAGGCTTGAAAACTGCTCTTAAAAATCTGCAGTAAAGTTTCCTAGGGTTTGTGACATTATGTACCCTATTGCTTGAATTCTGGCCATCCTACACTTTCCTTCTGCTGGTCACATATCACAGCTTTAGCACAGCCTGGAAAAAAGGTCAGGCCCTCTCTTCAAAGGAGAAAAGACAGCTGCACTCCTCCAAGGAAAATGGTAGCAGGATGATACCATTTTGGGGGAAAAGATAGCAATTATTCTGAGCAACAGCATGGAAATCAAAAACCTGAAAGGGTGGAGTGAGAAAGGAGCAGGGACGGTAGTGAGAACACGTGGTGATGCCATTTCAGCACATAAACTCATTTAGGAGCTTGGAACAAGCTGTTCTTAGGGCATTGCCAGACTGACCAGAGACAAGAACAGCATTTCAGTCCAACTGACGAACAAGTTGGTCAAACCCTCTCTCGTGCTACGGCCAGCCAGCCTTGTAAACACCAAAGGTCAGATAAACACCCAAATGTTGCAATTTATTGGATTCACATTCCGCTGGCGATCCACCTATGTTTTCTTCTGTCGGGACAAAGGGTTGTGGGCAGCTCACAGGAGGATCGTGTTGTCTACCAGCACGAGGCACAGGCAGGACAGAGAGGGCAGGGGATGAAATGGGAAGCCCAGACTTTATAGGAAAAACAAAGTCCCCAGTGCAACACCCATCCTTACCTTCGAAAGAAAACCATGAGTATTCTCCAATCTTAGCAATTCTCTCCAGGACGAGAAAATGAGCAAACTGAAAACCTTTCAGGGGCCACAAAACCAGGTGCTGCCACTGAGGGCTCGCTTTGGAGCCACACCAGCAGAAAAAGGAGGGCTTTTCCAGGGCTTTTCCAGGGTGGTGGCTCTCTGGAGCAGGCACAGCGTGTGCCTGGCAGCTGAAGCAGTAACACCGCGGTGACGCACAGCTCGCTGGAGGGACAGCACATGAAAGGCTCTGGTCAGCTCAGTCCAGGAGATGCCCCAACCCTGCACGAGGCCCTGGCTGCCACTGCAGTGCCACAGGTGCAGCTGCACCCGTAGTAAGGCTTGCACAAGCCCTGCTCTCATATGCTGGAGGACACACACCCCCACAGTCACAGTTTACTCCTCTGGCAGAAAACCAGCAGGGCCAGACCCAGGGACCCTCCTGTGGCACTGGCAAGGCCACACTGATGTCACAGGAGGGTTGGTGCCCCAGTCTGCTATTGGGATAAATCAAAAATTATTCTGATTGCAATCTTACAACCCACAAAACAACAGCACAAAAGCACAAAGCTGGCTCTGGATTCTCTTTATCAGATCAGTGAAATTGCCACCAAAACACAGGCCAGGAAGGACAACCCCGCTGTCTTCAGGCTTTAGAAACAGATGCTAAAGCCCATCCAGGGTGGGGAAAAAAACTGTGGGAGCATTTGCCCACATCTCCACATCCCTCATGAGGAACTGCACAATCAGCCAGGAGCAGGGTGGGATTGGATCAACCCCACAGGAACAACCCCAGCTGCTTCTGCCTCGTGCCCTTCAATAGTTTCCAAAGACAGGGCAACGATTTAGCAGAAGGGGGCCCCAGAGCACTGATGTGTTCTTTTATTTCTGGCTTTGAACTCCAGGACCTTACAGGATTTCCTGGATGTGGTGTCACCCACACCAGGTGAACTTTCCCGGGGTCCCTGTTCCAGCCGTGCAGCGCTGGGAAGCTTCGGTGCCTGCTTTCCATCTGACAGCAGCACAGCTGAACCAGAGGGACGCAAAGCTAATCGTGGGGAGAAGGGAACCAGAAAGGGATTCCAGCAACGTGAAAACCAGAGGGAAATGCCAGAGTCGTGCTATCTGCGATCGGTATCTGTGACCCTTCATTTTCCAAGAAGTAGCGATGATAAGGCAGCTCTGCCCAGGTGAAAGATACCAGCAGGGCTAATTGTAGCTGAGCAGGCTGATTCTCATGGCAGTGCTGTTATCTCCCTGGATTCCAGCTCCCAGCGGCTGCTGTCGCTGCTCAGAATATCCAGCAGTGAGAGAGAGAGGAAGAGAAGGGGGTAGAAAGGAGAGAGGAAAAAATGAGGAAGAAAGGAAGGCAGAGGAAAGGAGCAAGTGGAAAAGAAAGTGCAAGAACAGACAAGACGGAAAGGGGAGGAACAGAGAAGATATGGAAAGATGAAAAGGCAAATGGGGACTCTCAGCTGCTCCACAATTGCCTCTTACAGGGGTTTCAAGAGAGTGGAGCTGACGGCAGAAATTGCTCACTGTGGGTGTATTTCAAGAGGCAAACTCAGCTCGACCCTTCCCTGAGGACATCCATCCTCTGCAAGGAGGGACCGGGATTATGTGGAAGGCACAGGGAGTAAAGAAATTACTCCGGAGACATTACCTCTCCTCTGATTAATAACGAGCTGCTAATGAGGCTTAGCCTGTGCACACAGCATGGCGCAGAGGGGAGGCTGCTGTGGTCCCTAAAAACTGCCCCAAGAGCCGAGTCCAGCTTGGAAGAACGGAAGGGAAAGCCAGGACGCTGATAACTCTGTGTCCACTACCACTACATCCTGCTATTCCTGCACCCATCCACCAATTTTCTGGTCCCTTGTCCTACTCAATTTCCAGATTTTGGGCAGCCCCAGCTTCAAGCAGGAAGAAGTTGTGGGCATTGCCCCGCACGGTGCCCGAGCTGTGCCCGGCACACACCAGCAGGGAACGTGCTGAGCCCGTGCTCGGCCAGCTGGACCTGTCAGACCTGCTGCAGCTGGCAGGTGGGTCTGGCCCACATGATTATTACCCTTGGTCTTCCTCCTCACAGCCAGGTAAATACACAGTACAAGACTCCCTGGGCCAAGGAGGTGACGCTGGAAACGAGGATGAAAGGAGCAGTGGGAAGTGACTTGCCCAAAACCATGTAGCACAAGCCTAGCGAGGGATGGAAGGGGGTTGTTGCCAAAATACAGGTGTCAGGAGCCAGCTGATATGTGTTTTGCTTTCCAAGACACCCACCTGGGGCTCCAGGTATGGTCCAGGGCCTCCTGGAGGTTGGTGGTTTCAAGCAGGACTCCTGAATTTGCAAAATTAACACAGAGCAGTGCCTGGTGCTCCAGGTCTCCTCATGCCAGGCTGCAGCCCTGGGCACTGGGAAAACACCTCCAGAAGTATTTGGAAGCAGAATCCTTTAGGCTCAGATGGAAAAAGTCCAAACCCCTCACAACAACTTTTAGAGCTGTGTGCTTCAGGAATAAATGCCATGAGGGTGAGGGTAGAAAATCAGAAATCCTCCCCAAGCAAGGTCAATGCCAACAAAACCGGTGCCAGCCTGAAAATACCTGCTGGGTTATCCACAGGCAGCCAGTGGGGGCTCTTGGTGGAGATGTACATTGAATTATTAAATGTTGGGGTTTTTTTCATTTCGCCTACTTGAATTTAAAATTATATCAGAAATAGAATCAAAATTATACCATCATCTCTTGCAATCCTTTGCACTACAGAGGAAAATTGCACAAATTATACATGATGACAATGTTATAAAGGAAAGTGAAACTGCTGAAATGGTGGAAGCCGCAGACCATGACTTGAACATGCCAAAAAACTCAAGTTTTGAGGAAAGTAACTTTTACTCCAAGTACGGAAAAAAACAATCAGAATTGTCCATTCTGATTTATTCAATCTGTTTGATTGGGGTACATTATCATACAGGTGTTAATTCATGAATCGAAAAGCAGGAGAATTTTCCCTTTCTAGCCATGAAAATGTCCAAAATATATTCTGCTGTTACTAAAACTGTGAAGACCTTGACCAGCAAAAATACTTCATTTCACTCCCTACTTAAAAATAACCTCAACAAGACAGCTTTATACACAGAACAGGCCTTTATACACTTTATTTTTCATCTGTAGTTGACACATCAGACAGTTTAATTTAGATAATAATTCCTTCTCATGACTTCTTTTCTGAATTCCCATTTCAACCCTGATAAATCTCATGATAAATCACAAAAGAAAACCAAGTCTTGCCAAAAAAAAAAAAAAAAATAAATGGAAAACAAAAAGAAAAAAAAGATGCCACGCATCATTTTCTTATGGAATAAATCATCCTCCTAAAAATCTGAATAAACACTTGATAAGCAGAACAAAGTAAATGTGTGCAGCTATAGAAAACCCAGAACAAATGTAGTGCAAGGGCTGTATTTAGGGCTCAGACTGACATTCTCTGGTCAGACAGAGCAGGCCAGGTTAGGATCCCTACAGGATTTTGCTGAGGGTCACCACTCCTGAAGAAAAACCTGCCCCGTGGGACCCACGCCTCCCTCTCGGGAGGAGTTTGGTACATCAGCTGAAGCCATAGGCAAAGGTCAGCTTGTCCCCCACAAAAAAAAACCCACAAGTTTTCAGACTGGAGACCTGCAAGTGCAGCTTGTCCTGTCCCAAAGAACACAAGGCGGGGGGATCTGGGGCAGTCACATCCTAAACTGCTGCCACGAGATTCCCTAGGGCACATCAGCCAGGAAATCTGACTGCAAACTGTGAACCAGGATTCCTGCAAGGAAATAACTGCATCCCACATCAGTCTGGGACAGGACTGGGATTCAAAACGCGAATATCTTGATTTAAAGCATGATCATGCCAGTGAATCCCTTGGATGTGGAGCAGCCCCACGCTCCAACCAAAGCTGCCTTCGCTCCTGCGCTCGGTGCAGAAAAGGCACAGCAACGTGGCAAAGGTGGGGAGGGATTTGCACCCACTGTGCCCTGACAGCCCCACGTGTGGAGCAGGAGGTAGAAGGATCACCACTGAGTCAGATTTCCCTGGGAAGGAAGGACAGATCCAACCCTCAGCTCTCCCGGGGTTCACCAGGGGGTCCCCCCGTGCTGCCAGCAGCTCCCGCACCCCTCAGAGCCATGGGGACAGGTTTGGGAGGGGAGGTCCTGTCCCCCACAGCAGTGCCCACCCACACGCCTCTCCCAGAGCCACAATTCCCTATTCTGCAGCACCATCTTCAGCAAGAGGGAGGAAAACACCTTCCTGGCAGGCAGCAGAGCGGAGGGGGGGACCCGAAGGACCTGCGCTTACAGCCAGGATGGAAGGTTTGGCTCAGGGATGGGGAGTTACGGCATCTGGCATCCCAGAAAAAGCCCAGCACAACCGAACTTGGGAATAGTTTGTGGGATTCGGTATTTTATTGTTAAGCTCCTCTGCCCTCACAGCCCCTTTTCCACCGACGGAAAAACAGCATTAGGCTGTTTTGCACCCAGCTAAAGCCAAATTATCTGCTAAATTCTCTTCTTGAGTTTGTTCCCAGTGCAGCCCTCCAGCAGCCACCAACCTCCCCTGCACAGCCACGACAGGAAGGAATCAAATGTGACCTGTCCAGAGCCTAAAAAGTCAAATATGGGCCCAATAACCTCTAAGGTGTTGTTCCCCGCTTCCAGAATCCCCACACTCTCTCTCACGGGGATTTAGAGCAACAGGAGCGACAAAAGACCCTTCACACTCTTCTACCTCCCAACTGCTTAAAGCAACAAGGATGGGGAGAGGGCACAGAGCACCTGGAGGTGTTTGGTGCAGGTTTTCAATTTGTTTGATGACAGTCCTAGTTGAGTCTCGTCATTTCTGGAGAGGAGCTCGGCTTTCTCCTGTCAGTATCCAGATTTCCTGTACAACTCTGAGAGTAACAGCAAAGGAGGTGCAAGGACTTAAAATAGGAATAGTATTAATTTAGAACCTCCAAAAAATGGACAATGAGCTCTGAAACTTGACATTAAGTAAACTCTGAGATATTCTTTCAAGAGTTATTCTAGTAAAAGAAAATAAAATTTAAGAAGGCTATTTTCAGGAATATTACACTCAGGCCATTGGTTCTGAAGTTAGTTGCATTTTTTTAGGAGAAAAAAAATCCAAATGGACTAAAATTACCTGTCAGTAAGACATCAGGTTTTTTAATTCTCCATTAAAAGAAGAGCAGAACAGGTTGCTGGGAGGGATAAAGCTTGTCCTTCTGCACACTCAAGGAGAATCTGCCCCTTGGTGTTAGGTGAAGTGCACACAAAAACTTATTTCTACTAAAGAAAAGCCAGAGGAGGCTATGAACAGCCACCACGTCAAGTGTTGACCCTCAAAGGCAAAGCTTCGACTCCTTTTGGCAGCACCAACTTTTCCCACAAAGCCACAGCTCGGGGATCTCTGTGCAGCAGAGGGAAAGAGATATAAATTCTCTGAACTCAGCAGCTGTGCAGGCCACGGATTCTGGTCGGGATTACCAAAGTTATGGACATTTTATCAAATTGTTGGGGTGGGGCTTTGTTCCTGTGTGTTTTTTATTCACAAACTCTCTTGTCCTCTGAGCTCCAGAGCTGCAGCTGAGTGCAGCTCGCTGCTTCAGTCATTGCAGATACCCACAGCCCTCATCCCTCCCTCCCTGCAGTTCCTTTCTGCTTTCACTTGAAGGCAACCTTGCGCTGCTCATGGAAAGAGAAAGGGGCTGGGGAAGCATCGCAGCTGCTGCAGCCGCAGGGATCCCCAAATCCCAGGATGGGTCAGGCTGGCAGGGACCACAGTGGGTCACTGGTGCCACCTCCCTGCTCCAGCAGGGCCATCCCAGAGCACAGGGCACAGGATGTGTGCAGTTGGCTCTGGAATATCCCCAGGGAGGAGACTCCACAGCCTCTCTGGGCTCTGTTCAAGGCTCATTCGCTGCACAGGAAAAGGGTTTTTCCTCATATCCAGGTGGAACTCCCCGGGATCAGTCTCTGCCCATCCCTCTGGTGCCACTGCTGGGCCCCACAGAGCCGAGCCTGGGCCCTGCTCGGAGCCCTCCCTCACAGGTGTAACGGGGCTCAGACACAAGGAAAAACAGCTTGATTGTTTTTATAAAATCTGATTAATCAGTGTTTGAACACTGCTGACTTTCCATTTGACTCCTCTGAAGGTGGTTTAACCCCTCTCTGCTCCCAGCCTTGCAAAGAGCAGGGAAAAGGATCAGCAGCTGCAGGGGAACAAACACAGGGGAACAAACAATCCCTGCCTTGGCTCCTCTCCTCACCTAAAGCATTGACAGTGACCACAACAGCAGGGACAGTTCAATTCTGAGTGGGGACAGAACCAGCTGGAGAGAGGGATATTTCCTAATCAGCCGTCCCAGAGGAATTTTATCCTTGGATACTCATGGAGCTGGTTATCTCAGCCATTAGTGAACTTGTGAGGGACAGGTGAGATACAGCAGGCAGGCAAAGGGCAAAGGCAGTGTCTGTCCTCCAAAGCAGGGGACGAGAGCAACCAGGCAATTACAGACCTGTCTGTGATGCCAGGAAAAAAACACCGGGAGAAATAAATACTTGGAAAAAAGCCAAGATGAACAGCAGGGCCTATGAAATGGTCAGTAGCGAGTGGTGCACGGAAATGGGGTTTGTGCAGAGGAAAAGAATAAAAAGGAGATGCAATACAGAAGAATTTAAGAGTCCCAGGTTTTAAATTTGTCTTTTCCATGAATTTCAGGGAATGGACACTTTGATAATTTACACACATCCACCTCTTGACACTACTTTGGGAAGAACAGCCAATAACATCACTGTGCATGAAGCTGCATTTACGAAACCACTCTTCAAAGCAGAGCAGTATTTAACATTTTCTTCTTTTCCTTCTGCTCAAAATTGCCATCTGACAACAGATTTTCTGGAAGGAAGCCTTTTCTCTGGTTTCTGTTTGGGGACAAACCTGTGCCAGCTTCCAGCAGTTCATGTGATTTAAGGATGCAGAATATAGTTCTCTTCTGAAATGTGCGTGGGCTTGGATTCAGAATCAGACAGGGAAAAGATCTGGTGTGAAGCAAGCTGTGGGTTACAGCACAATTTTCTCTCTGTGCATGTAATGTGCCAAACTAGAGAGATTTGCATCCTTTTCCCTGCAGTCTCAGGCCAAATGGTAAATTCTGGATATTATCCCCAGTTATTTAACCTGCCCTGAGCGCATCAAACCTGTCTGAAGTCTCATTTAAAACTCCTAGGAACTTCCATCTGGAACTGTAAGATGCAAGATACTCCTCAGATATAGCAGGCACAATCACAGTCAATTAAATTTTCTTTAAAAACAGAGTAAAATCTCTCTGCAAGAAGCTAAGAGGTCTCAGGGGCAAAACTTCCCATTTCAAGAGGGTGTGGGAGTCTAGAAAGACTATCCTAAAGGAAGAACAATTCTGCCTGTGTTCATTTTAGAAGAGACATCTGCAACTTTTAAGAACTAAACTGTAGTGCCTGAGCTCAGGCACCAGTGCACACACAGAGCCTTGGAGACACAGGCAGGGGAACAAAAGGGCTGCTCCAATGACCTGCACTGCCTCCAGTCCCAGTTCCGCCCAGTCTGAGGGCAGAAAATAGGAAATGAAACCTAATTCCCTGCTTGGAAACTTCAGGCCAGATTTCTGATCTTTTTTCCAAATGTCCCTCGTGACAGAGCTCTGAAACCTGGCTGTGTCCATCTGGGATGGGCAAGGAGCTGGGGAGAGCATCAGCAGGAGGAGGGGGAGCTGGGCTCTCCAGGGTCACCAGAGGATCGGGCAGAGGACACCACACAGATCCCTAGGGAATGCCACAGCCTCCTGTTATTCCTCAGAAAAGTCTCCAGGAAACTCTCACTGAATAAAACTTTTTTCTTAAAGGTCTCCTCTTTCCATGTCCAAAATTTGGGTGGCTGGTCTTGGAGTGTGTTATCAATGGATTAAAAATAAATTGGCTTTTATTGCTCAGAGATAAAAATTGGCTAAACCAAACTTCCAAGGAAAGGAGGTTTGTGTCTGAGTAGGGGAAAAGAAGATGGGAGTCTCTCTGCCTTTGTGAATGCAATGAAATGCAAAAATAAACATCAAAACCCGTGAGAAATTATTACTTGACAAAATTCCTTTCAGCTATAACAGTCCCAACTCTTATTGTCATTCATTACATCTACTAACATAGAAGGTCTAAGCTCCACCCGCAGGTACATCAGGCTGGGATTTGCTCCCCATCCTGGAACAGCTTTTCCGTCAGAGGAGGACGGATGCTGGGGATGTTGGAGCACAAACATCAACCCAGGCTCCCCCAGCTGCAAAGCCAGAGGATGTTCTTTGTCAGGAGACCTCGATTCAGAGCTTGCACTGCTCCCAAGGAGCCGCAGCTCCAGCCCAGCAGCGGCTGCTGAACAGAAGCACTCGGTGTTCGTAGGAGCACAGCATTGTAGGGAACTCCCCTGGATAACGCTCACAGCTGTTTTTAACACACACAAAAATCAAATGGTCGAGGTAAGGAGCTCCATCAAGGCATTCATATCAAACAGGTAAGGGAAACTGGGGGAATGTGTGGAGCCAGCTGAAAAGAAAGGAGCCGAGGATGTCCCTTCCTTGGAAGAAGCTGCCCAGGCTGTGTTTCACCTGATTAGAACAGAGGAAGTCCCAGTTCCCGGTATGTGGGCACAGATAACAGGGAGCATTACCTGCTGAACTCAGCCAGGAGCAGGAGATGCTGCTCTGCACTGACAGGAGCTCTGAGTTTGCTCCCCAGACAGCTGTCAGCTCCTCGGACACGCCAGCTGTGCCTTGGCTGCCCCCACACCACAATCTACTGCCCGTGTCAAATGTCCCCTTTCCCCAAGTCTGCAGGGCTCAGAAAACAGAGGATCCAGACAGTGCTTTATCTCAGTGACAACTTTTTCTGAAATCAGTTGGGAAAAACACGTCCAGCTATTGCCAGAAAAGATCTCCCACAGCTATTGGCACCGTCAGCCCTCCCTTACGTGGTTTCCCAAGTGGCACAAGGGATGACAGATTCATATTAATTCCAGTCAGCAAATGGATTATAAATACTCCCCCAGCCAGTTGCCACCTGATAGGACTGTCCTTGAGTCCTCCAATTGTGGAAGGGACTTGTCAACTCTAAATTTACCCACCAGCAAGTATTGTATAAAACATAATACTCTGTGATCCTTGGTAGACACTTGTGCTGTAGCCCAGCATGGATTAGACCAGAAACTGCTGGTTCCATCAGCCAGACAGACATCTCACTGCTGCTTATCTCGAGCCTTGGACGGCAGGAAGGAGAAAGGGATGGGTTTGACAGGATGCGTTGGTGTTTTGGTCGTGGAATTGCCCCCTCGCTCACATCAAGTCTGAGTTAATCAAGTGTGGGCCCACCTCACACCTTTCTGATGAGGTAGCAGCTTCTGTTCCCAAGGACAGCCTTTCCCAGCAGAAAAATGTCCCACCACGACTGATAAAAGTGAAGCCACTCCAAGGATGGGGTGTCCCAAAGCAGACAGAGCTGATACCGAGCAGGCTGAGATAGCATTCCCTGTAAAAAGCAGTAAGGCAGGACGCTGCAAGTTTCTACAAATGGACTGCTCGTTTGGAGAACCCTAATTAGGTGGATTCAAATTTACAAAATGGAAAGAAAACAAAAAAGCAAGCAAGGAGCTCCACTTTTTTCTGGCTTTAGAACCGTCCAAGTGCCTGCAGGTGGAGCAGATGCACGTGGTGGTGGCACCTGTCTGCAGCAGATTTTCTCATCCCAAAAAAAGGGGCTGCCTGAGTGGGAGGACAATTTGTAAACTATCAGTTCAGGCTTTTACCCAAGGCAAACTCCTCTTTTTTTGCCTGTTTCATGCACAAAAGCTTTCCAAGCTGGCCAGCTGGAGAAGCATCTCATCCCTGGCCCTCCACCTAACGGAGACTTGCCTCATATTTCCATTATTTTCACTTGCTGAGCACTTTTTAGCAGCTGAGCCAAAAGGTATCTGCCTTTTTTGGAACCTGTATCTTCCCAGTTGTTTTGTTTTGGTTTTTTTTAACCCCAGGGAAGAGCAAGGTTGGAAAACAACACATCAGAAAAATCCTGGGGATTTTTGTGTTGAGCAACTATAGCACATTTAGGAAAATATTTGACCTTTGTAATAGGACCAGGATTTTTGTCATCTACATGAGAATCACCTGAACATAATCAAGTTACTCTCCACTAAATAGCAATTTCTCCAAGCTTTCTCCATGTCTGGAATACTGTAGCATCTTTTAACCTCCAAAATTCTTTTTATTCCCACTGCAACCGTCTCTAAATCCATGGAAGCTTTTAACCTCAAACTCTGCACCTTAAATCCAGGGGTAAAACTCCTGGGTTATTTCCTCCCCACACATGGGATAGGCAAAGGCAGAACCTCTCATACCTTCTGAGCACTTGCACATCCCTGAAATGAAAGAGGAACTGAAAAACTCTGACGTTTAGGAACAAGGCTGGGAACTCAACAACAGGGACAAAACTCAATATTGAATTGTTATTTGCTGCACAAGCACTGTGCATCCTGTGCACTTTGGGAGACACAGGCTTTAGGGGAAAAAGGCAAAGCTGAAATAAACCCAAAAGCCTGACAGTGAATGTACACAACAGAGTCACATCCTGAGTGCCGAGGGCCTGACTTTGCAGCTCTCACGGCGTCCCTTTCCCCTCACTTCTGCTCACGTGTGAGACACATAAAATGTTGCTCAGAGTGACTCCAGTCATACAAGGGGCTTTTTCAAAATGAGGATTTACCCCAGGGCTAGTGGAGCTTACAATAAAAATGTGCTCAGAGACAACAGCATTTACTGCCCTCAAAACATAGAGCAGAAATCCCTGTTGCAGGACATTTTATCCTACTGGAACTTTAATCCAGCGAATGCTAACGAGTCATTCAGAATAAATGCAGTGGGAATGAGGGCAGGATACACTCTCTAGCCATTAGATCTCCACCATGGAGCTACCCAGCCCATTGCCTCTTCCTCCACAACACCGAAATCCTCAGCACCAACACAGCCAAGGATCAGCCCAGCAGAGCTTTCACATCCCTGATGGAATTGAAGTTCCCAGGACAGGAGATACGTGGGGATTTTCCGCTCTGTTTTGCCACAGCTTCCATCACCTTCAGTGGAGAACATTGCCTAAATGTGAACTACTGGATCAGGTTCGTATTTTGTAAATATTATTGTTCTTCCATGAACTTTGGCATCAATGAGAGTGAAGCTGGAGAGGCTGGAATATGACACAAGGCTCAGGAGCTTGGCTGTTATTTGTCCATTTTTTAAAAAGTGGGAAGGGACAGGGAAAAGGATAGTTTAGAATTGTGGTTAAACACTTTTTTTTTTCTCTAGAGACATTGAGGATTTTGCCTTTGCTTTGTTTATTCTTCCCTGGGACTAAGTAAAGTCATATTTTTAAACATAGGACATCGCCCCCTTTCCTTTTATATGCTGAAATCCTGAGAGTTGCTCTAGACAGGGCTCAGGCTGCTCTGACTACTTGGAGCCAAATGCATCTTTCAGAGTGTTTTCTTGTGGTCTAAGAACGTATTTATTTTTTCAGCCATTCCACTTGGATGTACCTTTGTTCACTTTCCAGGGGCAGTTCACTTTCATGACTTTCTTTCCTTTAAATCACAGTATGTGAATAAAGTTTCCGATTTTTCACCTCAGTTCTGTTATAAAAGTTCAAGCACATGAGTGATCCTTGTAACTCAGATATTTAAAATTTGACCAGCACTTTAGGATGTTATTGAATCAGTGCTTACATATTTCCTTATTTCTCTTTGGGGAGTTTATTATCTTTCAACTTTTTTTTAAGTGGATATATGATCCAGCTCTGACACACACAAAACCAAGGGCACGTTTTTACCAAAGCACATTTGACAGTGACAATCCTGGCTGAAAGCATGGATATACCCCCTCATTCCAGGATGAAAACCATGGAGCAGCTAATCCTGAACTACACATACAGAGGTAATGGTAGAAACAACTTCTGTTGGACACAGTGAAGGGAAAAAGCCTCAGAAAATAATTCACGGTAGAGATTTCCACCTCCCTGGGCTGGCTGTGCCTAAAATCCAAAGCCAGGGAATGAGAATCCTGGAGGAGCCAGTCCCCCTGTGTGGACAGTGTTGAGTATCCCGGACTGGAGGTCGGGAATTCCTTGGACACAGAGGGGCTGTGCTGGGGCAGCTGCAGGGCTGGAGGGGAGAAAGGCATCTGGGAAGAAGCAGTGCAGAGCCTGACAGCTCGGAGACGGCCAGATGTTTTCATCATTATGGAAAAAATCTGTTGGTGCCTCTTTGCCCAGAGAAACACTGGAGGAGGAAATGTCCTCTTGAGCTCTGATCAAGGCTCACATTAAAACTGCGCTGGGCCGGGGTCAGAAACACAACAGAAATGAGAGGAAGGGATCTTTTCTGACTGCAGCTCTAACCTTAAACGTGAAGGTGCCCCAAAAAGCTGCAGTGTCTCCCCAGGGACCTTTTCCCAAATCAGAGAGCTGGAGACACAGGGCCTGGAGATGGGGCCCCAGTGGTGTTTCTCCAGCACCATCACCCCCGTGCTCTCTCTTCCCTCCACTTGCAGCAGGTGCTGCCCCAGGAATGTGCACCCCTACACATAACCCTGGAGCTGCAGAGCTCTGGAGATGCCCAGCCGGGGGTTGCAGGGAAACTGAGCACAGCAATTACACAAACAGGGGCTGGAGATCCCTGTCCTGGCTTACAAAATCAGCTCTGAAGGAATCCCACCGCCCCCCTGCCCCAGACACCCCTGGGTGACACAGAGCCCCGCATCCCAAAGCCAAGATCCAACAGTCCCTTCTCCCGGGCAGCTCTTCGGGATTCATCCCTTCCCGCGGATCCCCCCTTCCCAAAACCAGCGCGGCTCCCGCCGGCTCCTCTCACTAATTTTAGATTCCAGGGACGGAAGATGCGATGTAATTAAAAACCAAAAGTAACTCCCGAGGGCCGCCCGGGAGAAGAGAGGACAAAAGAGTAAGAAAGTGGCACCAACCAACCCCAAACCCTTTCCATTCTACAGCAAATAAACCCTGCCCGCGAAATTAATTTTGTGCGTTTCACTTGGATTTTTTTGCACTTCAATTGGCAAATAGAAAAGGCGGCGGCTTGATCCGGGCAGGGATCGCACAGAGCTGGCAGGGAAGAAAGCACCGAGGCACCGAGGCACTTTTCCCTCCTTTCCTCCGGTTCTTTTTGTTGGATTGCCGGGGCTCCAAGGCAAAAAAAATAAAGGCTGCCGTTTAAAAGGTGCTTCCCCCTCTACCGCTGAAAAACGGGCTGATAATTAATGCAAAATTTAGCGAATAAAAATTCAAATCTGGTTTTATTTATGCGACATTCCTTTGAAATAATAATAATAATAATAATAATAATAATAATAATAATAATAACTCTCGAAGATATCTAAAACTTGAAAATTTTACCCAGAATAGAAAAAAAAAACCCCAAAAAGGTAAACATTTAGAAGAACTTTTACGAGGTTTTCGTTTCTTTCTACCTTTTTCTTCTTGCCATGCACTTGAAATTTCTGTGTTTTATATAGAGTAAATTATACATTCATCAGGCTGATGAAAACCCTTTCTCGTGCGTGTGTTTACCGGTTTCTCTTTCTTATCTATTTAAATTTTGCAGGCATTTCTTCCCAAATGCTTTCTTTCTGTAAAAGAAGCCGCGGGAGCACCTGGAGTTTTTGCTTTCCGGAGAGGATGCAAAAATGGAACAATTCAGAGAAATCGATCCATTCCCCGTCAGACCTTTACAAAACGCAACAACCGATAATTTCCCTGCTTCCAAAAAAAAAAAAAAAAAAACCGGGCTCAAAGTCCTGATCCCGCTCCGGCCATGAATCGTCCGGGAGCCCCGGCGGGGCTGAGCTTTTTCCCGATGCCTCCGTTTGCGGGATTCAGGAGTAGGAAAGGAGGAACCGGCTCTGCCAAACGCGCCCCTCAGGGCAAAAATAATCGCGGGTCCGAGAGCTCCGCGGTAGCGGGGGTTATTCCCTCCTTTCTTCTTTTTTTTTTTTTTTTTTTAATTTTGGTAGTTGTTGGTTTGTTGAATTTGGAGGGGATGTTGGCTTTTGAGGAAGGGTTGTTGTGGTTTTTTGAAATTATTTATTATTACCTGAAAGAGGCGCGGCTCTCCCACCAGGAGCGTCACCCTGGGGAGCGCTGGGGCATTTTCCAGGACAGCGGGGAGGCTCCCTCGGGGCAGCCCAGCGCCAAGTGCGGCAAAAGAAGCGGGGCCGAAGCGGGAATTCGCCTTTCTGGAGCAAGGGGACAGGCAGGAAAGGCAGAGCGGCCATCCCGACCAGGCCCCGCGGGAGCGGAGGGAGCAGCTCGACGGGGATGGGGAAGGGGACAGGAACACACACCGCTCCCGGCCGCCGCCTGCCCGGGACAGCCGATTTCATGGCTCTCCGGCTGTGGGTCACAGGCTGGGAGCAAAGGGGACACGGCCGGGAGACGCCAAAGAGGAGCCGGGGGTCAGGGCTCTGTAACTCTACTCGCCCGGATTCATCCTCCCATCCGTCTCGGCGGAGCTGATCCCTCAGGAAGGGGCTTTTCCAGAGGGTAGGGTCCGGCACGGATCATGCTGCGGGAGCCCCGGGGGAAGGCGCAGTCCCCGGACAAAACCTGCCGCAGCCCGGCGGGGCTGAGCCGGCACCCCCGAGCAGGGCAATACCTGGAACGCGGCCGCTCCCGCACCTCTGCGGGTGTGACCGGGCGAGGACAGAACACTTTTAAGACAAATAAAGCCCAAACACCGTCTCATGTTAGGCGTGACCCGCCCCCCCGGCCGGCCCTGCCCGCTGTCCCGGCCCGGCGCGGCCCCCCCGGGCTCCCGAGGAGCGCCAAGCGCGCACGGTGACATCGCAAGACGGATCGCATTTTACACGGCCAGCAGGAAGTATCCGAGAAGTCAGACCTTTATCTCCTCTGGAAAACATCGTGCGGACAGACAAGCCGCAAACACCCTGAAATCTTGCGGCAGTTTCGGGCTTCCCGGCCAAGAGCTGCTCCCGTTCCCACCGGAGCCAGTGGGAACCCTCTGCCCGGGGAAGGCAGATAGGGACAAAGTCCCGCCGCCCTTGTCCTTCGAAGCAGCCCAGACTTCACAGTGCCCGGAAGGGATTTCGTTTTTGAAACACTTTTCCTGTCCATCACCAGACACCGGTGTGCCCTGGCAGCGGGAGGCGTGTGACAAAGCGTTGTCGCATGAAAGTCTCTTCGGTCATTTAATTCCTCGTCCCTAAAAATCACCGTGTAGGTCTTGCCCTGAGAGAGCTCCCCATGGAAACGTAACGAACAAGCGCTTTGGGGATTACCTGGACGCGTTAAAAAACTTTTTCTGGAGCGCAGAAAAGCGGCGGGTCCGAAATAAGCGCAAATAACGCGACTGCTGCCCGGGAACGGGGAGAGGGCGACGGGGAGGTTGCAGAACTCCCCCATCGCTCTCTCTTCACGAGCGAATCAAGCACAGTTACAGGCAGGGGAAAAAAAAGTTACAGGCAGTATAAAATTAAAGCTTTTCATCTATCTGCTCGGCTCCCAGGTTTCGCTTCAGCCTGGGGGCAAAACACTTCCAGCACCCGAGGTGCAAGAACCAGCTGAATTGTCAGATTCCAGGCACGGAGCCCAGGGCAGGAGGGAAAACTCCACGGAGGCATTTGCTATCCAAGTCCTCCTGCCCAACTCACCCCACCCGAGTCACCGACGGAGGCGGAAAGTGGCGACCGGGCCACCCCCGGGCGCGCCCCCCCGGCCTGCCTGGGAGCGGGGCTGGGGGTGCCCAAACCAAAACGGCACCGGAGAGGTTCACCCGCGCCTTTGCACCAATTGTCCTGTAATAAAGGAAAGGCTCTTTGGTGCCGTCCGGCTGCTGCGTTTCGTGCTGTGCCCTGACACCCGGCTGCCCCCGTGCTCTCCCTCCGGTTTGCACGGAGGGAAGGGGCCCGATTATCTCCTAAATGCCCGGCGGGGTGAGCTGGGATCGGGCAGCGGCGGGCAGGGGGAGGCCGAGCAGCGGTGGCGGGGATGGTGGCGGGGGTGGTGGCTGGGGTGGCAGTGGTCGCCTGGCTCCCCTGGGTCCGGCCCTGCCGCCCGGTACCGGCGGTGTCCCGGAGGAAGCCCCGGGCTCGCAGCGCAGCAGTCCCGAGCAGCGCGCAGAGGAGAGGCCCCTCTCCAAGGCCGGCTTCACGTCAAGGTCAAAACTCTTTTTTTTGACGGCTGGAAAAGGCGAGCTTCGTTAGAGCTTGAAAAGACCGGGAGAAAAGAAAAGAATAAAAATCAAGTTTTTTTAAAAATGGGGGAAGAAAAGGGGGAAAAATGTAGGAAGAAAAGGAGGTTTTAGCTGAGGCAGAGTGGCGTGCCTGGACAGCTCCAAAGCCTTTTCCCTCTACAGAATTCGAGAGGGGTGAAAGCAAAACCTTCCCTGGCCCCAGCCGCCCCCCGGGACCCTCGGTGGGACCCCGCCAAGCACGGCAGCCCCGCGATCCCGCCGGCAGAATTTATTCAGCCAGGGCTCGCCGGTTCGCAGCACCCCTTCCCAAGCGTTTGAAAGGAATAGCTGCCCAAAAGACCCTGGGGAGCCCTCGGGGACCCGCGGAGATCCCGGGGTCCCGGCGGCTCCCGGCGCCACGATGGGAACCGGGAGATTGGCACTGGTTCTCGCAAGGAAACCCTAATAGGCTATTTCTGGACTACTGGCTCTTAACAAATCTATAGCACCTGAAGTGTTAGCACTCAATTAGTGACAAGGTTTCAAACCCCGGCGTTTACTGGCGAGGTATAAACAGAGTCCTCGGGAGATAGCTGGGAATTAGAACGGGAGGGGGCCCTGGACGTCTTAACCGGCTGGGATTAAGAGGAAAACTTTTTTAAAAGGTGCCATCTCTCTCTCTCTAAACAGTCCGAGGTGTCGAAAGCTCGGAGGGAGAAAGGATGTGCCCTCTGGAGCTAATTGCGGGGTTGGGAATTTTTTCTCTTTGTTTGGTTGGTTTCAGCAAGAAAAATCTTTGGTGTCTTTTTTTTTTTTTTTTTTTTTTTTTAAGAAAAAACAGCACAAAAAACCTCCAAAACACAAACCCCAAAATACAAAAACACAATAAACCCAGCACTAATTACATTTAGCAATCCCGGAGAGAAGCAACGAGCGGGTGCGGACGACAAGCCTCGCCTGCGAGGAGCCAGGGCAGGCTCAGTCCCGGGAGGGCAGCGAGAGCTGCAAACAGCGTGAAGCCGGCGGGGGACGGAACAGGACATCCACATTTTCCCCTGACAGTCAGAAAAATAGCAGCGCGTTTTTCGCCCCGTCTGCCTCACTTACACCCCTGGGGCCTGGGTCTGCAGAAAGTTTCAGGGCGCTCCTCGGGGTCCTGGCTCGCTTTACCTTTTTAATTTTTTTTTTTTTTTTTTTTTTTTGTGTTATTTAAACGCAATCAAAAACGAGCCCGCGAAAGGTAAAAGTGATGAGGGAGAATTCAGGGTCCCTCTCCTCTGCCCCCGACCCGCGGCTCCGCCGGGACACCCGGGCAGGTCCCCCCGGGCTGGGCAGGACCCTGCGGGCTGCGAGCAGTGTCCGGAGCTGGGGGAAGCGGTCGCCTTTGTCCCTTCCGCTGGACAGCCGGAGCCTGGCTTCAGCGGGCTGCTGGAGAGCCCCGGGAAAGGGAGAGAGGGGGTGGGAAAGGGGGGAGGAATGGGTGCTGAGCCCCGACCCGGAAAGTCCGTGAGCTGCTGTATGTCAGTAACTTATTCATCAATCAGCCGGACACAGAGCAGACCTGGCCTCTCTTTGCGGAGTGTTTGCTTTTTCACCAATTATTGCGGCCCTGCAGCTCTTTTTGTTGATACAGTAGTTCTAAAAAGTGCTAATGTTCATTTATCAGGGGGCCGAGCCCGGGACTCCCACTAGTTGTGATTCTTCCAAAAATATAAACACGAAGAGAAGGGCTAAGGCTAAAGCCCCCATTTGTTTCTAAACTGCAGTATTAAAAGTGATGCATTGTTGAAGATAAAGCGGAGATAACGCTGTCTGTCTCCAATGAATGTCTCCCCGACGCATTAATGACATTCCAAATGATAGCTCCGGCTTATCGTTCAATTAATCACTTCCACCCTCTGCAGCCGGGCCCACATCGATCGGCAGCCGCCGTGTGACTGGGGGGCTGGCGGGAACCCGGCAATCCTCAATTAATCCCGGATTGTCGGCCGGCAGCTCCCGCCCCGCCGGGATGCGCTCCGGGCCCGGAGGGAGCCAGGTCGGACCCCGCCGAGTTCCCCGGGCACACGGAAACCTCCGGGGCAGGAACTGCCGTGCGAACTCCAGGCCTGACCTGGGAAGGGCGTTTGGCCCAGGATAAAGGAAGGGAGCGCTGGAAGCCGTTTCTCCCATCCCGTGGGATGGGGATGTCACCAAGGCGAACCTGAGACGCGGCTCTGGGTTTGGGGAGGATCGGGATCACTCCGTTATTTTAGCCTGTATCTAACCCATCCCTATAAGCGTACAATAAAAAGGAGGCAACGAGGTTAAGAAAGCCCGCGGAGGGCCACGGGTGCCGCAAACACTCTGCAAAGTCCCTCCACAGGTCCCTCTCCCGAGGCTGCCTCCACCTTCCCCGGGCACTTCACCCATTCTCCTCTAACGGAGGAGCATCCATCCCCTCGAGCTGGCTCCCAGGGAAGTCTGCAGCAAGCGCAGCCGCGAAGATCGAGCTGGCCGCTTGGCCGACCCCTCCCCTCATTAAATCCCAATATTTCAGGCCTCTCCGTACACAGGGATCGCTCCGACTGTCATCGCCAGAGCCGGGGCTGGTTCGCCAACAAAGCGCTCCCAGCAGAGCCGCAGGCGGCTGCAGCGAGGGGCTGCGAGCGCCGGGGATGCTGCGGCTCCGGGCAGCACCGCCCGCAAAAAACATCCAGAATTAAACTGCCCAGAAGGGAGACCAAGGTGCCAAGGCACAAAATCTCTGGGGGCAGCGGCGGGTCCGTGCTGGAGGGAGCAGCCGGGGAGGGCAGCTGGGGGTGGGCAGGTGCTCACCTTTCCACCCGCCCCGGAGGGTCCCTTCCTGCGGGAGGAGAAAGGATTTGCACAGCTGTGACCCCGCCGTTTCGCGGCGCAGGGCTCAGCCAAAGGACCCCCAAACTCACCGCATCCCTTTAGGGTTTCCCTGCTCTGCTCCCACCGCCCGGGGCCGTGGACTGGTAAAAAGAATTTTTTTTAAATTTTTTTTCTCGCCCCCCGAACCCACAAAGCCCCGAAACGCCCCTACTCAACCTGATTTTGCTGCTAAGGTTTATTTTAGCGACTCCACGAGAGTTAAATGGATGAGCGGCCACCTCTGCCCCATGAACCCGAGCTGCGGGGACCCGGTGGGGACAGCAGCCCCGCGGCCGCTTGCTTGACTTACTCTTCTCTTACCCCTGTATATTTTGCGACACCTTCAACCCGCGCTTGTTTGGGTTGATTTTAAATTTTTTTTTTTCCCCCTAGACAGTGCTGGTTTTTTTGTTTGAAAGCTTCACAAACAAACGGGAGGAAAACGCAATCGGCATTTCCCTCTCCAAAGCCAAGCAGGGGCTGCTCAGGGTCTCTCTCCTGTCAACTGGACATTGCAAACACTGTGTTGCTTCAGAATATCTGTATAAACCCTAGGGGCGGATTTCCCCTTGAACGCGCTTCACACAGCAGTGAACTCCCGTTTTTTGGTTCCTGCCATCGGATATTGCAGATTACTAAAAACGAAACCTCCGTTCTCTCGCTTAAAGAAAAAAAAAAATTAAATCAGCACATATTTGGTTGATGGTTTCCTCCCAGCCTGTTTATTTAATCTGACTGTATGATAGATAGCGTCAGATAGTGACTTTGTACACATTAGGCCATTCTGTTCCTTTTCTTTTTTATTTCAAATGGATGAACAAACTCGGCGCTGAAAAGCTGGATAAATGCAGTGCCGCCCCTTTAAAAGAGCGGAGCTGTTTTTGAGATGTATTACTATATTAGGTGACATGGAACTTTGCATCTCTCATACCATCACCGCAATGTTGGCCAATAGAAAGCTAAAGTCACCCAAAAACTGCCTAGTCCCTCCTTCCCTCGCCTTATGGTCCGCTCCTACCTGCCTGCAGTGCACAAGTCAAGGCTACTCTCGGGAATGCTATGTGCCCCCTCCGGGAGCCCACGCTCCACCACTGCTCCACCTTGGCTGCTCCCCACCTACTTTTCCATGACCCTGGGCTGCGGCCGCTGCCCCGCTGTCCTCCGCAATGTTTCCTAGCCCTGTGACAACGACCCCCTTCTCGGTGAAGGATATTCTGAACCTGGAGCAGCAGCAGCAGAGCGGCCTGGGCTCCATGGAGCTGCCGTCGCTGTCCTCCCCGTCCTGCATGCTGGCCACCTTCAAGCAGGAGGCGTTCGGCGCCGAGCCCCCGGCCCTGCCCGACCTGCGGGAAGAGCTGCCCGAGCCGCCCCCCAGCAAAACCACCGCCGCCTTCCCCGGCTCCTACTACGTGAAGAGCTACGTGGAGATGGACTCGGCCAAGGAGGCCAAGGCAGACAAGAAAGGTAAAGCCAAGTGCTGCTGCCCAGCCGGTGCGGAGAAAAAGGGAGGGCAGGGGGATGGTGACCACCAGCCGGTGTTGGGCGCTCGGCCGAGGGTCCCCAGGGCTGCGGGGAACAGGGAACAGTGCGGGGCTGCGCTCGGTCTCGGTGAGCAGCAGCATCTCCATCCTCCATCCCCTCCCGGGCCCTGCGCTGCAGGAGCGGGGCTGACGGCACCGCGGGGAGCGTCCCGCTGACCCCGGCCCGGAGACCCCCGGGCGGGGCCGGGGCTGTGCCCCTGCCCAACGGGACGGGCAGAGCTGCAGGGTGACACGCGAGGCCTCGAGTTTGTACAGAAACCAGGTGACAAATCCGATTCCTGACGCGCTCGGGGGTCGGGGTGGGTTTCAGCACAAAGCTGCGTGCGATAAATCCAGGCTGGGGCACAGGCGGTCGAGACTCGCATCAGTGCACGGGGCACCGTTGTTTTCAAACAAAAAAGACGGAGAATTTGCTAAAGAGGTACTTAAAGAGCGGGGTAGGGCCGGTCCCGTTGCCGCAGGAGCGGGCGGCCACGGCGGCTTGCGAGGCCGAGAAAAAGCCGGGGCTCGCTCACGTTGTACCCTGCTTATTAAATATTGATTTAGAAACTTTTTGCGCCATTTTTTCCCCTCCCCCCTTTTCCCTTGGCCCGTTTATTTTGCTGCAGAACTGTGTTCCCTACACAAGAGCCTGGAGCAGGAGAAAAGAGACCTGGAAGATCCCGAGCGCCCCAGACAGAGGAAAAGGAGGAAACCTCGCGTCCTCTTTTCTCAAGCCCAAGTGTACGAACTGGAGAGAAGGTTCAAGCAGCAGAAATACCTCTCGGCCCCCGAGAGGGACCACCTAGCGAACGTCCTAAAGCTCACCTCCACCCAGGTGAAAATTTGGTTCCAGAATCGAAGGTACAAATGCAAAAGGCAGAGACAGGACCAGACGCTGGAAATGGTGGGGATCCCTCCCCCGCGGCGGATCGCGGTGCCGGTGCTGGTGCGCGATGGGAAGCCCTGCCTGGGGGAATCCTCGCCCTACAGTTCGCCCTACAATGTCAGCATTAACCCCTACAGCTACAACGCCTACCCCACGTACACCAACTACAACAGCCCCGCCTGCAACGCCAACTACAACTGCAACTACCCCTCCATGCAGCCCATGCAGCCCTCGGCGCCCGCCAACAACTTCATGAACTTCAGCGTGGGGGACTTGAATTCGGTGCAAACGCCCATCCCGCAGGGCAACGCGGGCATCTCCACCTTGCACGGGATCCGAGCCTGGTAGAGCCGCTCCCCCCGGGGATGGAGCGGCTGCGGCCGCGCCTGCGAGCCGGGCTCGGGACATTTCCAGGCTGTGGGGGGTGAGGACGGTTCAGTGGAGCATCCCGGAGGAGCTCACGAGTGTGGTGGCCATGGACGGGGCAGGTTTGGGTATTTCGTGCGGTGGCTGCGCTCCGTGCGGGGCCAGGCGGGCCCCAGTGGGGCTTGCCCGCATTTCCCGGCCCCTCTCGCTCTCCCCCCCCTCCACCCGGGTCTTCACCCTGATAACTCCCCTCCTTCCTTCCTACAAACCAGCCAGTAATTTCGCTTGCCCTGATCCCAACAACACCCAGCCAAAGCCCTGCAAACTCTCTATTTTTTTTTTTTTTTTTAACTTTTACTCTATACTAATTATTATTGACATCCACATTTAATTTTTGCACTTCCCGTACGGTCCCCGCTGTTCGGTCAGTTCGGCATCTCGCCGCCCCCAGGTCTCCCTTGCGAGGCTGCTACCGCCGGCCTGGGCAGGGATGAGGACAGACCCCCCACCCCCCCCGGCCGAGGGACACGGACACTCCGGCCCGCCAGGTCCCGTAGGGTTATGCACTAAAACGTGAGTTAGTATGGAAATGCACTGTCCGCCCCTTCGTACGTGTTGCCCTTTGCTGTACAAGCTGACGGAGATCAGCGAGTTGTCATTAAAGAGAGTGGCTGAACCTTGGCGTCCCTGGCGTTCCTTGCGCATCCCGGACATCCCAGGAGGGGGGCGGTGGATGCGGAGTCGCCCGTCCCGAGGGCTCTCCCGGGCTGCCTGCCCGCTTCGGGGGCCTTTCCCTGCTGGTCCCGCCCGGGTTTGTGCAGCCCTCCCGTGCGTTCGGCATTCCCGTTTCGCCCCTTGCAAACTGTGGTTGTATTTTAAGGAATTTAAGAAATAATTTTTAAAGCCGCTTTCTGAGCTCACCGCCTGGCGGAACCGCTAAGCACCGGCCCCTGGTCCCGGGCTGGGATCGGGACCGATCCCGTTGTTCCCAGTCTCTGGGAGGTACTGATTTCTTCCCTGCATTAAAAAAAAAGCAATGCAAGGAGAGGTACCAACACCCCAAGTCATAAACCAAAGTCCCCAGACATCCCCCAGCCTATCCGCAGGAGGTTTCCACAACCCCTCCCCATCCTGTCCCCATGGGGAGAGGGGCAAAGGATCCTCCACCCGCCCCCGAACCGCCCCGGGACAGCGAGCGGGGCTCCCCAGCGCCCGGCTCCTGCCTCTCCTCTGCCTCAGCCCCAGCCTCTCGGCCGCTTTTACAGTAGTCGCTATCAAATGTCAATTATTGGGAGTGAGAAACAACAAACATTGTAATTCAGCGCAGTCACAACATCCTCTGAGAGTGTCTGAGACTGTCCGGCCGGTGACAGGGCGATTAAGGGGACCTGCAACCCCTCCTGCCTCGGCCGTATCGGCCCCATCAGTAAACAGGGATGGAGACAGGGTGGCTGTGGCCCTGGGACAGAGGATGAAAGGCTGCCGGGGAATGGAAGCTGCCTGCAGCCTCTCTCCCAACCCCACGCAGCCCCCGAGGTAGGATGGCACAGATAAGGAGCTCCCACCTCCTTCCAATGTCTGCAAATGCAAGAGGAGCCCGGGGTGCTGCTCACAAAGCCCCCTAAGGCAGCTGGAGTGTGGGCCCCTGTCTGGGGCTCAGGGCTGGGCAAAGAGGGAGCTTCTGCCTCGTCCCAAAGAGAATCTGCCTCGAGGTGCTCACCCCAGAGAGCCAGAAGGACATGGGATCTGGGACAAAGGGGACCAGAGTCTGCCATCCTGAAGCAGGGCCATCCCTCACCTGTGCAGGCCAGGGAGAAGTAAAGGCCACTTGCCCTCATTTGGCACCATCTCCAAGGCTCTGTGGTGGCTTTGCCATCTTCCCACATGGGAGGATGCAGGCTCCAGATGAGAGAGGCAGCAGATCAACCAGAAATTGCCCTGCCTGAATACAGTCAAGAGTGTCCATCTTCCCAGAACTCTGGGAAAAGAGAATAGAGGGGGCAGGAGAAACCTGGGTTTAAACTGATGAGTGGTGGGGGGCAGTCACAGTTTGCCTGAGATGTCAAATGGTCACAGTGGTCCCATCCCACTCCAGGCACCTGGTGTCACCACCGCAGGGCCTGGCCAGGGTCAGAGCACACAGGGAGCCCTCAGAAGAAGGACAAGTCCTCAGTTAACATGAGGGAAGGCATTAAGATTTAGCTAAAACTTGAACTTTCAGAAGCTGGCCCTGAGGAGGGCCCTTCACTAAGTGGACAAACAAGACAGACAGCAGTGAAAAGGAAAAGCCACAGGAAAAAGTAACTTCCCACATCAACATAGAACCCTTCTCACATACTCCCAACATCCTTTCCCTTCCTCAGACCCCACTATTTTCTTCAAACATGTTTATATTTTCCTCCCATAATATCCCAGAGCTACAGCTACCAAGAGATCTGACTGCCCAGTGGGATTTTCCCTGCAGGGGCTGTTCTTGGCACCAGCTTTGGGTCCGAGCTCCAGGACTGCACTGTGCTCATTCTCAGCAGGGATGCATGTCCTGCAGCTCCTGCTCACACACTCCCCTCCTCCCAAGGCTTCCCCACTCCTGTGGGAATTGCATCACGAGCAGATGCAGGGCTTGGAGCAGCAGCCGGAGCCTTGGAGCCCGTTCAGAAAGCGATTTAGGCAGAGGACACGAGCACGGCTGGCTGAGGCCAGGCAGGCAGCGCTGGCAGGGGCACCAGCAGCCACGGCTAAAGACCTTCCATCAGCTGGATTAATGGGAAGTGCGAGGGAGACACAGCAGGAATTAACCCCCTGCACACTGATGTTGGCCAAGGGGGGCTTCCCTGGGTTCACAGACGCCCCATTGCTCCCATTCCTGCTCTCCAGCTCAGCCTCATCTCCAGCTGCAGCTCCACAGCAGCTCAGCCCACAGGGTCAGGCGGGGGCAAAAGGTCCCCCCAGGACTTCCAAGGCACCGCGGCTGTGCTCCTCTGAGCCCGGTCCTCTCAAAGGCTCAGAAAAACTGCACGTATCAAATCTGACCTGTTCCTGTCTGAGCCTGAAGTGTTTCCCATCTCTAGAGCAACACGGGAAAAGGTTCTTCCAGAGGAAAGTGCAGGATCCTGGCGTTTCCCCAGGGAATATGAAATCAGAGATCCTCCCAGTGCCCGGGGGCATGCTAAGGGGGGTAGGAAAAAAGCTTTTAATAAGATTTGCGCTTGGATTTGATCTCACTCTTCCCTCAGATTTTTTGGGGATTACACAGCCTGGCATTCACTGCCCTGTTCAAGCCCAGCTTTTTTTGGAGAATTCAGTGCTCCAGCTCCACCTGAAGGTGACAGGGCGAGAGCAGCTCGGTATTCTTGAGACGAACTGCACATGGCAAGTTTATTCAAACTCTATGGAATTCACACAATTTGTACAGAAACGAGTTGTCAGCTGTAAGGGACGGATACCAAATCCCTTGCCAGTTTCGTAGGAACTGAAGTAATTGTTTTTCCCAAATAACACCCCTGCAGTGCCAGAATTTTATTCCTTAAGTTCAAGGAGTTTTCACATCGGAAGTTATTCTCTGGAGTCCGAAAACAAGATACGGTCCTGGCAGGAATTAAGCGTTTCAATGTTCCTGAGAAGCTCAGCAGGAAAACAACAGATCAACAACCCTCTCTGGCCAGCCCCTGCTCCTAATTCATCTCACTGACATCGCTTTAGATCAGTATCAGCAGTAAGTGATTTCTTGTTAATGGGGATTATTAAGAAGAATCAACACCTTTAAAATGCCACTCCAAAGCGAGAAAGGGATGGGCTTTCAGGCTGGAGTCCGAGGTTTCATTCCCAGGTGGTTTGTTATTGCCTAAAACACGAAATTAACGTTACATTTGGACGCAGAAAGAGAGGGAAGCAGAGATTTCTCCCAGCAGATCAAGCACGGGCAGTGCATTTGTGAAAGTTCATCAATCAAGGTTTAGCAAAGTGACACAGAATACATTACCTGAAGATCTCTACCTGTCTCCCGCAGTCATCTTAAACCCTGCCACTCCAGCGTTTCATGCAGCAAGAAAGACCCATTTAGAGACAAGATCACCCCGAGCAGCCCATCAGCCACATTTCCTATTGTAGTCCTGCACAGACTGGCCCCAGCCTGGTGCTAGAGCTGATGGGCTGCTGAGATGAGCAAAGCCAGGTGAGTTCCTCTGTCTTTGCAGGAAGGAGTTACTGGAACTTCAAACGAAATAGAAATTATTTCAGTGGAATCTGGGTGAATGTGCTGAGATCGAAAATAAAAACTCTTTGCCTGGGCACCAGGGAGAGAAACTCACATTCAGAAGAGCAGAGCAGGGCATTTTTAACCCAGCTCTGTGTGTGAGCAGTTGGAGCACTGACCCCACTGAGACTCTAACACATCTCAAGTTATCCCTGCTTAAAATAATATATTTTTTTTTTTGTGTCAACAAAGAATCACGGTCAAATGGCTAAACCACAGGTCTAAGCCAGGAGATTGGGCACTTTTCCCAACCCCATTAAAGGGGGGCATCATGTTTGCAGCAGGTTCAGCTCAGTCCTGCCCACTGTGAGCAGTCCAGGGGTTCTCCAACAGATTTTGCAGAGTTCACTCAATACCTGCTCAGTTTGGAGGGCTGGAAAAATAAGTTATCCAAAAGAAAAACAAACAAACTTGTAAATGGGAATAAATCTCTCTGTGGCCAAAATAATTTTATTCCTTAGGGTTGGTTGAGATTAATTGGTCGCAGGGAGACATCCTGGAGCTAAACTATTAATTGTGGAGATGGGTGAGCTTAAGGCATGAGTGACTCTGCTGTGGAGTGGGCAAGGTCAGGAGTTAACAGGCTCAAATAGGAAAAGAAAAGCAAATTCGTTAAGTATTTCAAACTCTGTGAACTGCTCTAACAACAACTTTGTAAGAAACAAACAGAATTTAGAAAGGTGTTTTAGAGTTTTAGTCCTAGAACCAACAAATCTGGTTGTTGGATAAGTTAGTAACTTCCACAGTTCAAAACACCTGCTCTCAAATGTTTTCCAGGGGTTCTGTGCATTTGCAGCAGGGTTTGGTGCTCTCTGCTACCACAAGGATACACCAGAGTTTATTTTGGCACAGCAGACATTTCCTAAATAGATTGTATTTTCCTCCTACACATAAGCTTGGAATAAGTCACAATATTAACTCCTAGAAATTGCCCCCAAATCCCATCTTCCTGGCCCAGGATGTTTTTGTACTCCTTGTTATCTGTGCAGAAGAAAAGCTGCTGTCAGAGCAGTGGAGGAGCAGCACACAGACACAGGCACAGTGCTGGCTGGCAGCAAGAGGAGCCGTTCAAAACAGGCCACCAAAAAAAAAAAAAAATTCAAACTCATTTCAATCAAATAAGTAAGTTTCTCACGTTTTTAAGCACCAAAAAGATGAGAATGAAACCCCACTGCCTTGACTTCAAATCTAATGATATTAAGGAGATGATTTTTGCTGTTTCAAAGGAGGAAGATTTAAATCGCGTTTGACTCGAGGTCTCATGAGCTGCTTTAAGCATCGTGCAGCATCAGCTGCTGCTGCTTCCCTCTCTCCCCACACCCTCAGAGCCAGGTCCAGATCCACCCTGCAATTACACACTTCACTTTACAGACATGGCTAATCCCACTGGAGATTCCACAGGGGCACGGAGAGGGCTCAGGGGGAAGCAGACGGCCACGCTGACACTCAGCCTCACTTCTGGCACCCTCCCATGCTGAGGCTCCAGTGTCCTCCTGCTATTTATTGCTGGTTGTGAAGGTTAGAGGCGTTTTTGTATTTGTTCTGGGTTTTATTTGAGTTGTACCAGCCAACTCCACGCCCAGGAAGTGATCCACAGGCTGAGCATCCATGGGGATTGCAGGAGTCCCCATCCCAGAGCCATAAACACACAAACACTGCTCAGAACGTGGGGTCCTCACTGCTGTCTTTAGGAACAGCCCTTTCCAAGCAATGCCCAAAAGAAACTGCTTTACTTCTCTGTGATTGTGAAGAAATGCAAGCGTAATTGCTGCCAAAAATAGAGATGTTCTGTCCTATCTCCCATCCAACACCCACAGGCAGCCAGTGTGTCCCTCTGGGATCAAAAATTCACCTTTTAGATACACAGAGAGATAAATTAATTAAAAAAAAAAAATCAGTGAGAGCTCCTGGTTATTGGCTTCTCTGAGAGCCAGGCCTGAGGTGACCATTTGCCTGGTTAGACACCAGTTTAGAGCCCACCAGTATTTCACCTTGAGAACTTAAACCTAAATAATTTCTTACACAATGAGACATCCGAACTGGAAATCAAATTTCCCACTTGAGTCCTCAGTGGCAGCTTTACCTACAGTGTGTTGGTTTTGAACACAAAGATTATTTCCCAAGGAGAATATAAATACTCAGTATTTTCCCCACCAAAACTCCCAAAAGTCAGGGCACAGGAGAGAATCACCCCCCACGCAGCACATGGCAACAGGGACGTTTCCAGGTTAATTTCTAAATATCCTCTTCAATTTTCTTACTTTCCTGACCACGTTTCCAGTCCTATTGGCCTCAATATTCTGGCTGTGGAAACGCTGTGCTCTGCCCCTTTGTTCAGCCCCTGCAAAGCCCTTTCATGTCCTGCTGTCTTCATTACCTCACGTTTTAATTGCTGGCCTTGCAGGGGACAGACAGGTGGTGCGAGGTCACAGCGGGAGATGATGGATGGATTTTGGCAGTGCCTGTGCAGATGACACACACCCAAAATCATCCTGTGGGGCAGAACCCTGGCCTTGGGCTGGGGATCAGCAGAGCACCAACAGCATCCCATGGCTGCAGCCAGCAAGGACCTGCTTTGGGTCCTGTTAGTTATTATTTCCCAACCACACTTCCTCGGTCCCTTCAGGTTCGGTTTTCTAAGGGCCCCCCCCAAAGTTATTTATCTGAGCACCACCATCCCTGCAAGCTACTGGGACCAGCATTTCACACCCCAGGGAAATGAAACATCCAGAAACAGGAACTGAGCTCAGGTAAAAGGCAGGAGTGAGGCTCAGACTGAGGCACAGCCTGGAGAGGCCATTTAAGCAATTAGTTCCCACTTTCACCATCTTGCTGTTAAGATAACATCACAAGTTTCACAGATTTTGGTGTGTACCTTCACAATTCATCAGCCCAATGCTTTCAAAAAGTCTTGTTTGAAATCATTCCTGTTTTATCAACCAAGACAACATCATCTTATTCACTTCTGAGGGGCATGAAAGTAGGGGAGGTTCAAAATCAGTTGAGAGAAACAACATGGGCCTTGGGTCTTCATTCTGTATTTTTTATTTTTTCTTTAAATACACAATTGATGACTTTGGATTTTTTTTTTTTGGGAGGGGGGGTGGGTCACTACATTTTGTGGAAAACTTCTTGGAGAAAAGAAAGAAAACTTAAATAAAAATCAGTCTGGGAAAATCCAGCTCTGCAGAGTGCTTGTTATTGCTACAGCATCCAATGCTTGTTGCTTTGGGGTTTTTTGGGTAAACTCAAGAGTTTTGGGATCTTGAAATAGAGAAGACAATTTTAATTGTAGCTCTGACATTCGTTTGTAGAATCCTGAGATGGTTCTTTCACCTTGTGTGGCATTAGAGAGGCAGAGAATTCAGGTGAGGAGCAAGGATCCTCCATCACCTGGAAACGCTGCAAAGGCAGACAGAAATCCCTTGTCTGGAATTCCTGGATGGAAAAATGGTGGGGGTGAGTGAGGGAAAGCCTTTGCACGGAGAGGCACTGACTTTTCAAAAGAGAAAAGGCTTTTGCTGCCCTGAGCTAAAGATAGGATGAGCATAAGCAGCAGCTTTTTAAAGCAGCAGATCCCTCCTTATCACAAATCCCGAGGAGGGAACAGCACTTCCATGGAATGGGGAGTTTCAGAGAGCTTTTCCTCCAACCCAGCATCACCCACAGGGTGAGTCTCTGGTCCTGCAGGGACCTGGCTGGACCTCAGACACCTGGAGGGACCTTCCCTGAGCTTCTTCCCTCATTTTCAAACTGATTTGCTGCCTGGGTACCACCTTCCTTTATCATTTTGACTTTTGACCTTGGGACAGAGGGGCTCTCCCGTGCCACCAGCGCCGCTTCCTCCCACCCCGGGGATGCTTTACAGGAAGGGCACTGAGGTGATGGATCTGTCAAGAACAAGGGTCAAGTTTATGTTGATCTACAGGTGTTAGGAGCGTATTGATCCTCTGATTAAGGTCCCTGAGAGGTCGCCATAAATCCTCAGGGGGATGAAAATGCCACATAACTCGCTTGCAGAGGTTGCAGAAGGAGCCAGATAAAGGAAAGCAGCCGCCCAGCAAGTGTTAACAGAAACCCTCAGAGCAGCAGGTGAGGCCATGGTGTTGTTTTGCCCTAAGCCAGGGTGGCCAAACCTATAAAAAAATGAAAACATCAAGCAATTCAGGCCTTTGTCAGGACAAAATAAGCTCTTTTGTTTTAGCTCAGGCTGGGATGGTTTTGGCTCACCCAGGACTAGAGACAGCCTTAGCACAGAGACTTTGTCCTTTTTGGTCAGCCTCTCCAGGCATTTCCCTGACAGTGGGGAATTACACCCGTGTAAGAAGTGCTTTTGTGCACAATCACAGAATGGTTTGGGTTGGAAGGGACCTTAAATACCATCCCATCCCCCTGCCACAGGCAGGGACACCTTCCACTAGCCCAGGGTGCTCCAAGCCCATCCAGCCTGGCTTTGGACACTTCCAGGGATGGGGCAGCCACAGCTTCTGTGGGCAACCCTGTGCCAGGGCCTGCCCACCCTCACAGGGAACAACTTCTTCCACATATCCGACCTGCCTTTCCCCTCTTTCAATTTGAACCCATTCCTTCTTGTCCTGTCACTCCAGCTCCTGATGCTGGGTCCCTTCTTCCACCTCCCTTCAGATCCTGGAAGGGGCTGTGGGGTCTCCACACATCCTTCTCTTCTCCAGGCTGAACATTCCCAGCTCTCCCAGCCTGTCCCCAAAGGGAAGGTGCTTCAATCCCTTTATCAGCCTCGTGGCCTCCTCTGGACTTGCTCCAACAGTTCCATGCCCTTCTAGAATAATTTTAGAATAGGATAACTCCATTGGAAGGGACCTACAAAGACAATCTTGTCCAATTCCTTGATTTTGCAGATAAAAACCCCCTTGCATCAGGTACAGCCATAGCAGATATGTAAAAAGACTCCCCTCCTCTGGACTTCCAGCTCCTCAGACAGCACTGAAGTTCCCCAAAGCATTTGACAGTGACCAACACACCCCCTGTGACCCCTGGAGCCAGGGACCAGGCAGATCTTTCCAGCAGCAGCAGCTCAGGGTTCCTGTAACTGGATGATTTAAGCCCAGCAGCTCTGGCAGAGCACGATGCTCAATCCCTTTATCATGTCTCCTCTCCCTTCAGCAGCCAAAGCCAGGGCTAATTTTAAAAAGCAGCGATATGGTGCTGCTGCAGGAACACACGTTGCAGTTGGCTGCTGGGAATTGAAATAGAAACGGGCATGGACTGCTCATGGACTGCTCTCCAGTTTGGATGTTGAACACTGACTGACTGCAGCCGAGGTAAAATGCACAAAGAGAACCTGCTAACTTGCTGAAGCCCAAAAGTCACAAAATAAGCCTGGCAAGTTACTTTATTTGAGTAATTTTGGGGGATTAATAAACCAAAGACTGAAGTCGTTTTAATGAAAACAAGTTAATGATCAAAACCAAATTTTTACCTGACTGTTCTTCTGGAAGAATAACCCTTTAACTTATTAAATCAAGATCAATACCTTGCATTTTCTCTCTGGTGAGCAGTGACAGGACCCAAGGGAAGGGCTGGAACTGTGTCAGGGGAGGGTTAGGCTGGATTTTAGGAAAGGGTTCTTTACCCACAGTGCCTGACCACCCTCTGAGGGAAAAACCTTTCCCTAAAATCCAGTCTAAACCTCCCCAACAGCTTCATTTCTCCCACACCTGACTGTGAACCCAAGACTGGAGAAAGTTTTGAACCCATCCTTGCTGCCTTTATTCCATGTTGAGCCCAGCCACGCTGGGCCTGGCAGGTCTTTGTTCAGGGAAGCAGAACGTGGTGCAGAACTTTATTTCACAGTGCTACCTAGTGGCTTCTGCCATAAACGATCCGCTCCTCAAAATGCTTCTCCAGACAGAACCTCGTTGTGGAGTAGATACAAACGACAATAAAATATAAACTTCCACCACTGCCTGAAACGAGTTAAATTGCATGGGGGGGGGTGGGAGAAAAAAAAAGAAGGGAAAAGAAAGGAGAGCACACTTGCAAACGAATCCCAGGGGTTTCTGACTGGATATTCACGTGCACCAACAACCCCATCCCAACCTCCTGCAGCTGTCTGGGATGCCAGGACAGGCAGCACCTTTGTGCAACAACCAGGACTTTTCCTCCCTCACCACTGCCAGGGATTGGCACAGGAACACGGAGCAAGAGGCACCCACAGCTCTTCAGAGCCTGCCCCTGCCCCTTTCCCCCTCTCTCACAGTACCAGTGGTGATGCCAGCTCTGTGCTCAGACTTTCCCAGATTTCCTGCCAGCACGGGGACACTCAGAGTGACAAAGCCTCCTCCCCTGCAAAAACCCTTCCACACTCTTCTCAAACTTTCCTTTGCTCCCTAACAGGGGTTGCTGAACCCACTTCTGCTCTGCTCAGGATCACCTTCTTCCTGCTGCCAGTTTATATGGATTTACATATTGATCCATATATTTTCCAGCACCACAGGTGCCTTGGCAAAGGAGCAGCTCTGCTGTCCTGTGTTTGCCCACACCAGACAAGGTTCAGGTGCTGCAGCAGCACAAATAAACGAAGTCCTGTTAAAATCTGACAGCTCAGACAGAGCCAAGGCTGGCAGGATACAGTGGAAGATGTTAAATCCAAGCCTGAGACACAGCTGCTGGACATGACAGTTTTCCCATATTTAGAAGGGGGAGAGCAGTCCTTGCTTCCCTGGGCAATGCCTTGGGATCACCAGATGAAAGGAATCATGTAAGTACTAAGTAGTATTAATAGTCCCAGGCACAATATATATATATGAGAATAAATGGCCAAACAATACTTAACAGTTATTTCCAATAGCAGCATTTGTATAATGCCATCGACACTCAACTGCTGATAAGCTGGACACACTTAAGGAATTTTAATAAGCCTTTGAAAAGCTTTAACTGATGTGAATTAAGCCCTGAGATAATTTAGACGCAGGGCTATCATTCTTCAGTTAAAAATAATTGATCTTGGATGTAAACGTCACATCTTGCACCCCGGAGTACAAAGGCAGAGAAAATGTCATTTGTCACCAGCAGTGTCTGGGGCTGATGGACACATTCCGAGGGACCCCCGGGCTCTGCTCGCCCACAGGAACTTCTCCCGTGGGGTCAGGGACGAGGAACCTCCCAGGAATGAGGCTGAGCTACGTGAATTAACAACACATGGGTGCTTATTGTTACAAAGCCACAGGATCCAGTGCCCCGGGCGAGGGCAGAAAGAACTGCTGCTATCTTTTGGCTTTAATCCACCAAAATAGCTCTGCTGCCATTCCCTGCTTGCAGGGGCAGAAACAAAGTTTTCATCTGCAGTTTAGTTCTGAATAGAAAAGTTTCTTCTCCTTCTGTATTTACTGCTTGTTGTTGCAAGTAAGGCTTTCCCAACCGGCAATTCCTCACTATCTTTTCTGGAATCCTCTGACAGACACATCTTTTTGACAAGGTGATAAGACTAGGAAGCTCTTGTTGAGATCTGCAAGTCTAAATATACACCCACATCTTCACAAAAATTAATTAACTTGTGTTAATGAGAATGTAAATTCTCACCTGTTCTCTTTCAGCATGGACATTACCTTATTTATTGTCCACAAAGTCATTTAACATGAAAGATCAGGAACAAAGTTTGGGTCAAAGCCTGCAACTACCAAAGACAAAACTATTTTAAACAAATCTGCAGATAAAGAGAATGGTTGTTTTGGTGTTCTTTTTCCTCAATTTTTAAAAAACTTATTTCTTATTGGTTGGTTTTCAATAAGCAGATTACTGGCACAAGCCAGTCAGTGAGAGCCAGGAGCCACTGACAGGAAACTATTTTCATTTTTGCTGTAGCTACTTTCAAACATCATCTCTGACCTTTAAACAAATGGGAATAACATGAGGATTCCTAGCAGCATTTGCAATTTCATATCCAAATGAGAAGCAGCAAAAGCAGCACCTTTTAAGAACATGGCCGAGAAAGGAATCCTTCATTATTTAATCCAAAATACTCAGCATTGATATGCATATAACACATAACATATATATCAATATACAGAACAGGAGAGGGCTTGCTTATGCTGGAAACAGCAAGTTATATGTGGCATATATATATAAAAAATTATAATATCTCAATATACTGAGCAGGGGGAGGCTTGTTTGTCTTGGAAACATCAAGTTATCATCAGACACAGGACAGGAGGCCGACCGGATCAATAGACTTACTCAATATAGAAAAATCTTATCTTCCTTTCAGGCTGGCTGGCCACAATGTCAGCACCCAGATGCCTCTGACAGAGTTATCTCCCATCAGCAGCGGCAAAAACTGCTCAGTGCTTGGGTGACACCTACGAAAAGCCAATAACCCAAACAGGAGAATTTTGTCCCGCTGTCCATTTTGAAGATAAAGGGACACCGAGCCGGCCCTGCTCGGTCTTTGAGGCTTTATCAGGACGACAAAACATCGCTTTGGGTTTGGGTTTCACAACCCCATCCCCTCGGGCCGACGCGAGCTGAAGAACTCGCGGGGACAACGAGCCCAGACCCCGGCGGGGTCAGGTCCCAAAGCGTCCCTGGATGTGACACTCAGCCCTGCCGCTGTTGAAAAGAAGAAAGCGAAAAGCTTTCATGTCGTTCTATATATACGCGGTTCTATCTATAGGGGCTGGTGTGCGCTGATGCCCGCGGAGACGCTCTCCCCGCCTGCCCTTTGGGCGCTTATCGCGGGCCCCGAGGGACACACGCGGCCTTATCGCCGGGCCAGGCTCAGAGCAGCCGAGTGGCATTTTCCTTTCATGCCGCCACCGACACCCAGCGCGGGGCAGAGCCTCCCCAGCGCCCCGGCACAGCCCCCGGCCCCGCCCGGCACCTCCCGATAAGCGGGATGCAGGAGTCGGCTCTGATGTCGCAGCAGGAGACAAAGGTCGGGAGCGATAACATCTGATCAGCCTCATGTTGAGGTTAAAAATAAAAGGAAGCCCAAGTGGAAGCGGTCCAAGGTGTCACAGCAGCCTGTGCGCTCGTGGGAGTGGGGAATCATTGTCCCCCAGTGGCCCAGGACCACTGCCTGCCCCATGGCACTGAGGCAGGAGCAGCCAGGGCGGAGCCCAGAAGGACTGGATGGATCTTGGTGCAGTGTCTGGATGACCTTCACCAGATTTGCTTCTCAACTCAGAGTCATGGAAGACTCTGGGTTGGAAGGGACCCACAAGGATTGTCAAGTCCAGCCCTTCAGGAAAAGGCCCACTCGGGGATAGCTGCCCACACCCACAGGCTCGGTGTCATCAGCACCAGGCTCTGACCAACTCCAGCCCAATTGCTTTCAGTGGCTTTGCAAGGCTGCAGGAGCCTCATGATTCACTCAGCATTTTAGGGGCCAAGGCAACAGTTGGAGGTGCTAACCTGAGTGGAGATCTCCCTGGACACCACATGAAGGACCAGGCTGTAAACCCAACTAAGTTAATAAAGATCCCAGTCCCTTCCTCAGACTGCAGCTCTCTTTATGTGGGAGAGGATCAAAACCTCAAGGCACAGTTACAGTGAACCACCACCTCTCAGTCCATCACCCAAAGAAATCTGCACAGTCTCCATCACAGGTTCCTGTGAGAAAACCAAACCTCAGCTCAGTGGAACTTCCATTCCCTTTGTGGCACAGAGTTGGAACCATTTATATAAGCAAGCAGATAATAATAAACTTGTATTCATTCAAAGCCTCAGCCTGAACAAGTCCACACACAGCTTTCTGTAGCAGCAGGATGATTTAAGAGCCCCTGGATTTGGCATTTGGTTGTGGTACAAAGCACCTGCAGCCTGTTTGGAGAACACTTCTCACCTCTGTGGGACAGGAACACAACAAGCACTTGGGCACCACGGACAGAAAGGGCTTTGGAGCAATGTACAGTCACCAAGACACCACACCTGGGGAAAGAACTTGCTTCAGATTCTCCTCTGTGAGAATCACACCATGACAAACAGGGAGGTGAAGCAACACTAAGCTGATTTCCATCCCCCACTTTTTCCGGAGGAGAGCCCCACATATTTGCAGACAAGTATGCACATGTCCCCTGGATATTCTCAGCCCCCAAAGATTCCAGCCTGACTTGCTCTGGGCCACTTGGCATGTGATAGCAGCCACATACATTTGGCAGAGACATTTTTAGAAACCTCCAAGCTATGAATTCACCTTTCCATTTTGGTAAAGTCAGTTATGTGGAAAGCATTTCAAAAGCACAACTTCAAATACAAACTTCATTTTCCCTTGATTCTTGGAGAGGGAATAAATAATATTATCTTCTTCATTTGTTTTCCCAGAGTTATCCTATAATATTTCTGTATTTGATAATACCACAATCAACAATAAAATAATTATGAATCAAATCAAGACAGCCATTCTCAGTAGAGCTACGGTATGTTAAATTTCCAATTCTCCTCAGGTCCACGTTTATTACAACCACTAAAAGGCAACTTTCCAAGGAAACAGATCTAAATAAATGCTCTGGAAGAGACCCTCACGCAGCAGGTTTCAGGGATGTAATGGACACCTGGCAGGCACCTGCTTCTGCCCACAGGCTTTCCACCGTGGCCATGTGGGAAGGGAGACCAGGATTGGACCCACAGCCCCCCACAGCTAAATATCCAACAGCACCATCTGACTCCTGACACTCCAAGGGGCAACTTCAGGCACTTTCCCCTTTTTCCACAGGTGCTCAGAAAAAGCAAATTGCTCTCAGTGGGTTGGACTCCACAGAAGAACCTTTGAGACTCCATGAACCTGAAAGCTCTAAACCTCTCAATGTGCTGAGACATCAGAGCTGCCCCATCCTCATCCCTAAGTGGCTCCAGCTGCACGGCCAAACACCCACAGTCCCTGCAATGGCTGCAGCCCCCTTTGCCTGCAGGACATAGTTAATGAACCAGCACTCAGCTAATGAGCAGGACCTCATTAGCCCACAGCTGCTTGATTGCTGCCAGCTGCCTGTCTCAGCCCCTGAACTCCACGGCAAGATTTCAGCTCTTTTCAAGCTCCTAGTGGTTCCTTACTCCTTGTTTTAAAGTAGTGTTGTTCTTCAAAGGAAAAATAGTTTTACTGCAACTGTTCTGTGACAGTAAATCCCACCTCTGCTTGCAGGGAGCACATCTGGCACCTGCTGCCTCTTGGCAAGGGATGGCCCTGGAGTAACAAGGGCACTCCTGTTTGCTTTCACTTGTGTCTGAGCCCTCCAGCACGGCCCTGAACATTTCTCCAAAGCCCTCTTTCTTTCTTCCTTTGCTCCCAAACACTTTCTGCTCCCACACTTCTGGAGTCCCTGGTCTCAGAAGGGCTCCAGCCCCTGGCTCCCAAGTCATGCCCAAGACCAAAAATGCAGAGGCCATTCCCTTCTCACCAGCCCTGATAGCTCTGCAGCACTTGCAGGACAGACACCTCAGAAAACACCACTCCCTTTCAAAAAAGCCAGCATGAGACCATTTTTTACCCTACACAACACAACCTCAGGCACATAGCAGCAAGACCCCAAGACACAACATCCTGAGCACAAATACAAACCCTCTGCAGACCCAGAAAAACTGCCCAGGCACAACTTCCCACATTCCCTGGACCAGACAACAAAAAGCCAGACACAACCACCTCCTCTTCCCACCGTGCTGCTCTCTCTCACTTATCCAAAAAACCTGAGAAATCGAGTCCTACCTTTGCAGCAAGAGCAATGTCCAGGAGCAAGGAGCAAGGCAGACAGCAGAGTGGAGTCTGCAGGGAGGATATTTGAGCACCACCCAGCCAGCCCCAGCTGGGCACTGTCAGGGCTGATTGGGGCATCCCACCGTGCCAGGAGGGATCCAGGGAATTCCAGCAGCTGTGCTCTGCTCCAGCACCCACCCACCGAGCCAGGGTGGCTGCTGAGGCACCTCTCGAGGTGCTTCACCAAATCACCCTTCTCACCCCAAAGAGAAATAACATTTAGCTCGCTGTCTCCACTGATTTTTTCCTTCCAGGTCCGTGGCCCATCAGGAGCCTGGATGATTCCTGGCTGTGAAAGGAAATTATTCCAGTACCAAGTGCTGCAGAGCAACCTGTTGCATCCTGGAATTTCTACTCTTCCCCTCTCCCAAAAAGTCCAGCTGTCCTTGCTATTTTTTCCTAATTCCTTTGTATCTAAGGACTGCAAATTGACAGTTCATGCAGGTAGTTTTATTTACAGAAAGACTGGATTTTTGAAGCAGAGTAATTTCTCTTATTCAAACTCAAAATGTGCATATTGTCAATTTATTTCATTCTTAGTGCAATTCTGTATTTTGGGAAAGGCTGTGAGGAAGAACTGCCCTGAAATACAAGGAATAAACAATATGGAAAACCACATCCACTCTGTGCAGTCTGCCTGTTCCAGGGCTACAGAACAGGAGCAAAACCCCCCCAACTTCCAAATGCACAACTTGGCAGTAATTTTGCAGACATAAAGCATGAAGTGAAATGATATAAAGAAAAGGAGGGAAAAGGCTTCTGATTCTAACAGGTTGCCAATGTAGCTCTCATATCTATTGTGTGAATTAATGGTAACAAATGGGGTTCCCATTTTTGCTTTGCTCTGAGCCCTCCCAAGGCCAGTGGGACAGAGCCAGGCTGTGTTATGCTCCCAGAAAAACAACCCATAAGCAACCACTGCTGCTAAAGAAAAAGCAGAATTTTTACACTGAAAGGCTCTTTCAAGCCACCAGACTTTTGTTTTTAAACAAAACCGTGCTGACATGATACAATAAATATTTTATTAATGGAATGTGTGAGTTTTCCATCCTTCCTCTTACTCTCAGCACCTTACACACAGATGGCAGAGCAGTTTCCAGTCCAAGCCAAGGACAAAACTTAATTTCAAGACAAAAAACCAGCGAGGTTGAAAGTTCAGACTGGCACCTTTGAGTGCCCAGCCCCTCAAGTGTTCGATTCCCCAAACCCACAGGCAAATTGGCATTTCTTCTTTCCACAGCATCATCTCCTAAGCTCTTCTGAGGCAGATCACAAGCTCCGTGGGGACAGCACAAATTCCTGCCAGCTCTAACACTCCTCCAGCTATTGCAATATCCCTTTATCACTTCATTTTAAAGCCCCACCGTTATCAACCATCTCTTTCTGATTTTTTTTTTGGAACAGTTCAGTGATTGTTGGAATTCTACAAAAATGGGAAGAGTCTCTTTTTCAGGATATAGAGCACCGTGGCCAGGAAGAGGGCGAGGGCCAGGAAGATGAGCAGCTTGTCTGTCAGCTCCCGGCGGTTGTACTTGGTGATCAGCTTCCTCCCCAGCTGGATCGTCCCAGACATGGACTTGAATTCCTCATTTGCTTCCAGGATGGTTCGGGAAGAATTGGCTGAAATTAAAGGGGAACCAAAAAAGGATTTAAATCAGCAGGTTGTGCTTCAAAAACAAACAGCAAAGTGTGTAAGGATGAGATATTTGGCAACACAGAAAGAGGATGAGGGATCCTTCTGGGTCAGGCTGACTTGTGGGTGAGACAGATACAGAGAGTTCTCACAGCTCAGGGGTGCTGATGAGCTGAGGAAAGTGCAAAGCGAAACAAGAGCACTGAAAAGCTTAAAGATCCTACTGAAGTTCCTGGATTTTGCATTTTTGGGTCAGCAGGTCAAATCTAGTTCAGGTTTTTCAGTCAGCACTGCTGGAAGCAGAGTGAAATAGGAATGGTGCTCGAGAGAGGTCACCAGCAGCAGCAGGACAGGGCATTATTTGAATATATTAATTGCACCACTGAAAGCGTTCCCCCAAGCCCCAGCAGTAAATCAGTGTGACTCAAATGGGCTTGCAGAATTATTCAGCTCAAATAGTTGTTAATAGTAATTTTTGACACACATAGCAATATTTTGCCTAATAAAAATGAGAAGGGTCAACTAGAAGTGTGTGAGAACACAAACACAGGGCCCAACCTTCTCAGCCTTGCCCATTTCAAATTGCTAAATGAAACCAAAAGCCCTGGAATCCCTTTTTTCCTGCTTTACAGAAAACACAGCCTGTAGGACAGTGCATCACCCTACACTGCCCTGGCTGCTCACATTATCTGGTTCACAAAAAAAAAACCTCAGAGCAGAAATAGGTCTGCAGAATTTTGCAAAACACTTTGTCCCATCCCATTTCAAGAGGCATTTTGATCCAAGTGAAAACAGAAAACTTGCTTCCAAGAGTTAATGACAAAGCAGAACTTCCCTGCTCCACAGCCTCAAACATTCATTGCATCCTAGGGAAGGACTTGCTCAGAAAACAGGAATTCGCACTACTAACTCAGAATTTGCAGCTGGGTTTTGTAAATGACCTTTGGTAGTTTTTTCCCTTGATGAATTCCAAGTGCTGTTCACTCAGAAACAGGGTGAAAAAGTGCCTGCCAAACTGTCTTTTTAATGGGAGAAGGAACATGCTACTTCTGCAGCAACGAACTGTGCCCAGCTGCCACCCTCAGATGGAGCAGAAAGCAAGGAGGGCAAACTTGGGTTATTTATCCTTGTCTTTAAAGTTCCCTCTCCTGCCCAAAAGCACAGCTAGGAAGAGGCCCAGGCAGCAACTTCTAAATGCTCCATGAATCATCAGTTCTGACAGGTCACTTGATTTATTGTTTTAGGAGTAGAAGCCAAGGAACTGGGTGAAATCTTGGCTCCACAGGCCCTGATGCACTGCTGACAGAGCAAGTGACCTCGGGTTCAAGGCACTTGATCTCAGTGTCTCAGCCATCCCAGCTGGAGCCTGGCTGGAAGCAGCTTTCCAGACACTCCTTCCTCTGTGTAGGGACTTGTATCCATGCTTTTGACTCCTCTGCCACTCCCAAATCCATGCCAGGACAGTGGCACAGAGTAACACCAAACACACTCTGGGTGCTGTGTGAGCTCGCATTGCTTTTATGTGAAACTAAACCTCATCTTGGCCCCTTTTCCTTCTCATGATCATGAAACAGAAACTCCAACAAACAGAAACTCCACAAAAAGTACACTATGATTTCCTGTTTATGTCCACTTGTAACAGCAGTTCTGCTGGCCAGTCCTTTAATCATCACTGGAGCACATTCTCCTACTCTGTTCCTTTCCCCATGCTGACACAACTGACCAAAGGTGCTTCCATCACCCCATCCATGCCCAAATTCCAGCTGTACCTAAGGTCTGCATGGTCTCCTCGCTCTGCTGCACCTGCTGGGACATCATCCTGCTGATGCTCATCAGACTCTCCGTGATGTTGCCTGCACTCTCTGCCAGACTTTCCTTTGTTGTCTTCCTGAAAAGGGAAAAAAGCAAAGCAGGAAGGGGTAAAATTACTTTTTTTGGGTACTTTGGGAAAATGATGCTGATAGGGAGATTGGAACAGAGCTTGGCACTAAACGTCTCTCCAGTGTACAAAAGACACAACTGGTTTTCACTGCATGAGAAATTCAGATTATCTTCAATAAACAATAAAAAATAATGACAAAATATGAAAGTCCTGAGCCCAAACAACAGCCAGTGGCTCAGAATCTCACAGGGGCCCATATTTCACCACTTGTTCACCCAGAACTGTGTAACTCCATGGGCTGCTATGGAAGCACTACCACAAACTACCAATTTATTATCCTGAGTATCCCAGTTGCTGCTTTCAATACACAGCCTGCACACCATTACATCCAGATCTGCATGTGAAAATAGCTTGGATAATGATCCAGTTCTTGTTTAGAATCAACCTGGAATTATTGTAAAAGGCAATTTGTAAAGCTAGGAACGTTAATTTATCCTCTTTTCTGCTAAGATAGGCCAATGCCGAGAAAACCTGAATTTATCACAACCCTTAACAGTTCAAATCTCCACAAAAGGGAAATGCACTCATAAAAGAAAAGCTACACTCCAGATATAATGAAATAACTTAAAAATATGATGTCACTTCCATTTAAAACTAGTGAATATAGGAGACACTGCTTAAAGCCCACAGTACAGTGGGACAGTCCCATACCTTTGTCTTAAGACATCTCTTCCCTGCAGCAGCTGATCTTTCTCAGAGTTGTCAATAGCAATTTTGCAGGCCAGATTTGCCTTTCTCCAGGCTGCCTGGTTGCTGAAATCACAAGAGCAGAGTGTTGTAATGTGATGGTAACACCTTGCCAGCAGCACAATTTTCACAAAGCAACCACCACTGTAACTGGACACCCTTGATACACACAGAAATATTTGGGTTGGAAAATACTCCTAAGATCATCGAGTCCCAGCTGTGCCCCATCCCCACCTTGTCCCCAGCCCAGAGCACTGAGTGCCACCTCCAGCCCTTCCTTGGACACCTCCAGGGATGGGCACTCCAAACCTCCCTGGGCAGCCCCTGCCAAGGCCTGAGCACCCTTTCCATGGGGAAATTCCTGCTGCTGTCCACCCTGAGCCTCCCCTGGCCCAGCCTGAGGCCGTTCCCTCTCTCCTGTCCCTGTTCCCTGGGAGCAGAGCCCGACCCCCCCGGCTGCCCCCTCCTGTCAGGGACTTGTGCAGAGCCACAAGGTCCCCCCTGAGCCTCCTTTGCTCCAGCCTGAGCCCCTTTCCAGCTCCCTCAGCCACTCACTTTCCCTGTATTACTACACACAATAACAACAGTCTATCCTGACATTCCTCAGCGTAGCATTTATGCAGCAAAGGAAAAAGAAAACTGTGCCAGCTGTCAAACAACAGACTCCTAAGCCACCTTCTTTGAGCTCAGGTGCTCAAAGGGACAGACCAGAGTTAGGAAGTCAGGACAGGAGAAGGGAGTTGTACCCTTTCTGTCCCTGACCTCTTGGTCTGCGGCAAAACACGTGTCAGTGTCTGTACTTCCAAACCAGACTCTGACAGGTGCTGCACCAAAGTCAGGCTTTCTCCGGGCACAGGGGACTTGGGAACAGCACCAGCTGCCAGACCCACCTGAGCATTTGCTTCTTGTGGTTCTCCACCTCCCGCAGCAAGGCTTGTTTCTCCGACTCCTTGTCCTGCTCCTTCGCCATCTCCTCCAAGTCCTTCGGCGGAGAGCACAAACACCAGAACCTCATCAACCACCCGCAACTCGCACAGCCCAGCTCCGGCCAGGGAGCGGACTCGGGGCAGAATTAGCTGATAAACCCCCAATCCACGGCTGCGACTCACCAAATCACAGCCGGGACCCTCAAACCCAAGGCCGGGATCCTCCAAAACACAGTCAGAACACCCCAAAGCCCGGCAGGAACCTACAGCCGGGATCCTCCAGCCCTGGGCCGACACCCCCCCAAAACACACCCGGGACCCCTAAACCAGAGCCGGTGGGCCCGGAGCACAGCTCGGTGCCCTCAGCAAACCCGGCCGGGCCCCTCACCTGGATGCGGCCGCGGAGGTGTCGGAACTTCTCCTTCACGGCGGCATTGAGCTCCGTGAGGGCGCTGAGCGGCCCCGGGCAGTCCCGGATATCCTGGAACACAACGGCGCGGTCAGCGCGGCCCCGACTCGCCCCGCGGCCGTGCCGGGGTGTCCCGGGGCTGGCGGCGGTACCTGCACGGCCGCCTTGATCTCCAGGTCGAACTTGACGATCTCCTGGTGACAGACCCGCAGCGGCACCGCCGCCGCCGCCATCTTGGCCGAGCAGGGCCGGGCCGCGCCGCGCGCGGGCGCCCCCTGCGGGCGGCGGGCGGGGACTCGCGGCCCTGAGGGGACGTGGCGGGGCCGGGCCGGGCGGGGACTGGGCCGATCCACAGGGAGCGGGATAACAACAGAATTCCAGCGCCGCTGAGGTTAAAAAAGACCTTCACGTCCATCGAGTCCAAGCTGTGCCCGATGCCCACCTTGTCCCCAGCCCGGAGCACTGAGTGTCATCTCCAGCCCTTCCTTGGGCACCTCCAGGGATGGGCACTCCAAACCTCCCTGGGCAGCCCCTGCCAAGGCCTGAGCGCCCTTTCCATGGGGAAATTCCTGCTGCTGTCCACCCTGAGCCTCCCCTGGCCCAGCCTGAGGCCGTTCCCTCTCCTCCTGTCCCTGTTCCCTGGGAGCAGAGCCCGACCCCCCCGGCTGCCCCCTCCTGTCAGGGACTTGTGCAGAGCCACAAGGTCCCACTGGAGAAGTTCCAGGTTTACATCCAAGAGCCTCCTTGGGTTTCTGGACAGGCCAGGCTGAGACTGGTTGTGAGCAGGGTGGGGGAACACAAGGCCCCTTCTGTACCCCTAAAATGAGAGGCAGGGCAGTGACCCTTTGCTTTTCCCACACACTCCTCCCGTGGTGCCGTGTCCCTTCCCTCCTGCCCTCGGACCCTTTGGACAAAGGTGCTGGAGACCATTTCCACAGGAACTGCAGGGAGCTGGTTTCTCCAAGCACTAATCCCGGTTCTCCAGATGGTCCCACACGGACCCAGCAGTGCTGTGAGGCAGCTCTGAGCATGAGGAAGGAAAAAACAGATATTTCCTTACCTAGCTGTCATCCCTTCCAAAGGAAAGTTCCTGGAAATACCAGGAGACTGGGGACTTACTTCACGGCAGCAGATGCCATTCACTATCACTCCACACATACGAGTCGAGACCGTATCTCCTCCACAATTTTTATTTTAAATTACAAAGGATGTTGCATACATTGATGAATTTGTATCTGAATAGAAGTGCTAGGGATCAAGGGTGACAGAGTAAACAAAGTCAATAGTTTAATTGTGCCTCTTTTCAAAAAAATAAAACTGCACAACTATTAACCAACATTTAACATTGCAACTCTTAACAGATCATGCTTTGAACAAGGTAAATTTATTTTCTAACAGAGACAAGACTTTCAGTAAGTTTTTCTGAGCTCCAGTTGGAAGTTGATTATAGAATATCAAGGACAGCATTACAATCATGACCCCAAGCATAGGCAGAACAGGATGCCATGTTTCATTTAAAATGCCTTTTTCTTTTTTTGCATCTGCATGTGCCATCAGCCTTAAGAGTTCACCTAACCACAAATACTGAGCAGTAAGTTTTCCTTGGGCATAATATTCTGGGAGGATAGATGATTCCAATCCAAATGTATGAATATTCATCATTATAAGAGAGATTAAAATTATTAAGTTTTCTTACTAGGTTCTGTTTCCTAATCAGAAGATTATGATTGGGTGGCATGTGCTTTTGCCAATACCAAATCCAATCCAGAAGTTTTTCTTGCAGGAGTGAGTGAAGTCACCCAAATTTGACTTAAAAAGATACCCAACTACAAAATACTTTAAACTCCAGAAAAACTCTGACCAGTGATGTTATCTAAAAAGTTTGGAGTTTTATTTCTTTTATGGGGGGAAACAAAAAATGCAAGTGTGGCTTAAAAGAGCTCTGGTTCCACTTTTAGCTCCACAGCTCATCAGAAAGACAATAAATGCAGAGTCAGTATTTGCTCCCGTGGAAGTTAATGGATGTCTAAGAGGCTGAGGATTATAACTCAGAGTGCACACACACCTCCTAGAAGCACTGGGGAGAACACATGGCATATTGTGAAATGTAAGTTGTAGAAGACAGAGATTTTTGTTTGCTGCAAAGAAGATGCAGTCTAAAAGTGCCATCTTTGATTAATGACATTGAAGAATCCCAATTTACACTGGGAGATATTCAAGAGTGGTGTTTTCTCAACAGACTAATGCCCTTAATACAGTTACAAGAAGGATCAGTCACCCAGACAGCAACTGTTTGAAATGTACTTCACACGATCCCTGGGGTAAACAAAATAAACCTCAGCTGTGTGCAAAGCTGTCAACAAGCCAAGACCCCATCTAGCAGCACCCTTCACCAGGTGATTCCAACTGAAGCCTCCAACTTCAAAAGGAAAGAACATCATGATTAGATGCACTCTTGAAACTCAGGTCTCAAGGCCAAATGCAGATCCTGACATTCACGGTCCTGAACTGGGTTGTGCCTCAGCAGAATTTCAGGAAGACGAGCAAGCACAGAACTGCATTTGCTATTTCTGCTGGAGGCAGCTTGGATGCAACCCTTGGAAATTCTCCTGATAAAACCTCTTAGAGCTTTAGAAAAAAACCAGCTATGTTTAAATGATTTATGGAAAAGAAAAGCACATCCAGTCATTACAGTTTGTGAATAAGCTAACTGTTTCATTAATGAAGGCAAATATTAGATAAATATTGGGGGGTTGTCTTTTAAAAATAAACTTTAAACTGACACCTCTATATTTCCAAAGTGTCTGTTTTCTTTTAGGCTAGTTAAAAGACCCTTCATCCATTTTAGGTTGGTTTTTTGTTTGTTTGCTTTTTTAAAAACCCCAACTTTTCCCTGGCCCTCTTAGTATGGAAAAAAGTCAATCTATAAATTAGGAACTGAACACAGCTGAGCCTGACTCTCACATCAGCTTTACAGCAACGCAGCTTTATTAAATCACAATGATTTCAACTGGTATGATAAGAAAATCCAGCCCATCCACACGTAAACATAGCTTTAGCAGTAAGTCTCTCTCATCCCAAAAAACCAAAAAGTACTCACCAAGTATCAGTAAATGTGTTCAATAAACCATAAAAGGAAGCGTTAGCAAAAGGGGTTTCGGGTTTAAAAACACCCTTCAGGAGCACCCCCACGTTTTGCAAGGCCATTCAAAAACTGGTCTTCCATATCAATACAAAAGGACTACTGAGAGAAACTGAAATCAGACCTACCCACACTCGCTTCAGGACGCTTTAATCAGCTCTGATTCCATCTCAGAAGCTTTGACGAGTTCAGAGGGAATGAAAAACATTTAGTTCTAGATGTACAAGTAAGGCACAATATAAAGCCACATCATCATCTGTCATGAAGGGAGGGGGAGGACGAGGGTCATACATGGTACAGCAGAACAAGCAGCCCATCGATTCCAAGTGTGGCACCTACGTTCAGACTGACAAGATCTCGACAAGAGCAGTTATGACAGCATGCTTTTAATATGGAAACAAATCCTAGAGAATCCAGTGTATCAGAAAAAGGAAGAGCTTCTGTTTGTATTAAATCAAAAAATATATCGTTTTTGGATATAGGATTAAAAGTGAATATTCACAATGCCTACACTCAAAAACAAACCAAAAAAACCCAGGACTTCGTTAAGATCCACATACTATGTATGAACACTGAAAATCTTTAGAAAATGGTCTTCTCTAAAGATCACCCAAAAACGCATGCCACAATTGCCAAAAAACAGAACATGTACATTTGTTGGTTTTTATACCCTTATAAGATTTTTGTTTGTGATAAGTATACACTAAATGTATATATTTTAATGACACTAGAGGAAGCAGATTGTTACTGGCATTAAAGTACAACCATTTCTAGACGGTTTAAATGCCACAGAGTCCCCTGGTTAAAATGTAAAGCTGCACAGCTTGCCTATGTCACCTTTATGATAAAGTTAAACCAGCAAAAGGTCTTACATTTACTCTACATTTTACTGCCAGGTTTTTATTTATCTCAAGTATCGCTGCAGCATTCTGACCAGCCCAGAGTTAGCAGCAAGTGGCAGGAATCATATAAAACGCAGTTTCTTTTTTTTTCTTTTTTTTTTCCTCTTTTTTTTTTTTAAACAAAGTGCTTTTCTAAGATATACATACATATAAATAGTTACAAAATAAAGTGTCAACATTAAAAAGCTCAACTATTTCAAAGCTTTAACTTAAAATAATACATAGGAAACACTGAAATGCGAGGGTATGGAACTCACTAAAGATTCAAAGTCTACTTTGAAATGCGAGACCAAAATCATAGTCTGGTTTTCAGACAAAAACAAAAAGCTATAAAGTTGTGTGTTGCCCAGGATTCCCGGACAGTAAAAAAAAGGGGGGCTTTTAAATACCTTGTCAGTTGAATTTGTCACAGAAGTTTTTACCTGATTTCAAACTGCTCTCTCTCAATGTTCAGAGATGCTGCCTCGCCTGCAGGGTTTGGATGGAGCACAGGGACCGCCCATGGGGAAGGGACAACCTCTGTGTGCCAGCCCTGCTCAGACACGGCCTGCACCTCACAGGACACATTCTCTGTCGGGGTTTTAGGGGCCCTGGGCAGCTCCACAAGAACAAGAGGAATACACCAGACCCACTGTGGAAAGCAGCAGCCAACTCTCACCTCGGCCGAACAACAACACAAACGCCTCAAACGAAAACACCCACATTCCACTCAGATTTTGCAAGTCTTAAGTGGATTTACAAAGTTTTGCCTAAATTGCCCTGGGTATTTGTTCAGTCTCTTGTAGGAAAGACTTTCTGTACAGCTCAGTAGTGGTATTTTGGCCTCCTCCTCCCTTTTGAGTCTTCCAAAATATTTAGGTACAAGAAAGCTGTGAGGGTGGCAGGGCCACCACCTTCACCAGCCACTCTTCCTGCACTGTTACCAATTCAGGCTTTTTTCTCTTATAGTACAAGCTTGGATATAAAAATAATCTACTTATAAACAAAAAGGAATCACAGTACAAACAAACTTAGACAAACTAGAAATGAAGTGGAGAAATTCCCCAAAGGGAGTGGGGAGAAAGCCTTCATGGACTTTTGCATTTTTTTTTTCAGCAGCTACATTTGAAAATATTTGGTATTTCTATTCTCAGTAAACAGTGTTTTGTCATCTTTAAATAGGGAGAGAAAGAACAGGGAGGAAAAGGGGGGGGGGTCCATGAAACCAGAGAATGATCTTGCCTTGAGATAAAGGACTTTCTCATCAAAGGCTAAAGCTTTTAATCTGTACGTTAACACTGACTACAAAGCCAACTCTTATTAGCAGAAGAGCAAATAAGAACTTTGTGTTAATATTCCTCAATCATAGAAACTACTGAATTAACAAGAATAAGTCACATATAAGTCTGAAGAAGCTAGTTTCGAAATACCTGTACAAAAATATAAAAGTCTATAAATTTTTTTGTTTTGTTTTGTTTGAAGCCTGTGTTGATCCTTGGAAACATCACATGCATAATAATACATCAACTGGAAAAGTGGCAACTAAGGAATTAGATATTTGTAGCTCTTTTTTTTTTTCCTCTTTACATATATACACGTTACAATAAAAATAATTTTATTTTGGTTGTTTGGTGGAAGTATACTACAACAAGCTAAATACTTTTTTTAAACTTTTTTTTTTAAATTCTCAAAGTCGAAAACTATTTTACCAATAGCTTACTAAAATCCAAATATATTAAAATCTCCTACAGTAAGTGCAGAGAAAAAAGATTTAAAGACTCCAAGACGGCCACCAACTTATCTACCATGGAAGCGAACTACAAGAACAGCAAAATAATATTGTTATGTATGAATGCTCCTTCTGTAGATAATTGGACCCAAACAAAAAAATTCACAGTTCAGTAAGATCCCTAACCCTGACCTTTAATTTTTTTTCTTTTTTTCTTTTGTTTTTACATTCAGTACAGTATCATATAAGCTGTGCAAAACTTTACTTAGACTGGCAGTTCGCCATATCAGTTGCATTTGTCTTTGGTACAAAAATAAACAATCGCATTAATGTGCAAGTATTTGTTTTCTTCCGGCCAAAGTACCGAAATTGAGTTTTCTAGAGCCATCTTTTATACAATACATAGACTCTGTGGCATATATCTACATTTTCAACATATTCCTATATACATTCAAAAATTTTTAAGAGCTGGAACAAATACATTAAAACCTAAAATCTCACCATCTATACAGCTTGGTTTTGCCCCTCAGGGTTTTCTTCATACAAAACTTTACCAGCTTATACTGATAGCTCTCCCCACAAAATACAAGGCACAAAGAATATACTTTTTTTTTCTCTTGCTTGCACAGACATTTAAATACTCTATTAAGCTCAGAAAATTAAAGTCTTATATGGCACACTAGCTCTAATGCTGCGTGTGCTATGTACAAGTTAATGGTTGCAAAGAAAGCTTACTGGTTCTTTTTAAGAACAAGAAAAGAAAATCCAATTATTAAAAAAAAAAAAAAAGAACAAAAAACTCCCTACATCAACAGCTTCACCAAAAAAATGCTTCCTCTTACTTCACTTGGACCATAAACCTGTCACAATGTCTGGCAAATGCTAAAAATTTTCACTAGCCAAACCCACATCTTTGCTTCTAAAACAAAAGTGATATATTCTGGTCCTAGATCATTTGAAAGAGAACTCTCATTTCTGCCCTTGAGCTTAAAGCAGCTTTGAAACTATCTGGTTTATGGTCCAAAAATGCTCTGCAGCATTTTCTACCACGCTGTGATTTGTTTTCCTACACTGTTACTTGAAACCAATGGAACCTACTGGTGAGTGTTTACAGGATGCTAAGCTGACATGCAGACCAGAATGCCATTTACAACGAGGAACTCGACAGCACAGGTGGAACCTGACCCGGGAGCAGCTCAAGTCCTGTCCTAAACTTTTGCCGTGGGTATTCGGAGCCCCACGAGGCCGCCGGTGGGGTCCCCCTCCGCCGTCTTCTCCAGGACCTGGTTCACGAACTCCGACGTCTGTCCAGCTACAGGAAGTCCTGAAAGGGGAGGGCAAGAGAAGCTGCTCTCAGGTCACTGCTCATGGCACATTCCTACAGGTGACACAAAGCCAGGGGACACTTTGGTTGGGACAAGGGAAATCAGGAAAGGGTTCATTCTTTCCTCTGTTTCAGAAATTGTTTGCATTTCAGTGTAGTGAGATCAGAAGGATGGAGCAGCTCTGCTGGGAGGAAAGGCTGGGAGAGTTGGGATTGTTCAGCCTGGAGAAGAGAGGCTTTGGGGTGACCTCAGTGTGGCTTTTTAGTGCCTGAAGGAGCCTACAGGATGGAGAGAGACTTTTTATAAGGGCCTGGAAGGACAGGACAAGGAGGAATGGCTTCACACTGCCAGAGGGCAGGATTAGATGGGATATTGGGAGGAAATCCTTCCCTGGGAGGGTGGGCAGGCCCTGGCACAGGGTGCCCAGAGAAGCTGTGGCTGTCCCTAGATCCCTGGAAGTGTCCAAGGCCAGGCTGGACAGGGCTTGGAGTAGCCTGGGATAGTGGAAGGTGTCCCTGGTGGAATGAGATGAGCTTTGAGGTCTCTTCCAACTCAGGGCATTTATGATTCTATGTCTTCATGGCAAATACATGGAGTTCACTGCTTACCAAGAGTGTCTTTAATAAGTAGGTTCAACTTTTGTTCCATGTTGATTCCTCTGTCATCTTTAGGTACCTGCACCCGATTAACTATTTCTTGTTTAATGGAGTTGATGACAAAGAGTAAATTATCTGCAAAGAAAAAAAAAAAGGATTAGTTTTACAGCACATTGCCCAGGGAGAGAGTCACAGTTATCTACACACAGCTATCTGTAGGTGCCAAAGGTGCCACATCACACGTACTGTAAAATTCAATGGAATAGTTTACATCAAACATTACCAACATTTTCAATAATATTTACAGCACATGCATACATTTACATAATTTCCATCTGCAAAGTAGCTCAACATTGCAGGTAACCCAATTTACATTCACTTTAGTCAATGGACTGGTTTTGTACCAACAGAATTGCTGGGTTTGTACCAACACTTTTCTCTAAGAGCCAGGTTACATCATGGTGCAAAACACAGACTTGTCCAAACAAAAGAAAAATTAAGATGGGAAGAGTTGTATTTACCATATTCCGTGTTGAGACCCCAGAGCTTTACTTTATTGGCTTCATACTGGGCTTTCTTTTTTAGTCTACAAGCCCTGTAGCAAGAAGAGGGGGAAAATTAGAACACTACCAGAAATTGCAGAGTAGTAAGAGCCACATGAATTTACCAACCAAACCTCCCAGAGCTGTGATGCACAAACTCATCCATCCTCACTCACCTTCACTGAAAACACTCTGCCACCTGCATCTGCTCATATTTGACACTTGTGGGTTTTATCACTGTGCCAGCTGTTTGCCCTAAGGACGCCAATACCAGTGGAAACACATCTTTATCTAGGGGACAGACAAACCACAGCTCCCAAGGTGCCAGCTGCCCTGCTTTTTGATAAACTGCTAATTCCCATTTGATAAACTGCAACTCCCATTGCAGGAGCTGCCACATGGAGAAGGATTTCTTCAGGCAAAAATTCTTATTTAGATCTTTATCATTCACTTGTAGCAACCCAAATTTTCTCATCCCTGCAGCTTTACCCAGTGCATACCTGGAAGCCAGCTTGTTCTTCTCTTTCCTTGACCTGGGTCTGGCAGTTAAGGGAAGTTCACTGACGGGTGTCAGGTCACTGATCACCTTATTCAGCTTCCTCAGCTCATTACCAATCTGGAGGAGTTTTCTGGGGTTGGGAGTCAGGTCTTCTACATCAGTCCTCCGTGATTTCTTTGCTGCATACTTTCCTGTTTTAAATACACAGAAAAATGGGTTGGGAAGTGACACAATACATACATAAAGTTGTGAGAAAGCACTCTTAAATAGGCATTTTTTGGGTGCAGTTTAGGCTACTTTGTTCCTGACAGGAGAATGGGCCGGAATCAGGTGATCCCTGTGGCCTCTCACAATAGAAAGAGCATTTCCAGACAAAGAGCTTTGTACAATTCATATTCTATCTAAATCAGATAAGAGCAAATACTGCTGGCCAGGCCACTGGATGTGACAGAGAGCATACACACAACTGTGCTGAAAAATGTATGTCACAAGTTCAAACCCTGTTGTTTTGCTTCAGCTGTAAACTTGTTAACTCATAGTCAGCCAAAATATCCTCCTGCACACTCAATTGGATTAAATTCCCAAATAATCTTATTGCTAAAGCTCTGTACTAAGAAAGAGTGCTGAGGCCTGGTACTGAAACAATCTTCAGTGATGCTGAGATGAAGTGATCCACATAAAGGCTAGTTAACCCCTTTTATTGTATGTATTTGACACTCTTTAAGGCCTGGTTTTGCACTTGACTTAAAGGTCAAGTGTCCAAGTGTCTGGTGGGACTGAGTCCTGCAGGCATGTTTGGTTATTTGTTGTTTAGTAATAAATATAAAATAATGCAATCACAGAACGGCTTGGGTTGGAAGGGACCTTAAACTCATGTTTTTCCACCCCCTGCCATGGGCAGGGACACCTTCCACTAAACCAGGCTGCTCAGAGCTCCATCACGAGAAAGAGCAGTGTTAGGGGCTTTAGGTACTGATATTTCACTACAGGATAAAGAAGCATTTAAAAACTAAGGAGATTTAAAGAAAAAAATGCTTCCTTCTCTGAATAAATCTACAAGTAACAATAAAAAAAATAAATCTTTCAATTTAAGAGAAAAAAGTTAAAAGCAGTAATTTTCAACTCTAAGGGAACATTAACCTTACAACCAGGGAAATTGGTTTAATTTGCTTCTTCAAAGCCAAAACCAAATGGAGCAGCCTAAAAGAGGTCCTGTGACAAGAAAACAAAAATACCCCTAAGAGTGGTTTGTTTTGGGTGATGTTAATCATGTTTGTGGTGCAGTAATTGCTCACTGGGAATAAATCACAGTTATTAGAGCAACTGGTTTAAGTTTCTAAGAGGGCATCTTAAGGAAATAGTTTATTCCCAGAGGAGTAACTGCTTCACTGAGCTGCATTCACAGGGGGAAAACAAGGAGGGAGCAGCAGAGAGAGACAGTTGTGCCTTAGTGCTTGTCCTCAGTTCATACCACAGTCCCCCTGAACTTGGCACCCCAGAGCCCTCCCAGCCTCCTGCTAACACAGGCAGCACTGACAGGAACAGCCACGAGGAGCAAACATCAGTCAAGCCACCCATCCAATATTTACAGTATTGCACTGAGAAAGCTTTGAACTCTCGGGGTTTCCACTGAGAGCCCTTGGAAGTCACAATTCTCAATTCATCCACACTCCTCTGGAAGAAACCACACTCAAAGTCCCTACTGTGTGTTCACTGTGCCTCCCTTGGGCACTGCAGAACGCTGGTAACTGAGCAACAGACTCAGAGTGTTTGAATTTTCACGGCCGAAACACAACTTCCCGGCATTTGCAAGGAGGGGAATTTGGCTACTGGAGGTGTCACAAGGAGAAGATTGTCATTTGTGACCAGGACTCTCTCTTACCATGATGGAGCCCGTTCTTCTGGTACATGTTGCTGGGCAGCGTGTCCCGGTCCCACTCGGATGGCCTCAGCATCCTCTCCTGCTGGGACGGCGTCAGCTGCTCGCTGTACTCCCAGAAGTATCTTCGCTTGCCTCTTTTGCGAGAGGATATTGCAGTCATTTCTTTTAAATCCTCCACAGAATCGTTTTCATACCCTAAAAGGATGCAGGGGGTTGTTTATGTACTGGTGACAGCATTGTTTGTAGCCCTTTAGCAGCGGACTGAGTATTCAAGTTAAGAGCAAAACCACAGACAGATCTGTTCTGCATTATGTAACAGACTTGGTTCCAGCATCAACTGCTCCTGGGTACTTGCCTTAAATCCAGGGACAGACACTGAGCTACTGATGGGGCTTCATTAGTTGAAAAAAACCAAATTATTTATGCATTTAAAGTCCCTTTATGTTGTCTGACCCCCTAAGCTATAGTCCCCCACAATCCCAGCAGTGCCAAGTACAGAGAGCAGATGTTGGACAGTGTTCTCCCATCCTGACAACTTTCTCCATGAACTGGCAGGAACACAACTCTAACTCACCTCCACATTTGACAAAAAGCATGGAAAGAGAAGCAGATAATAAAGATGGATTAGCAAAAGACAACAGAGAAAAAAAATATTCAATTATAGAATACTCTGAGTTGGAAGAGTCCCACAGGACTGAGTCCAAATCCTGCTGTTCCCTGACCTTCAGGGAATAAATCCAACCACTGATCCCCCCGAGGCTGGAGAAAGGGGCTCTGGTATCAGGACAGTGACCAAAGGGCCATCTAAGCTGAAGGGATTTGGACACCCACTGTTCATCCTCTTCTTCCTCATTACTGGGATGAAGAGAAATGATCCACAGTAAAGCTATACAATATTCTGGAGGTGAATTATGATGCACTTGATATGATGAACTGCTCATGAAGGACATGGAAATTGTAATGCCACTGTCCATACCACAGAAATATTTTACCACAACTATGTAAACACAAACCACAGGTTTTCAAACCCCAGATATGCTTTAGAAAATAAAGCTAACCTATACTAAGGTTAAAAAAAAAAAAAATCTCAAACCATTGCACTGCCTTTTATATAAAATGCTAATAGTTTACATTTACTTAAGAAAGGAACATTTCTGAACATCACATACTCTGATGGAGCTTAAGGAAAAGCCACCCATGTATGGACTGCAGGCTTAGCTAGCCCTGACCCCATATGCTTCAGCTCTGCTTCATCTTCCACCAGCACAAAGAACACTTTCTTCCTTTTGAAATAGTCCATTCAATTAGTCTGTTTGCACTTGAAAAACCAGTTGAAAGAGGAAAAACAAACTTTCTTGCTTTGGTCTGACTCTCACGTCATAACCCAATGCATGAACAGAAGTCAGGTACACAGAAGGATGAAATCCATCCTGAAGTTCTGTTTCTCATCATTTCATCAACTCATTTACTTTGATTCTCTGGTTTATTGGAAAGACAGGATTTTAAAGGCAAATCAAACAATGAAATATGCTTTATAAAACATGTGTTGTATAGCCAAAATTATTGACAATTTACATTAAATACAGTTTCAAATACCATAAATATTTGTAACTGTAGCTCCATTTTACTCAAATGCTGTTTGACACAAGTATCAAAATACCCTCAAAAAGACCCCTGACTTTCCACCTAAAAAACAAGCTATGTGATTCATTATATAGAAATATACAAATTGAGCCCATCTTCATGATAACACAGAATTAATCCAACCAATGAAAACAAATCTCTGTAAGAGCTGAAGTGGACAAATGTACAACAAGGTTAAAATCAGGACTTCCTGTTTGCTTATTCAAACTGTAATTAAGTTAGCAACTTCAATTACATTGACTTAATACATCCTGCCTTGCAACCCCAACACTGACCTGCTACCATTATGAAGTTACATAAAATAATCCAGTGCAGTGTCCTAACCTAACACACAAACTTGTCCAGCTGCTCTGCACTGTATTTATTCCTCCTCTTAGCAAAGATCACACAGCAGGGCAGGCTTCTAAGAAATCTGAAAGGGTTCCTGTATTTAACTTTGAAGCCCTTCCCAAACCTCTCCTGGAAGTCTTTCTTCACACTGTGGTTTCAGGTTTAAATTCACCAGGGTTAAATGAAGTAGAACAGAGAACAGTGTGCACGTGACTGCTGCATTTTACCAGGTGAAACCCAAAAATAGCCCCACTGAAACAAACCCAGAGAGCTCCTCCTCTTAACCACTTCACCACAGAGACTTCTGGCAAGTCATTTCGAGTGGTTTTCCCCCAGCTGATGGTCCAGGTGCCCAGAGCTGATCTAAAGCAGCTTCTTAAAACAATCTCTGTGTCTCTACGAGCACTTTTTCATTAATCTCTTCTCCAGTGCTACTGACAACTGAATAAATTGCTGCGTTTCCCATTTCTGGAATCTCCTGACTACTTGATGGCAGGAACAGTCATTTAAAAGTCCTTCTACTAAATGAAATAGGAAAAATATACTCAGTAATAGCAAAACCCACCACATTTAAGTGCTAGAAAAGGCCTGGGCTGGTAATTCCCATAATAAACTACCTTTGCAGGGGAACAAAATTGCTAAATCTGTGTCATGGTGATAATAAAAACACTGTTGTCCAAACTTGCCTGAGAGCCAGTCACATTTTTAGCTATTTCTCCTCCACTGTATCTAAATATTTCCTCAGATAACACTTGAAGAAAGCATCTCATTCACTCTAAAAACATACATGAAGAACAAGCAAAAGCAAATCATGTATAAAAACACATGAGAGGGCCAGCAATAACTGGTAGACTTTTGTCCTTTCAGTAAATTACATCCTCACTCAAAATACCAACTGATTTTTCTTTCAGAGCTCTGGAAGGTTTAATTTTCCTGTGCTGTGCCTATTTTTAGATACTTTACCCATAGTATTTACCTTTAGAGGTAAAAAAGCAACACAAAGTACAAGAGTGACATAATTAGAATACCTGGAGATGTTACCTTCTAAAATAGACAAAATATATGATAAAATTTTTAACATCACCACATTTGAGGTGCATGGCTTTAGGCTTCATTCATAGAAGGGTTTGGCAAGCTTGGACAAGCCCAGATCCTCAGTTACTGCTGCAGAATGTGGATTGTTGGTCAGTAAAATAGTTCATTAATTAATTCCACCCGCAGCATTTAACACAACCTCTCTGTTTCATGGATCCCAGGCTTCCAGTGCAACACATCCCCCATGGGCTGCAGAGCTGGAACAGCTGCTCAGGGCCCCAGAAAGCAGAGGGAGTTTGCTCCAGAAGGGAGGAAGAGGCTTTAAAATGCTAATAAAAATGTGTTGTGTGCATGTGAAAGTAACATAAAGGGCATAATGCTTAACGAGTTTAATGCCTACTCAGGAAATCTAATTAGAAAATAATTTCATCTGAGAGTGCATTATGATAAACACTGACAAGCTTTAGGGAAGCTGCTCTTCTCAACAAGAAAAAATTCAGCTGTTTTATCCCCTCAAAGTTACATATTGCCAAATGTCTGAATATTTTAATTCTTTACTACAAGGCATTTATAAGATGTGAATATTGTAATCATTTCTGAAGTGAAATTAATACGTGGTTACAATCCTGACGCTTTCCCTGCCTGTTTTATTTTTATACAATGCTGCTGTGTTGTTACCTTCTAGGTGAAGGTTAGTTCTTATTTCTGCTCTTAAAGCTCCATTTCTGCAGGCAGGAGAGAGGAATTCAGTATCCTCTGAAGACCCACTAAGTGTTACTGCTGAAAACCACCAAGAAATGATTTTATTAGTTTCAGTGGCAGCCATTCTTTGGATTCTGTGGGAAAACTGTACCTGCAAGCAGGACTTAAGTAATTATGAAATCATTTCACTCAGGATATGATTTCATCCTGACAGACTCAACTCTGGATAAATTCACAGCTACAAGAAGTGCTAGAAAGCTCTACACATCCTACCAGAGAGCCACAAAAAAAGAAGGTCACACTTACAGGCAGCTTCTCTAGCCTCAGGCTACAGCTGGGCTTCCTGTATTCTCTATTATTATTTTTGTTGCATGACCACAGTTTATGTAGTTTTTCACCAAACAGGGACACAGAGACCTTGTACACTTTGAATTAATTGCATTTTGCAAAGCACTTAGAAAATGTGGGAGGAGAGTTCACAATTTAAGATCAGTGCTGCTCATCTGTAACTACCAGGAGTTCAAAAGCTTTCCTTCCCACTCAGAGGACAATTCCATCAACCTCCACGTTCCCAAAGCCCGACAATGCTGGTACCTGGTTCTGAGAAGGTATCGCTGATGTCATCGTCCTTATCGTCCTCGTAATCTTCTTCCTCATCATCGTTTTCAGACAGCTCGTGCTCACTGCCAAATCCTTCATCATGGTCCTCGTCTTCAATATCATCCTCATCCTCCTCCTCTTCCTCGGGGTCTGCTTTGGCTGACTGTTCACCCAAAGTGTCTGTTACAAAAAGAGAATAATTGTGCTCTTCTTTCTTCTGCGAGGAGTCCGACACGGACGTGCTGGCGGAAAGACTGCTCTCCCCCACAGCCAGCCCTGGGCTCTCCTGGGGAGGGCTGAGGAGCAGTTCTTGAGTCTCTTTAAAAGGCAAAACAGGAGGTGTGCTGTGACCATGGGGGGACTCGAGTCCTTTTCTCTCTTGTCTCTTTGCTACAGCCCCACAGTAGCAGGTGTTTTCCTTCGCTGCGTCAGTGTGCGCCTGGCTCAGCACGGGCCTGCTCTGCGGTAAGGGGTTGATCTTTACTTTTGCCTTTTTAACATAGTCTTTACATTCAACATGAATGTTCACCTTTTCATTGCTGTACACGTTGGTCTTGACCATGATCTGTGTACTGGAAGCAGGCTGGCTGGCAGGCTTGCTGGCCTTCTGGGCACAGTCCGACAGCGCGGCCTCGGCCTGCACGTTCTTGGAGGAACAGACCGGTGCAGCTGCTCTGCTTGCAATTTTTTTGCCAGGTAACAAAGAATTTAAAGGGTTTTGTTTAACACTAAAGAGCAAATCAGGGTAATAGAGTGAATCTGAGACAGGCTGGGAGTCCTCGCTGTTCAGCTGAGCCAGTGTGGGTGTTTTGCTTATCACCTCTTCATCCTGGTACGGGCTTGAAAAGTCATCAAGGCCCAGGTAATCCACCTCTTTTGTTCCCCAGATGTCACAGCTGGTTAATTTAGTGTACTTAGTTAGGTCTTCACAGTAGGTATCCCACTGCTCCCACTTGGAGGTGAAAGCAGCTTCTTTGTCCAGGATGTCCGTAAAAGACTCCAGGTTCTCGAGCTCTTTGCAGTCCTCCATGAAAAGCAGGTTGTCCCTGGAGCTTTGCTGATAGTCCATTTCTCTGTCCTGTGCACAATAAGAGAAGTTAAAAGTTAATACAAAAAAAGTATCCATCATCTCTTTCCTCTACTTAATCTGGTATGGAGAGCTCAATTCCAGTGAAGTGTGAGAGAATGGTGACACAGGAAGAGACCTCAGCTTTCACCTAAAAGCTTCTTTTGAGGGTCAGAATGGAGTTCAGCTTCTGTGCTTGAGCAACAGATCCTTCTGAAGACACTGCTCTTCCAATGACACTGTATTTCCTGCTATAGCAAACTCATCTGCTCATCAGCAACGAAACCAGTACCAGTATCCATGCATTTAAAATATGAATGACATCACAGGCATCTCTATAATCTAGGTCAATCTTTGCTGTGTTCTTAACAGAATATGCTTGAGTTTACCAGTTCCTGGAAAACCTCATTCTAACAGAACCAATTAATGACCATGAGTGACCTTTCTCCTTTGATGCAGGGAGAAAATAAAAAAGGGAATGCTCACATAAGTAGTTTGTGAGTCAACTTTTATTTTCCTTCCCCTGCATTCACAGCTTGGGTGAAGTAGAACAGAGCAGGGAAGAAATCCTTCCCTCTGAGGCGGGGCAGACCCTGGCACAGGGTGCCCAGAGCAGCTGTGGCTGCCCCTGGATCCCTGGCAGTGTCCAAGGCCAGGTTGGACGGGCTTGGAGCAGCCTGGGATAGTGGAAGGTGTGTTTGAGCCTGTCCCAATGGCCAATGTGAAGAAGTGCCTGCTGAGGAAGTATTACATTTGCTGGACAAGCAGTCTAGCTCTTCCCTAATCAGCAGCCAGCAATAATGAATAATCTTCCAGCATTCTTGCACAAACACCCCTTCATCACTCCAGGAACCTGGTGTTAGTCAAGGAGAGGAAGTTCTGGACACACACAGGTGACCTACCAGTTCATACATGAAGTCTGGATCCGAGCTGCTTGCCAGGAGATCCGTGCTCATCAGAGTCTGCTCTGAAAACAGGTGGCTCCGAAAGGCATCCCCAAAAGGAGGGTCCATTCCACTCACACTGGGCTACAACACAACGGACAGATGTGTCAAAGATGATAGAAAAAGGCACATTTTCATCTTCAACAAACAGAAAGATGTTTTGCTAATCACAGAATGACTGTTTCAGCCAAACAGAAAGAGGATCACCATTTCCTCTTAGTCTCTGAAAGTTTTTACCTCCACAGATAAACCCATCATTCCCCAGAGCCAGAGAATGCTTTAAGAGCAGCTGACAACATGTGGGAACAATCAAAGGACACATTTCTATTCACCCCAGAGCTTCGAGAGCATTCACTGCTGCTTCATTCTTCCCTGTTGGTTTGAAAGTCTTAGGCTTGCCAAGTTTTGGGATATGCTGGCATTTGCAGAGGATGAGGGCCAGTCCTGGCAAGATCTGGGAGTATCAGTAGGCAGGGTCTTCCCCCTAATACAAATCATCCTGTACTAAAGCAGTGTTGACTCTGTTTAGAGCCATTAGAACTCATAAAACTTCCATATAAATTGTAAGGAAAGCAAAATTTATGACAACTGAATGAAGATTGTTACCTCTCTCTCAAGAACGAAGTGAAATTTGGCAGAAAAGCATTATGCAGGATGGCTGGGCATGCAGGGAATGGGCAGCAAGGCCTTCTGCTACATTTAATTCCAGACCTCAATTTCTTTTCTAGACACTCTCACCCTGAGGGTTGGGAAGGGAGAAACACTGTGCTGCTGAAAGTCATTCAGTGTGCTGATGTGTGAATCACTGCAGTAATAAAAGGCTGTTCTGCTCTCCAGGCATCCTCCCTCACCAAGAGACAATTTGGCTGCGGCTTGAACAAATACAGGACCAAGAGCAGCACCACAGCTTCCAGCACAGACCCTACAAAATATACATCCTTTAATATCTTATACATTCTCCCTGCTAGTGCTGGTCAAATTTGTTCTTAAACAGAGGCAAAATTATTTACAGAAGTGAATAAAATCCTAGCAGACTTACCTGAGGCATTTCCAAGCCCAGATTCCCCAAATCCAATTCCAAACTTGTTGTTTTATTCACTTGTAGATTCCTTTCCAGCTTTACTTCAGTCTCAGGGAGTTTACACTATCCATGCAATGAAATTTTTCCTTAGGATAACTTCAGTTCACCCTGATGGAGCTTTTTTATTCGTAGATTTCTGTGCAGAAGAAACACAGCAAACCCCCAAGGAGGTGAGTAATCCTTCATCAACAAGGTGAAAGCTTAAAAAACAGCCAAAGGCAAGAATTTCCCCTGAAAATTGATTTTTCCTCATGCTGGAATGTATAGAAATTTTCTTCCCCTGCCATCTTTCATTGAATGAAAAGCCACAGATGCTACAGAACAGAGTTGCTGCAAAACCATTTTTGGCCAAGTTACATTTTGTTGCCTTTTTTCCTCGCTGCTGAGACCAGCAGCTCTATAGACACACCTGAGAAGAAAACCCTGCCAAATTTGGAACAATAATCAGCACACTGCTGGGTATCCAAGAGAGAGACAACCTTTATGACTAATGTAACAGAGGCAATAAACTCTAAAAATGTCTTAGGCAAAAGTCTCAAAATACAAATTTCAGAACAGGCAAAAATGCTGTTTCAGTGGTATCTTCTCCTTTTCTTCAGGGATGAATCCACCCAGCATCAGATAAGATTACATCAATCACTCACATAGCAACATCTAGTGGTAGAGGATCACAGAAACCATCCAGCAGCAGAGTGGAAGAGACAGATTTCCCCAAGAGAACAAATTAAAAACCGTGCCAAACTCACAGCTGTCTAATAAAATATATTCTCTATTAATTCAAATAAGGCATATGTTGAAATTGGACCGATTTATCTACTGGTAGTTTTACCAGTTTAGGAGTTTCTATAGACCTGCTCTACTTCAGATGTTTGTCTAATGACTCTTCGGAGCTTCATATCCTGCTTATTCCTGCATTTTGAACAGTGTAAGGAAAACCCTCACTCAGCATTGCTCCTAAGTCAGACTTTGGTGCAATCTGCTCAGGCTGTGTTTATTCTCTTCTTTTGAAAAACAAATAGTAAACTCTAAGTGTTCTCCCACAGCTCAGAATCCTCCCCCAGCAGCACATGACAGCATCCCCATGATTATTCCTACTTTCAGATAGTATCTCAGCTAGTTTGTCCTCTTTAGCATATGGACCATCAGACTGTGATAAAAACAGACACTATGCAAAAAAGTCTTTACTTATCAAAATGCCCTGCTTTGCAAATAGCAGCTGGAATATAAAGAACAACAGTTACAGGTCCAGTTACACAGGAGCTCTCAGTTGAACCCTTGCTACTCCTGCCAGAGCGGCTGATCCTCACAGGGGCCTGTGGTGAACGATCCATTTCCTTGCGAGAAAAGCTCCTTTCTGCTCCAAAACCTCCAGGGAACCCTTTACTTTACTCATTTAAAAGCGGCTTTTAAGTGAAGTTGGTGCCTCAGCAATCCCCATCTCCCTTCACCCAGCAAAGGCCACACCACAGCAGGACCGGTCCTCCCCACCTGCAGGCTGGCAGGAGTGACTGAGTCACTTCTCAGCCTCACCTGGGCTAGGAGAAAGGGCCTGTTCTTTACAACAAACACATGATGTTCTCAGACACAAAGAAAGACACAAGAAGGTTATGATCCCAAACACCTGAACACTTTCTTTCCACGCAGATTGATGCTTTTTTCACCAGCACATCAGATTAATACTCTGACAGCACCACCAGACCCCCGCCACCACCTGCGTTCACAAGGAGACTGCCAGAGTTCTCCATGACACAAAGGGGAAAGAAAGGAAACATTTGCTGCTTCTTCACTGGTTATTCTTCGTTGTGTTTTTTGGTAGAACATGGCCCTCAAGCTGTTCCACACACAGCCAGCAAGGGGGGGTGAAACTTCATCTGTACTGACACTGATTTCAGGAACAACCAACCAACACTTCCAGGTGCCAGCTTCTGGATCACTTCCAAATCCTCAAAACGAACATTAAAGGCTAAAATACTTTTACCATCTCAAAGACTGGAGCGATAAACTTCTTGCATTTTGAGAACGCCAGTGCATGTCCTCCCAGGTCAAAGCAGTGTATCAGCTAATCCGATTATTCCTGTAATTCTCTTTATATTTCATTCTTGACATTTTATAATATTAATACTTAAATGTGACTTGAATCCCAGTAGGATCTAGTCAACTATTGCACAACATAGGATTTTTCTTAGTAGCTCTGTGGAGGGGGAAAACATAGTGAAGCCATGAAAAGAAAGACACTGCCTCAGGGAGCTGCACAATCCAGGCATCCTTCATGCTCCCAACAAAGCAGCCCTACTTCCAACTGCTTTCCAAATTTCCCAGAAACATCAAGATCATCATTAAAAGACTCCTGGTGTTTATACTTAACTCCCCAGTGTTTCTACACGAACCGGTAAATAAAGATGTATGGCACAAGTCGGTGACACATATGGAAGCACAGGTGTAAACTTGGAACTTGCTGTGAAGGAAAGTAATTTGTAGGCTGCAGTTAAAGTCCTGTTTTTACAGAATTCATCATTACTGGCACTTTCAGCCCAAGACTGAGTTAGAAAAGAATAGTCCAGCTGTTGTGTTATCGATAATGAATGCAGCTCTGAATGAACTAAAAGAGCTGTGGCAGAGCTCAAGTACAGCAGCACTAAGAATTACCAAAGATAAATATAGCAGGAATTTCTACTTCAGGACAATTTCCATTAATGCCTTCCATCAGCCCTTCCCAAATGCAGAGACACAGGTGGAATACAGAGCCCGAGGCAGCGGGCAGGGTGCCGGCTCCTGTGGCAACAGCCTGCAGGGAAATCACATTAAGGTGATTAAGGAGCCAGGCCCGGAGCTGGTTCTGTGTCTGCAGATCTGAAGTCACATCAGTGCCGAGCTCTGCTCCCGATCCTGCTCCTGGAGGAGGCTCCTTCCTTCACTGGGGCCTGAGGAAGGGCAGAGCACCTACAGCACACATGGAGAGGGACTATTTCCGAGGGCCTGGAGTGACAGGACAAGGGGAATGGCTTCACACTGACAGAGAGTAGGGTTAGACGGGATAGTGGGAAGGAATTCCTCCCTGTGAGGGTGGGCAGGCCCTGGCACAGGGTGCCCAGAGAAGCTGTGGCTGCTCCTGGATCTCTGGAAGTGTCCAAGGCCGGGATGGATGGGGCTTGGAGCAGCCTGGGATAGTGGAAGGTGTCCCTGCCCATGGCAGGGGATTGAAACTAAATCATCTTTAAGGTCCTTTCCAGCCCAAACGATTCCATGATTCTGTGGTCTCAGGAAGAGTTACGTCCATTTAACATTTAAGAATTTGGGCTACTGATGGAGGCATGCACATGTATGCTGGTTAAAATCCCATCAGTCATCAACAAGGAACCAAAGCCTTAGAGTTAACACCTAATTAATCTAAAGACAAATCCTTATTAAAAATAATCCCCTGTATATAATATTTACTTTCTGAAGAGGAACGGTGGTTCCAAGATGCCCGGGAAGACTGAATTTCACTCAGGGGAGCAGAGGGTGCATTACCTGGGGCTACTGCTCTAACCCAGCCCACAGCAGGAGCTCAACTCCGAATATGCAGCACTTAGGACACACAGGCAGCTCCTGTGCATGTGCTGCCTCCCTGGGCCACTAAAACACCCTCCTGCCTCACTACAGCACCTCCAAAGAAGCCCCTAGAAGAGAAAACCCCAAAATGCAGCTTTCAGCCTGGCACCTCAAAGTCTTCCTCGGCCACCTGCGTGAATCATTTGTACTGTGGCTGTAACTAAAGTTGCTATTTCTGGCCCAGTTCAGCTGTGTATTTTGTACCACTGGAAAGGCACATGGAGCGTGGCTGTGCTGTTTTGTTGGCTGCACAGTGCTTATTATCCCAGCAGCTAAATGCCTGCTGTAAGTGCATTACAGGAACAATTACACTTTCGTGATGGTGACTGCATCACACAGCACAGCTTGTCGAAGTCACAATTTTGATGCAGGTATAAAAAAAATAGCTCACAAGAGCCTGCCAGTACTAAACTTAAAAGCTCAGCCTGAAACATTCATGGTCAACTCTGAATTTCAGAGAAAGCACAAAAACTACGCCATGTGCTTGGAAAGAACCATTATGTACCACGCACTGTTCGCTGTATCTGGACATTTTATGAAATACGGGAGTTAGAGATGCAAGAAGTTCTCCTGCATGTCTCTTAAAAACATTTTTTCCTTCCACAGTTCATGCCAACTTGTTTTCTATTATAGAACACTCTCTGCTCAGGGCAGTCTTCACGCTGAGAACGTGCAGACTGCCCGGGGTGGAGTCCATCCCTGGAGGTGTCCAGGGAACGACTGGACCATAGCACTCAGGGCTCTGCTCTGGTTGAGAAGGTGGCAATCAGCCACAGGTTGGACTCGATGGTCTTGGAGGTCTTTTCCAATCTCAATGAGTCTGTATTTTTCTTACTTTTGTTTCTGAATAATGTTCCTTCTTTTTTTTTTTTCTTTCTCCATGATTCTTCAATTATTAGCCAGACTTTTAAAAATTCTTTTACTTTTCTCCCCCAGCACAAAGACACTACGTTCACTAGTATTATTATTATTATTTCACTGCAGTGAAACAGAGAGCAAAGACACTCTTTTAAAATGTCTTCCTGTATTTCCACCCACTGCAATCTCATTCCTGGACTCACCAAAGCAGCCAAGTCCCTCTACTTTCTTGGTGATGGATTTCTATTAAAATGCCAGCATGAGCATCTAAGGCATTATGCTCTTTGCTTTTTCTGTTCTGGAGAGAAAACAACATCTGCTTAAGACCCTCAGACCCTGAGTCTGATGGAGCATTGCCACTTAGAAGAACTAAAGATCCACAGACTGTTTCACTTCTTCTAAGCCTCTTCCCTTCCAGAGAGGGAAACTGTTACTTCACTGTCTCTGTTCCCTTTCCTCCACTGACCATCCCTTCTTCCTCTAGTGTTATTTTTCCAATCCTACTTGCCCACAGCAGACAGATTGCAAGACCTGGAAGTGATACCTCTAAAGAGAAGCTCTGGTCTGCAACCACACACACAACACTACAGGCAGCAGAGCCCATGAGCCCCCAGCACACAGCACTCAGGTACCTCCCGTGCCAACGCCAATTCCCAGCTCTGGGGGTGCTCCAGCTGTGTCAGCAACAGGCAGATCCCACAAACTGATGGAATCACAGTCACAGAATGGTTTGGGTTGGAAGGGGGCTTAAAGATCAACTGGTTCCACTCCCCTGCCATGGGCAGGGACACCTTCCACTGTCCCAGGCTTCTCCAAGCCCTGTCCAACCTGGCCTGGGACACTTCCAGGGATCAGGGGGAGCCACAGCTTCTCTGGGCACCCTGTGCAGGGAACAATTTCTTCCCAACATTCCATCTAAATGTACTCTGTCAGAGTGAAGCCATTCCTCCATGTCCTGTCACTTGTAAAAAGTCCCTCTCTATCTTGTAGCTCCTTCAGGCCCTGCCCCAAAGCTCCTCCTCTCCAGGCTGAACAATCCCAGCTCTCCCAGCCTTTCCTCCCAGCAGAGCTGCTCCATCCCTCGGATCATCCTGGAGCCTCCTCTGGCCTGGCTGCAGCAGCTCCAGCTCCTTCCTGTGCAGGGCCCCAGGGCTGGGGCAGCTCTGCAGGTGGGGTCTCACCTGAGAGGGGCAGAGGGCTGCAATCCCCCCCTGCCCTGCTGCCCACGCCGGGGATCAGCCCAGGGCACGGGGGGCTCAGGGCTGGGGCAGGTCCAGCTCTCACCCACCAGCACCCCCAGGGCCTTCTCCCAGGGCTGCTCCATCTGTGCAGCCCTAGCCCGTGTTTATATCCCAGACTGCGTTGATATTGACCATCATGCAAGAGGCAGAAGCACAAAAAAGTGACTATTTTTTAGACTAACAAACATTCTGCATCAACAAATTTTATAACAACTATGCCCAGATTAACATATTCCTACTAGAAGCGCTTTTCTGTATGTTCTGGAACAAAGACTGAGATTTTATTCTTATTTTAGTGCCAAGAGTGGGATGTGCAACATGTTAAACTTATTAGGACTATATTAACAGACTTCCATTAATTAAAAGCTTGTTAAAGTTAAAATATTCATAGCATAAACCTTTATTAAAATAACACTGCAGAGTTAGGAGAGTTGTTTGCACACGAGAATTAGTAGTAAAACTAACATTTAAAATTGTTTTGAGCCATAGATTTCCTGTGAAGCAGAGTGGGGTGAAAGCAAAGACAAAAAACAAAAGCAAAACTAAACAACAATTTGGTTTCCAGTCTCCAGCAATATTCTACATCCTGACAGGATAGCTGTTCCTACATTTTTTTCTGACAGAGTCTTTCAGACTAAAAGAAAAATTAATTCTGTAGTTTCCAGGAAAAAAAACCAAGAAATAACGCAAGTCTTATGATGTAGGGAATGGTACAGTCTGGTCTACTCTTCATACTGTGAAATTATGATTGTTATACTCTTGTTAGAAATGGGGCATCTGTACCGAATACTTCAAAGCCAGCAGCAAATCTAAAAAATGCATCAGTCAAAATTGCCCAAAAAGTAAAAAAAAAAAAAACCCATGGCTTAAGAGCTTAAAAGCAGAAGGATTTAAAAAAAAATAATCAGGGAAATTATTACAGCAAGGTAGAAACCTTAAATTTACAATCTTCAGAAAACTTTTGGTTTGACTTTTACACCAATGCCAACTCTCAAGCACTTCTCGTGCAGTGCCAAATCTCCTTATCAAGCTTTGATGTTAAAACATTTAGTTAAGCTTCCCAAACCACAGAGCATGGACAGGAGGCCATGGGAATCTAAACCTGTGGGTTCCCTTATTTATCCCACACTCTCGGTCTATTAGTGGGACAAAAGCTTCTGTTTGTTCCCAATTAATTCCTGCTAATGCTGAAGGGACTTCAACCTCTGTCCTTCACAAGGCTGTTTGCCTCTCTCATTATTTAAAAACCACCTGGGGAGGATGCTCGGTGGCCTGATGCCTCTGCTGCAGATTGCTCTTATCAGGGAATACTCCCACCAAACACACAACAATTCCTTCTTGGCTCAGCTAAACTATGGACACTTTTTGAGGTCTCTGTTAGTCGTGCGTCTAAAAAGGAATCTCACCGAGATTGTTTTAGCAGGAAAGGTTTCTTGCAGAAGAATTGTCACACCCAGAGAGGCTCTGGCTGCCCCTGGATCCCTGGAAGTGGCCAAGGCCGGGTTGGATGGGGCTTGGAGCAACCTGGGCTAGTGGAAGGTGTCCCTGCCCATTGAAACTAAATCGTCTTTAAGGTCCCTTCCAACATAAACCATTCTGGGATCCTATAATTTATTTTCCATAGAAACTCTGACTTCTCATTTAAGCTGCCAACAATAAAAATCGATAACATTTCTAAGGCACCTGAGGCTGCTCCTCTATAATTTTTTACTATGAAAACACGTTTAATAATAATCATAATTAACCTTCCCCACAAGGATGCTCGGAAGCGACCTTAGAGGCCTTTTAAACGCAATCTTTAACACATTTAGAAGCGTTTGAAAGACAATACGACAATCTCATCCTGTTTTGCACGTTATGCGGAGCACGATTTCAACAAGTTACCCCTCGAGAGGCAGCAACAGAAAGATCACGATCACTTTAAGTGAGAATCGCACATTTCAGCTGGCAGCTCGGAGTGCTCCAAGCCGTTCAGCCTGTTGCACGGGGAAGGCTGAATAAACACCGTGCGTCTTATACCGAGTGTGACACAGAAATTATCCTGGATACCGGATCCCTTCCAGCAGCCGATGCCCTGAGAAATGCCGTGGGCTGGCAGGGACAGGGGGAGGGCACGGCAGTGATGCCGCGGGCAGGGAATAACGCCCAGGGTGCGGACCCTGGGGACAAAGGGGGAATAATAAAGATTGGGTTTGAGTCGTCGGTGACACGAGGGGGTTTCGGCAACGTGTTCCCGGCTCGGAACCCGCGTGAGCCTGGGCCAGACACGGAGAGGTGTTCGACACCCGTGGGGGGACGCGCTGAGAGCCGTAGGCGGCTCTTGAGGCGGCCCGGGGAACTCACGGATGTTTTATAACCCAAATCTGCGGGGACGGGCTGGGAGCAGGAGACGGGAACGCGTCCCGTCCTCCCCTCAGCGCGGGGAGCGGGACCCCCTGTGCGCGGGCACCGCCCCGGGCCGGTCCCGGCGCCCAGGTGGGACAGCCCCCCCGAGGCAAAGCGCTGCGGAGGGACGGGGCCGCGGGTGGCCCCCGCAGCCACAGCCCCGCGTGGTGCCCGTGTCCCCCCCGTGTCCCCCGGCCCGGCCCTGACCCACTAACACACCTCCGGCCAACATGGCCGCCCCGCCGCCCAGCGCCCAGCGCAGCCTACCCCGGCCGCTGCCGCCCCGCCCTCCGCGCCCGCTCATTGGCCGGCTCCTCCGCCGCGCGCGCTCCCATTGGCCAGCACGCCCGCCGTTCACCCGCCCAGCGGCCCTTTCAAGCTAGGGTGAGGCGACATGTAAACAAACCCCCTCCCGCCGCCCCGGCCGCGGCCCCGCGACCCCCGCGCCCCCCCCGCCGCTCCGGGGCCCCGCCCGGCCGCCCCCGGCCCCACCGCACACCGCCCAGGGGCCCGTGTCCCGCGGGGGGCGGCCCCCGCCCGGCGACCCTCGCCAGGGCTGCGGGCAGCCGGAGCGCACCCGCGCTGCACGGGAGAAGCCCCCTCCCGGGGCCGCGGCTCGCAGCGAACCGCCGTCCCCCCCGCCCTGTCATTACATAAACGCCGCGCCGGAGCGGGGACGGTCCCGTCCCGCCCTGCCCCGCACTCGCAGACCGGTGACCGCTCTCCGCCACCTCTGCCCTGCAGCCCTTGGAGCGGAGCCGCACTCCGGGCACCAACACGCCCGGGCACACAGACCCCGTACGCCCACGGGTCACCCCCGGCCGTCCCGGGCATTCAAACAGGTCGCAAGCGGAGGAGGCGACTACGAGCCCGAAAGGCAGAGGAGTACAGGACCCGCCGAGCCCTCCTCTGCCTTCCCGGGCAGCCCTCCGCCCGCACGGGCAGAGCGGCCGGGCTCCACGGCAGGACGGGGCTTTCCGCTCCCCGGCGCTCGCTGCGAGACTCGCTTTCCTTGTAAAGGCACGGGCCGCTCCTGCCGGGCGGAGGCTGGAGAGGACAACGCCGACAACTCTCCGCTCAGCCCACACTCCGTCCCTGCTGCCCGTTCTCATCGCGCCCACCCCGGCACCGGGCCCCAAAGCTCCGCTGCGGGACCGGACACCCCCCGAGCACCGCTGCTCTCCCGCGGCCCCAGCAGCCACACCCCCTCGGCGGGCGAGCGGAGCGGAGGGGCCGCTGGCCCCATCCCCGTCCCGCTGCCCTCGGCAGCCGGGCGGACACCTCCGCCCCGCTCTCCCTCCCTCCTTGCAGCCCCCTGCCCGGCGACACCGCCTCCTCCCGCCGGACCGCCCGCGCCCCCCGAGCCCCGGCCCCCTCGGTGCCCCGCAGCCCCCCGGAGCGCCGCGGCCTCCGCGAGCCCCTCACTCACCGCGCTCAGCGGGGGCCGCCGCCCCGCGCGCCCCGGCCCGGCCCCTCCATGCGGCCCCGGGTTTGTTTGTTTATGTCCCTTCCTGACGGGTTCCCGGAAATCGCGTGACTCGACCCTCACGTGGCCCGAGGGGGCGGGCGCGCGCGAGAGGCGGGGGGAAGGGGGCCGCGCCGGCCAATGGCCGGGGGCTGTCCCCGTCACGTGACGGCGGAGCGCCGCGCGGGGGGTATTTAAGGCGGGGAGGCGGGTGCCCGCGGGCAGAACGCAGCGGGGCGGCGGCGGCGGCTCCTGCGGCCGGGCCGGGCTGGGCCGGGCCGGGCCGGGCCGGGCTCGCGTCCGACAGCGTGGTGCTGCTCCTCTGCGGCCCTGCGCGCACTTACCCTCTGCATCCATCCATCCATCCATCCATCTTCTACCTGCACATCTGTATTGCCCAACTGTCTTCAGCTACATCCACAACCACCTTTCACAGTGACAGGTGGTAGACACAACTGGAGAAATTATTACTAATAAACATAGTAAAAAATAGACCCAGCCGTTCTTATCTTGCTAGTTGTAAACAATATGTCTTCTAGTTTTTAAAGAAGTTTTTTGCATTTCACCCCATTTCTTCTTTTGCCCCAGAGACTCCATGACGTTTAATTATGGGAACAAGGGAGCAGCCACCCACCTCTGACAACTCAGCCCTTCACAGGAGTAAAATGGTTCCATGATTCCCACTAGAGGAAAAGTAAACTTCCATAAACGCTCCAGAACAATTTCTCGTGAGGGGCAGAGATGCAAATATTAGAATTTCCTAAACAATACGAACAAAAGCAGAAAAAAGCATTTGAAATGACCCTGACCTAAATTTTCGCTCTGCACATTGCCAGAGTTTATGACTTAAAAGTCTTCACAACTTGACTGCAGAGTCAGTTTCCTTCAATTTCCCAATTTTTTTTACCCAAATATCTTTCACCACAGGCATAGGTTTTCCATTTCAAGCCCAAGTTTCTTTCTTTATTACTTGAACATTCCGTGTTCTCTTCTGCTGTCAGAAAACAAAGACCAGTGCGTGATAAAGGCTCTGGTACCTGCATTGTTTGTTAAACACCGGTGGCTGAATCCCTCTGTTCTCATTTCCTGCAGTCATGCAAAAAAAGAAATTATCCCAAGCAGTGTTAATTCCTGGCACACATGGAGCAGACCATTCCACAACCACCATGCACAGAGAAAGTCATACAACATCTACAGAACAGACACAATCCATTATTATTTCAGCTCCTTCAGCCATGCCACCACCTGGCATCTGCTTCAGACGAAATATTAACCACGTTGAGAAAGGGGAATTTCTTTCTGGGAAGCACCTAAGTTTAAATGGCTCCGTGGCTTCTTGGCATAGAATAGCTCCTTCCATAAAGTTCAGCACCAGTGAGAGACCCCACGGGAACTCTGGGTTACTTCTCTCTTCTAGAGCAAGTGATAGCTTAGAACCTAGAATAGAAAGCTTGTTAAAGACAGTGGTAACACAATAAACTAACAGCACTGTTTGTCACTGATTGTTTTCTTCTGGGATATTACACTTTAGGGTAAATATGACAAGCAGATCAATGTATCTTAAAATCTCAGTCTGTCAACAATGTATTTCTCCTCCCCTCCTCATACAATGTCAATATATCTCATTCTCCACACACTTCAAAAGTCAAACAACAACCTGAAGTTTTTATGTGATCACTTGGTTTCAATTTTCCTAGGAATTATTTGGTACAGACTGTGTAACATGACTGTGTACAACGTCTTGCATGGTAAAATACAGCTCTTAGACAGTAACATAACAAAAAAAATCCACTATTCCAGTCCCAACAGCTGTTATGCTTATTTGTAACAACGGGCACATTCTTCCTTCTTTTGCAATTCACACTGTCCAGTTTTGGATCACTGCAAGTTACATGTCAGGATCTTGGAATTTCCTGTGTAGTAATGAGTGCTGGCCCACTGAACAAGTTAATGGTGCTATCCAAGAGGGAAAAGCAAATAAAATATTAACCATTCTATAATGTCCTTGGGCATAACAATAAAGGGAATAATTGTAATTTATCTGGACATGAGGTAAGGAAGCATTCAGGAAGCAGCATTTACATGCTTTGAAGCTACTCCTCAGCAAACAACTGACCAGATCCATCCCCAACCCCCCAGACTCAGCTGACACTGAGGAGCCTCAGGAACCTCTTGCCCACGTTGTCATGTGCATTCCCAGGTCTGCAACTCCACATGCAAGTGTCAGGTCAGTACAAAGCAACTGTAATGTTTGCTGTTCAATTCAAGCCATTTGCTCCTATAAATATCCTTCAAATGTGCCAGGGAGTAAATCAGCCTCCTGTCAAAATCACTATGAGGTCTTGATACAAGCAACAAGCTGCCCATCTATTCCCACTATTTAACTTCATTACAATTTATCCACATCACCTAAATTTCCTCAGCTCAACTCCAAGTATCGGATTAAATCCACAGAAAAGTAACAGTTAAACATGGCACGAGAACATTTTGTATCAAGCAAAAGATTAGTTTTATTTCCAGGCATGAGAAATTTAAGGCCAGATTTCTCAAGAATACAATTCATTTGGGAAAAAAAAAAAAAAATTGCCATCAGCACGTGGTACCACTGCTTCTCCTCTCCTCACAGTTTATTGCACACATTTTTGTCCAGTGCAAACAGAACACGGGTGAACAGCACAATGACAGACAACCTAAGACTTGCAAACAGAAAGTGTTATTACAGATAAAATGAACAGGAAATGTGATTCCAGGACCCGTAAAAATAGAGATTTTCATCACATCTGGAGTTAACAGTCAAAAATTGACAGTACCAAAGAGGAGTATAAATTGCATTAGGCACACTGTTAAATGGTAGAGTAGGAAAAAATGCAGGACTTTGAAGAAGCCACTTGAAGAACATTAGAAAGGTTAAGGCATTACTGCAGGCTTCGCATCCAACAGCTACGGAAAGGGCACCTTTGGGTCAGTGAAGTTTTTCATCTCTTCTTCACCTGCAAAGCAAGAGGCAACTTCATTATTCCTTTCCATGGAGACAGTTTGCTAATTGAAGGCTTGGCTGTCAACCACAGCTATTTCCATTCCACAAATGCACTGAGCAATGGTCAAGAACTGGAGATAATTCATCTGTGTGGATGTTTTCTTGGCAGTTTCATTTCTGAAGTTACTGCAAGTAGTTTTAGTTACATTATAAGCTGGTAGAACAACTATTTCCCTCAAATGTTTTCACTGCTCTAACACCATCCAGTGAGCTGGATAACAGCCCTTCTTGGACTTGCACAAAGACAGCTCCTGCTCTGAGAACACAGACTGTGAATTCACGGAGTAAAGGAGAAAAGGCGGTGTTGGATCACAGTTTGGAAGAGTCCACAGCCCGGATTTACCACGGCTGCAGAGCTTTGTGTGCTCTTACACGCTGCCATCCAAGCTATTAACTTGGTGAAGTATCGAATGAATTACTCTAAAATCATCCCTTGGATGGGAGGGAGATTGCCTGAAAACACAGAGCAAACTTGTGTAATTTGGCACAGATCAATCAAGTCAGCATACGCAGAGCTCCTCAGCAGAACACGAGGAGCTCACTGGAGCATTTTCAGCTTGCTCAGTTGGTAAAGTAAAATGGGTTTGCTTAAATCATCCTTATTTTTAAGGATCTTTCCACTTTGGGAGTTAACACTTCATTCTCTTTGCATTTTCCATATTAATCCACCCAAACCTCAACTGAAAAGAACAGGAGGCAGAAACAAGTATAGTACATGTTCCTTGAATGCTGGAAAAGCACATCTCAAAATCCAGAAATAACTGGTTGCTACACTGATGGGAATCCATGCAGTGTCAGAGAGATATCCCAACTGTTATCAGATGGAATCTCGCTCACAGCTCCTGTCTAGTCAGAAACTCCACAGGAGCAAGGACAGGACACAGAGCACCTCCCTCAGCCCTGCAACAGCACTCAAACAAGACTGGAGTGCTGTGACCTGTGACAGCCCATTTCAAACAACAAAGAACAGATATTTGAGGATTATTATATGCTTTTACTTTTTTAAATAATTCTTTTTCAGGGACAAGAATCTTAATTTTATTTGGAAATCAAGCCAATGAAATCAGATGAAAGGTTAAAACAAACTCCTTCATGTAACACAACATGTGCTATGCAGGGCTTAAATGTTCCATTAGTAAGTTTAAAAATGACAGCTCCTCACAAATTCTGCAGTCATCTTCAAACACACAAGTTCCCTCTCTTCCTTGGTATGAATTTAACTCCAGTTCTCTGGAAAATGCTTCACCGAAATGGAGGGGGAAAGGCCTGATTCTGTTAGCAGGAGTCCAGAGGTTGTGTCTCACCTCCTGCCTGTCCTTGCTGGCTTCAACATGCAGACCATGAAGCCCAATTTTTATGTCCAGATAACTCCATTTCAGTTTCAGATCCCAGGCAACTGAATCATCCTATGGGATTCAGGGATCTGGGTGCCCATTACCAAAACATGCTGTTCTCTGTTTTAGCTAACTAATTATATGTTAGCACCCAAGCAGTGAAAATGCTCCGAGGAAATTCTGCTTGACTGACTTAGCTAATTACAGGCCTGGAGTTGAAACAGGGCCAAGTCTACCTTTAGCTTCTGCTTGGTGCTTAAAAGGAGCTACAGACACACACACAGGCTGCAGTCTGACAACATCCCAGTTCACAGGAAGCCTTCTCTGAAACGGGGGAGCAAATGCCCAGGACACTTCACAGAAAGCATTTAACAGAGCTGTAACATCAACTGTCACTGCCTGGCTACACTGAACCAAGACTGCGTTGTACAAGGACAAAAAAAACTGTGTTTAATTATTCAGTTACAAGCTAAAAACTATAATCGTGGGTGCTTGTTTCCACATTTCCTTCATTTGAACCTTCAATTCCAAACACTGCCCTCCTGGACAAGCCCAACAGCACCAAGGCACTTTCAGTACACCACTTTATTTTTGCTGGCCCTGTCAAAAAGCCCAGGAACTGCAAGAACCACATTCCAGCAGCACTGCCCAGACAGCAACCACCAGGCTCACCTGGGATTAAAGCTGCACACAGGCTGTCATTAAAAACAAAATAAACCATCAAGCTGTGAGCTCAGGGCTAGTGCAATGTATTGACAGGAGATAAAGAACGTTCTTTCTAATGGCAGTTCCCACTCCAACTTCCCAAATGAATGAAGGCAACTCTGTGTTGCCTTGGAAATCAGGGCAGGTCTTAGATGAAATGGTAGCAGGCTTGAGGAGAGGTTTAACAATTGGTAAAGATCAGGAAATCCACTTATGTTAGCTATTAAAAAACACCCCAGTCCAATTACTTTTTTTTTTTGGAAGAAATATTTTGTTCTCCTTATAAATCCCTGAACACAGCACCACATGACAGGATAGAAAGAAAAATACAGTCAATAAATAATTCAGTTCAAGCTTTTCACATATCCAGTCAAGACTAACATCCAAAATGTTTTGTTGCAGCCTACAGAAAGACAGATTTCTCCTACAAAAGAGCTGCAATAGTTTGAGCACACTGCTCACACTACTGCTCAATGTCTCCTGAAGCTTTAACACACCGAATATATCATTAAATCTGATCATACTCACCTAGTCAATGAACTGCAGCACAGCACAGACATCCTCAAGGCCAGTGATATCTAAGATACCAGATTGTTTCATTGCTTAACTGCGGCCCAAAGAGAGGGTTGAGTTGAGCCAGAATTGCAATCAGCCAACTGCAAGACAACCCCCCAAACCAACAGAGACAACATCAGCCAAATGACAGAGCTTGTGACAAAGGAAAGGTTGTCCAAAGCATGAGGACTATCAGAGAAGAAAAGGCTATTTCAGGAAGGTCTAGGATCAAATAAAAATTCTAGTCAAGCTCATACACAAGGACCAGCCACCAGCAATGAAGTTATGGCACCAAATCATTCTGTAACTGAAATAGATTGTCCTGTTCAATTGAAAGCAACACAAAACCACCTGATAGCATTTCCCTCATACTTCTCTTTTGACAGGAAAGTGCTTTAAGACACATGAGACTCAGGTATTTGGGGGCTCAGAAGATGGAAACATAAAAGAGACAGACCTTTTTTCAGTGCCTTTGAAGCCTCCTTTAAACAACAACCTCTGAGAAACATCCTCTCTCTCATTTGCTTTTCAGTGCATGACAACCTGCCCTTGCAGACGTGGTATATTTTTCAGAGACTGAATAAAAGTGAATTTAAACCCGGCACAGAGGTGAAGAAACAGGACCTGAAGCAAAAGGGTACCATGCTACAGGAACACCAAAAAAAACCCACAAAAAAACAACCCCTAAAGAACAACCCCAATATGATACAAACCCCAGATCATCAGCACAGCAGCCTTGTCACTGGAGCAGAGCACAAACTAACACTGCAGAAGCCATAGCCAGAACTGAGAACAAGAGGAATGTAGTTTGTGGAAAATATCCAGGAAAGCTAAACAGAAATAAATATTCCACTGTTAAAAGATATATTTGCTTTGTAAATGTTACAAGAGTCAGAAAAAGCAATGGATGCTTCCATGGATTTAAATCTATGTTAAATACTAACTATATAAACACATTTAGTGAACACACTGGCTCATCTGTCTGCTATTTCTAGAATGCTTTGTAAGGAGGAGAAAAAGCAGAGCAGCTTTGTAATGGGAGCTGCCACAAATGCATCAGAGTGCTTAGGCAGTCATGGAAAATTCCACACAAACCTTGATGCTCTGACCAGCAAACCAAGTGCAGGTCGGCTGCAAAACGCCTGGAACAGCCACGGGCGAAAGATGCGGGTCAGACTTAAAGAAAACACATCAATCCTCTTAAAATTTCCCAATATTTCTTTGTAATGCCTCTTTCAGTTTTGCACGGGGTAGAACTCCAGCTAAAACAAGGAGCTGAGCCTGCAGCAGTCACACAAACCTTGGAACACGTAGCAGGCTCTACAAAGGAATTAAAACATCAGCAAGGCATCGCTGAGAGCAGCCAACAACCTTTAGGTTGACACATTTCTACTTTGCTGTCCAAAGCAGTGACAACAGTGTATTTTGAGAGCATATTAATCATGGTGTTAAATCTACTTAAGGGAAAAGCACATCAGCTCTTGAAATTATTACGGAATTTCTTTCGTGAGGGTTAATTTTCAGATCCGACAGACAGATCCAAAGGTGCCAGAGCACTGTGCCATCTGCCTCCAGCATCCTGAAGTAACACAAGTGGGAGGAGGGTAGAACACTAAAAGCCTGTTAAAGCACATTATTCCTTTTGTCACTGCAGAGCAGGAAGGAACTCCATGCACGAATCTCTCACCTCTCGCTGCTTCCCAAGCTCAGGCCCAGCACGGCTGGGAATTAAATGAGCTGGGAGCACAGTCAGAATCTCAACCTATGTAACCAGGCTTTGGGAAAAGCAGTGTGGAGTTTTCAAAAGGCATTTGTTGGGGCCATGCTGGATACCCGAGCTCTGAGCCAGGGTGGCATTAGGGCAGCAGCACATTCCTCCTCCCTGCTCTGTGAGGGCTGAGGAATTTAAAGCAGTTGTTAGGCTACGACTGCCTTGCATTCAAGGTAAGTCATGAAAAAGCTTTTCCCATGTTTTGCTTAAGTGATGCTGCTTTATACAATAATCCAGCGTGACACCACCAAACAAGATGCAGCATTCAGAGTAAAGCAAACCTCTGTATCCAAGATGCAATGTTCCAGAGTTGCTAAATGCAGGTATGGCATTCGAGCCACCCACTGGTCCTCAAATTCTACCAGATCCCACTTAGAACAGTTACTGTTAATTACCCAGCTCAGACAAGGAAATTAAAGTCCCTTCTGTTGTACCAGAAAGATTTTTAAAAAGGTCTTCCCACCACAACTGCCATCTGTCTGTGCTTGTGTTACAAATTAAGGCCCTGCTATCTCTGCTTAAATGTCAATTTAGGCATCCATATTTTAATCCTGTTAGAATCAGTAGCAAATAATATGATTTTCCAAGCACCCTGTCCTCTGTTAGGACATGATGGCACTGTTCAGGAACTGCTTTGTGCAAAGCAAAATAGATTTATACTCTGGCAGAACCTCAAAATATGGTGTAACCTCTACTTTCTGCAGCAGTATCTCCTTAGACTTTGCCTTATATTTTATGAGGTTCCTGGGAATGGTTTATTCTTCAAAAGGCTGCTGGATACAGGATCTGTACACAAATTAGGCACCTACTCATGCAAATATCTTCCATAGAACAACCAAATGAATCCCATGTAATCAATAAGGTTATTCAAAATTATCACTGCTAAATCTAAATACAGAAGGAACAGCTTTAAGTTGAAATGTGACTGACTTCAGTCCAGTGAAAATCAATTTGTCAATCAAGTTGTATTTAATGAAGACAGGAAATTGTTTTTTCCCTATTTTCAACTGGAAAGGTAACTCATAGGTATGAAAGCAGGTCTAGCAGAGACTAAACAGCTCTACAGAGGAGCACAGAACAGCAGCAGCCACCTGCTAAGGACACACCAATACCTGGGACAGCAGAAATGATTTTAATCCTAACATATCCAACAAAGAACCCTCAGACACTATTCTTTGGGCTTCCTTCAAGACTGGTATGAAAAATTAGTCTCCTTCGTTAATCACCCAAAAATAAGGTCTGAAATGTTTTCAATGCCTCCTCCCCCAAAAGGAGAAGGATACAAGAACAAACTTCCATATGTTTGGATAAAACAGAGGAAAAAAGGTTGGACCAGATCTTCCGAGGTCCTTTCCAACCAGGGCTGTTCTACAATTTTATACAGAATAAATGAACAAATAAAAAAAGAAAGACTGTGTGATGAGGCAAGTTCTATCTTGGAACATGAGGAGAAAAATCTGCTTTTTGTTGCATTCTGGCAAGCAGACACTACAAATGCAATGTATGTGGTTGGGTACAATTACTGATGGTTGAAAACATCCTAAGATTTTGCTGCTTCTCTTTTTTCAATGTATAACTGCAAAAAGCCAAAGGAAATTCAGAAAACAAGTTAGAGCCCACAAAACTACCCCCAGGACATGCAAGAGCAGATTATAAAACATGTTAATGACAACAGGGTTTATAACGGGTCTGTTTAGACAAAAGATCAACTAAACTTACAAATGAAGTACCACTTTACATTTGATGAATTCCCAGAAGTCAGCCAAAAGTTAAGAAATTCTACAACAAATACATTTAATATAACAACACAGAGGATGCTGCAGATGCCACATGGCCTCTACTTCAAGAAAAACTGACTTTCAAACAATAAAGACACCAAACCCTAAGCTTCAAGGAGTTTAGAAGAGTGGGACATTATTTCTGTAGAAAAAACCCAAGCAAGAACTTTAAATTTAAACAAAACCAAAATGAAGCTCAACCCTCCTCCTAATTAAAAAACACCCAACTCTCGGTAACATAAATGCAGCAAGCCAGTAAAAAAATCACCAAAAAAGCTGCCCTTTCTTAGCCAAACATTTGGGACCTATTATGAGACTGCACTGCTACACACTTCATGTGCAGGGCAAGGAGACCTTCATAGCACTGAGATTCCCAAATTTCCATCCCAAATTCAAGCTGCTTGCACTGCAAAGCTCTTCTCAAATTTCTATATCCACTCGGCAAAACTTTAATTTAATAACTTCCACGATACAAAACAGAACCAAGTTTGCTGGACTTTTACAGTTAAGCAAGAGTGAATTCTTAGGAGTTCACATATCAAATACTCAGAATAGAAATAAATTTTTGGAAGTATAAACCTGTATTAACCCTGAATATCACATTACTAACCTAAACCAAGCCTGTTTAAGCTGTACCACAGTCTAACCCAACAGGCCTCTCCTGGAACACGTCAACACTGAGATGCATTTCTCTAAATATTCGTATTCAATTCCTTTGATTAGCATAACTAATGCCTAAATCGTTCAAGAAAGGACAAATACTACTCAGGTCCAAATGGAACTCTAAACAGCAATTTTTATTACAAGTTGACCCTTAAGATCAAACCAGATTTTTACCACTTTACTCTCCATAACAAATTCTTTCAAAGTTATTTCTTCGCAGCACTTTTTTTTTTTACAAGATCAGTCTCTACAGTCTTTAAAAAGAGAGAGAAAAATACAAGCAAGCTTTGTCTTGCAGCCTCCAGCTACAGCTGGCTTGAATCCTGATAAAAACCATTATATGAAGAGCTCTTAACAAGTCACTTTGTTATTGCTACTAAATCTCCTACAGAAAGGAGGCAGCCTCAAAATATACTGTGCATTTAAACAGAAATAATCTTAATATATCAAAGTCTCACTAAAAAAACCACCATGCAGAAGTTTTTCCACCCACCACTCTACCAGATTTTGAGAATGTATTCAAAGAATCTTAAAGAAAACGGTTCAGTGGGCTAGAATTAGAATTAACTCAGATTAAATGTAAAGTAGAAAGGAAGAAGGCAAAAAAAGTCTAAGAAGCAGGAAAATCTTAGAGCTGACCAACTATCATTATACTTGTGAGCAAATGAGGCAGTGAACTGGAGAGGAGGAATAGCAAGTCCACGCAGAGGACAGCTCACAGTGATGTGTCAGAGTATAAGAGGAATTCAGGTTCCTTTTAATTCAGTATTTTCCAACGGGAAAACGTTTTCCTCAGCACACTGAAGGTCTTTAGAACTCAGAATTTTAAGAGCTGTCAAAGAATACCACATCTAAATCTCTGTGACACATTCAAAAAGCTTCTAACTGTTCTGAGGCTATAAAAAAGGAACTTGTGATTGCAACAGCAGTGGGCCTTGCTTAAGAGGCAGGACATTGTTTGTACTTACAACAGGTAGCAGCAAACAGCACAGGTCACCAGCATTGTGTTGATAACACTGCCAAGAGGAAGGAGAAACAGCTGATCAGGTGTGGTGTTGTGACTGACCACAAGATACACAGGGAAAAAACCCCCACAGCAAACAAGAACAAGTTTAACTTTGATCATATGAAAGATGACTCAACATGAATGTTCTGGCTTCTTCCAGCTGAGTAAACTGCAGAGGCTCAGATCTGCAGGACTGACACAGCTCTGCCAAACAGTTCACAGCTGTATTTAACAAAATCACTGGGAACAGGAGCAAAATCTGGTGCAGTGTCCTTCACATAAGTGAACCACTGAGGCTGGATGCACACAATAAACACTTTCCCCATTTTCAGAATTCTACTCAAAGAAAGCTTTAGTGTCAAATTATCACTTTTAATTTTATGTAATGAATGAGGGGTTTACAAACGGAATACAGAATAACATCTCAAACAAGCCACGTGAAATCAGCTGTACTGTAAGATTGTCCTCTCTTGGTGAAACACAGCCGTGTCAGAAACCACAAGGAAGCTGAAAAGAAGGAAGAACCAAGCTCTTGAAACTGAAAATGGTAAAGCTGCAGCTACACACATACAGATGGGCTTGAAATGGGAGGAGAAGAAATGAGATTTTCTATCAGGCATCTCTGCAGCTTGTGGAACTCAGTGGCAAAGTGGAGTGGTTTTTTTCTTTTTAAATTACAAAAAGGCATTTCCTTCTATGTATTTCCTCCCCCAACTGTGTAACAAAACCTCATGGTAGGGCAACAAGAATAACATCCAATATTTTTCATCTACCAATACACATCCACTTTGTCAACTTCCAAAGGAATGCTACAAAGCCAGCAATCAAGCTTTAGCAGCTCTTCCAGGGAGTCCCACAGCCGCTGACTGGGAGTTTGAACCTAAGCAATGTGAATTCTTAGGGCAGTTAAAAGTTTGCACTAACTTATTTTGTTAGGAGAAGAACAAGCCTATTCAGGAACAGGCTTTGCAGAGAGGATTTTTGGGTATTTTTCTCAAGAAGATGAGAGGTGAACAGACTACCAGGTAGTGCTGTAGCACAGCAATGCACTACTCATACTTGTTAAACAATCACATTTTGGAATAATGACAGGACATCTCTTGGTGACCCACAGAATTCCCACACTTCCATGCCTGGAAGCCGTATTTCCAAGCTATTTCTGAGGACAGGCAAGTTTCCAGGCATAAAACACCCATTATGTTTGAAAGTGAGGCAGGAAATATCAGAGCTTGAGGAATATTAAGGGTTTAGATAAAGAACTGAGAGAAAAGACAGTTGGTACCTGAGGAGTAGAGGGAGTGTCAGAGAGAGGAAGAGAGATTAAGAAGCCATTATCTCCTAGAGAAAAGAGAAAGACAAAAACTTGTCTGCTTTTTAATCTGAGCAGCCACAACCACTGCAGGAAAAATCTCTGCTTAGAAGCCCTGCTGTTGTCCTCAGCCACAAGGGCACCAGCACACATCTAACCCAGAACTGAGATCCACCACAGCAACCTTTCCAGTCTCACCCAGTGTGAAACCAGAGGATGGTGGAGTAAATTGGGAAAGGTCAAGTAAGGAAAGAAAGAGGAAGTTGTTGCTCTTGACAATGAGCCACCTTGACACAGGACGTTCTGTCCGCAGAGGTTTCACAGAATGGTTTGGGTTGGAAAAGACCTTAAACCTCATCTCGTTCCACCCTTTGCCATAGGCAGGGACATCTTCCACTAGCCCAGGTGGCTCCAAACCCCGTCCAACCTGGCCCTGGACACTGCCAGGGATCCAGGGGCAGCCACAGCTTCTCTGGGCACCCCGTGCCAGGGCCGCAGGGGAAACCCAAACCCGTGAGGGGTTCCGGAGGCGCGGGGACACCGCCCGGCTCCGGCAGCCCCAGGCGCGGCTGCTCCGCTGCACCTCGGCCGGGCCCAGGCCCGTCCGCGCTGCGCCAGCGCTGCGCCGGGAGCCCGCGGGGCTGCGGCGGCCCCGGGCTCGGCGCTGCGGGGCCTCGGCGGCGGGGCCGGGCAACCTCGGGGCGCCTCAGGGCTCCGGGGCCGCTTCCGCCGGGGCCTCCCCCCACACCCGCGGGGGACGGAAGGGAAGGTGCCCGGTGCCCGCCGCTCCCCGGTCACTCACCCGCGGTTCGGCCCCTTGGGTACAAGCCAGGGCAGGACGCCGCCGACCACCCCCCAGAACACGCTCATGACGATGATGGGCACCGCGAGGCCGCCGTACGCCATGGCCGCGCTCTGAGGGGCCCGGGGGGCGGTGCTCGCTGCCACGCCCCGCCCGGCGCCCGCCAATCGGCGCCCGCCACGTCACCGCGGCCGGCGGGAGCGCGCGCGCGGCGGGAGCGGAGGGGCCGCGGGAGCGCGCGGTGCACGTGCAATGGGATCGGGGATGCGCGGTGGGGTCGGGGATGTGCCGTGGGATCGGGGAGGTGCCGTGGGATCGGGGATGCGCGGTGGGATCGGGGATGTGCGGTTGGGTCGGGGATGTGCCGTGGGATCGGGGATGCGCGGTGGGATCGGGGATGTGCGGTTGGGTCGGGGATGTGCCGTGGGATCGGGGATGTGCCGTGGGATCGGGGATGTGCGGTTGGGTCGGGGATGTGCCGTGGGATCGGGGATGTGCGGTTGGGTCGGGGATGTGCCGTGGGATCGGGGCTGTGCGGTGGGACCGGGGATCTGCCGTGGGATCGGGGCTGCGGGGTGCGCTGGGACCGCCCGCCGGGCCCAAACAGGCTGCCGCGTAAGAGGACACGGAGCTCCTGCCGGGTAAGGGCTGGCTCTGAGCTCCTCAGGAAATTGCGACGCAGGACACGCTCCCACAAAGCAGCTCCGCACCAGCCCCGCAGCTGGAAAGGTCCCGGTGATGAACGAGTCCCATGGACTGCCTCAAACCGGCTCAAGGTGAAGCAATCTCGTATTAAGCAGCATGAGCTGGAAGGACAAAACCTCCCATCCTACATGAGAGAAACCCACTGGCAGCCCACCCAACACAGCTTCGCCCTCAGGCCTATGAATGGCTTCTAAAATGCAATTTTCCTTGATTCCCAGCATCTGTTTTTAGATTCCATTGTTGTTCAGGCAGATGAATTTCTTTCTCTCTGTACCAGCAATCAGAGGGCCATTCACTGAGCCAGTAAATTAACTGCAGGGCTGTTTTCAACACACTGCAGCAGCTCTCAATTATGGAGGTACAAAGTGCCAGGAAAGATCTCCTCCCACAGAAAATTCATCCAAAATAGCACCACCAACAGCACTGAAACTGCTTTACCCCTGCCCTTCTCAAACTTCAACTCATGAGCATCGGTGATAAATCCCTCTGTCCTCAAGTTCTGCCATTAATATAAGACCTGAAGAGACAACACAGCAAATCAAGTGCTGTGTTTGGCCACAACGTGCCTGGAGAACTTCTAAAATGTTATCTTTTACTGTCAAATTGATAAGCTGGTGAAAAAGTGTAATTTAAGAGGATTAGAGATGCATGGCCAGCATTAGCTTAGTTCAAATGTCTGATAAAACATTAAATGTACAGAGTGCACAGAATTAACGTGTTCATTTATAACCATGCACACATCAAAGATGAGACAGGAGTGTGATGGCTGCTAGATGGGTGTTTCAGGATTGCACTGCTCTTTTTAAGGTTGGTTGAAATATTTCTTTACAGGGAAAAAAGCCTTTAGTTTTCTTAAAAGTAAAAACAGGTATAAAAAGCTTTTAATTTAGCATGGGTATTTTTTACATCATCAAAACAGAAGGAACATTGCTATGTTGAGCAGGACACACCACATCAGTATTTTCTAAAGGAGAAGGCACACAACAGGTTGAATTTTAGCAGTTTTTTAATGGTGTCAAACAGGAAACCATCTATTCTTGCATCTTCTCGATTGTTTCCTCCTTGTACTTGCCCTTCTCCTTGCCAACCTGGCGGGACTTGGCTTTACGCTCCAAGATCTTCTTGCGGTCCTTGTCCAGCTTTAGCCTGGTGATCACCACCTGGGGAGAGCACAAGGAATTCAGGGTCCCTGCTCAGGGTCAAGGACAGCAACCAATGCCAAATCCACCTGGAACCACAGCACGGAGCTGATCCCAGCACCACAAACGCAGCAAAGCTGGCCTCGGACACTTCCAGGGATCCAGGGGCAGCCAGAGCTGCTCTGGGCACCCTTTGCCTCACCACCCTCACAGGCAAGAATTTCTCCAACAATTCCTGTTCATGCTCCCTGTCCTTTCTGTTCCTGCCTCCTCATACTGGCAAAGAAATCAATGTGTTGGTATTACTGAAAGCACTACTTGGAAAAGACAACAATCAAATCCTAGAAATCCCATATGGGCACACTTCTCCTCAGTTCCTTGTGCATTTAGGTCTCTCTTAATTGTGATTTCCACCTCTTTACCCAGGAGAGGCAGGAACTGTTCACACAGCCCAGTGCACGTTGGTAACTAAACATTCCTCTGCTCCTCTTGCACTAATAACCAGAATCTTTATGCAAAGCTTCATCAAGATCTAGTCCCCAATTAACGAAAATTTTCACAGTGAAGAACCAGCAGAAAATTCCATTACTCTCATTCAGCACACAAGTACATGCACTGGCTCCACCACAATGTCACCTTGTCAGCCAGATGTTGTTGCTGCACACAAGTTGTGATGTTTTGGAATAATTCTGCCCTCCCTCTGCTGAACACACCAACCATTTACACCAGAAAACCTGCTACAACTGGATTTTTTCCACCAACACTTCCATCTTTGTGCCCACATGGCAAGGCTGAAGCAGACTGAATTCATCTGCTTCAAACCAGGTTTGGGTAAGTTCTTGTGTTTAGTTTGAAATGTTTCCTGTTATGATCTAAACAGGCTTTGCCTGGTTTTCACCAACTCTGAACACCTCAGGCTAAACCCAGATTCAGTTCACAACAGCCTGCAAGAGCAAATCACAATTCTGAGCATCTATTTAAGCCTTGCCAACACCTCAGCCAGTGCAAGTGCCACATAACAGAGATGAAGGATTGTTCTAAATGATCCATTTAGTGCTTTGAAAACATCAATCTCTTCAAAGAAGCACTTCAGCCAGATCCCAAAGTCTCCAGCAGCTTTCTACTCCTAGAAACAGCGAGGAGTTCTTGGTTTCAACTCACTTCTCTGCTCATGACACCATGACACAAGATGCTTTCCTTGATGCAGCCTCTCCATTCATTATTCACAGAACCACAGAATGGTTTGGATTGGAAGGGACCTTAAAGCTCATCCAGTGCCAAACCCTGCCATGGGCAGGGACACCTCCCACTGTCCCAGGCTGCTCCCAGCCCCAATGTCCAACCTGGCCTTGGGCACTGCCAGGGATCCAGGGGGAGCCACAGCTGCTCTGGGCACCCTGTGCCAGGGCCTGCCCACCCTCACAGGGAAGAATTTCTTCCCAATATCCAATCTAACCCTACTTTCTGTCAGTGTGAAGCCATTCCCCTTGTCCTGTCCCATCCATCTTCCCTCTAGACTTCCTCAGGCCCTGCAAGGCCACAATAAGGTCACCCCAAAGCTTCTCTTCTCCAGGCTGAACAATCCCAGCTCTCCCAGCCTTTCCTCCCAGCAGAGCTGCTCCATCCCTCGGATCATCCTGGTGCCTCCTCTGGTCTTTCTCCAGCAGCTCCAGCTCCTTCCTGTGCAGGGCCCCAGGGCTGGGGCAGCTCTGCAGGTGGGGTCTCACCTGAGAGGGGCAGAGGGCTGCAATCCCCCCCTGCCCTGCTGCCCACGCCGGGGGATCAGCCCAGGGCACGGGGGGCTCAGGGCTGGGGCAGGTCCAGCTCTCACCCACCAGCACCCCCAGAGCAGCTCCATCTGCTGATCCTGGGGGCTGCCCTCACCCAGAAGCATCCCCAGCACTCGGTGCCAAGTTCCACCCATCCCAGAGAGCCCATGAGCCCCCCAGCTCTGCTGGCAGGTGCCAGACCCCGGGTGCCACCGTACCTTGCTGGGGTGGATGCCCACGTGCACGGTGGTGCCGTTGGCCTTCTCCCGCTGCACGCGCTCGATGTAGATCACGTATTTCTTCCTGTACACCTGCACCACCTTCCCGATCTGCTGCCCCTTGTAGTGTCCTCGGACCACCTGGACACAGCAAACACACTGAGCCACGCTCCACAGCCACCCTTTGAACAGCCACCCACCTTACAAGCCACGACTGAATTATCCAGCTGAGCTGCACAGGCTGAAACCCCAACTCTGCTCCTTGTGCATGCAGCCACAAAGACAGGAGGGACGTGCCAATTTCAGCGTCACTAACATGGAAAATAGATCAGAACTGTGCTTCTCCCCCATTTTCCCTGCAGTAAACCCTAATGGAGGAGTTCTGTAGCTTTCAGCCAGGTTTCAATTTTCAATAGTTTTTACCCTAACTTTTCACCTATAATTGAGTACTATATAAAAAAGCCACTTAACTTGGATTCATTTCTAACCCAACCTTTGAAATATTATAGGTAGCAAACAGTCCATAAAAAAGAAACCGTTCTTTGCTTTGTGCTTTATTGCTGAAGTTTTTAATTCAGCATAAACAGTCAATGTAAGAAACTGAAGTGCAGCAAAATCGCCAGCACCTTTCTGTTCCTGCTATCTTCCTCGTCACTGAAGTGAATTTAAGGAACACTCAACAGGCCAAATCATAACTCGATCAACCTGGATGATTTCTGCACTGCTCAGGGCAGTGCTCCAGCACCAATGTGAATTTGTGTCGTGCTTCCCTTCTGCACAGGCTACACACGGAAGGAGAATCCCAGAATCACTTGGGTTGGAAAAGATCTCCGAGGCCATCGAGTCGAACCTATGACCCATCCCCACCTTGTCCCCAGCCCAGAGTGCCACTTCCAGTCATTCCTTGGACACCTCCAGGGATGGGCACTCCAAACCTCCCTGGCCAGTTCCAATGCCTGAGCACCCTTTCCATGGGGAAATTCCTCCGGGAAACTCCACAGAGAGAGAAGTTCAGGTGTGACAGAGCAGCCTGGGGCAGGGCAGTACCTGGACCTCGTCGTCCTTGCGGATGGGCATGGAGCGCACGTTGTACTTCTGCCGCAGCTCCTTGGACAGGGGCGAGGACATGATTTTCCTGCGGATGTGGGAGGGGGCATTGAAGTGCCTTTTGCGGTTCTTGCTGCGGTCCGAGGTCACAAAGGGGTTGAACTTCATTTTGGCTGCATAAAAAAACCCTATCAGTTGGAGAGTTGCTCACAACACACACACGCACTACACTTCACCATCCACAGAGTCTGCTAGGGCATAAAAAAGCGATTTGAGCTATTCTTAATGCCACCACTGATTAACAAACCCTCATGTCCTGGAGTCCAAAAGAAAGTTGAAGGCTCTTCCCTGACTGACAGTGACTCTGCGACTGACACACGTGCACATCAGAGCATTCCATCCAAACCTCGCCATTCCCAGCACTCAGGACACCTGCATCCTGCCCACTCTCGTTTACATACATTTATAAAAACGTATCTTTGGGGCTGGCAGAGGGAACTCGCACTGCTCCTACATCTCAATAAAGCTCCTTATCAACGTGCACAGATAACACCTCTACAACTCCAATATATTTCCGACCTTTCCTGAACAACTGCGCGACAGGATTGCCTGTAAGGACACTATTTATCCTCATACCAAAGGATAACCCAAACTAGGGATAAATTAAAGGCTCTTTTTGCTCAAGTCCGCAATTTTGAAGCGTACACACTGGCAGGGCTCGGCTGTGTTAACTCAATACCGCACCAGCAAAGCGCAGACTGAAGCAGGCCGAGCTCCCCCCGGACACCGAGCTCTCCCCGTCCCGCAGCTCCGCGCCGGCCCCCGGCCACCCGAACCCCTTCCCGCTCCCTGCCGCTGCCCCGCGGAGGCTCCGCGGGCCGGGGCCGGCCCCGGATGACCCCGATGGCCCCGGATGGCGGCTCCCGGTGCCTCACCCGCTGCCGCCGCCGCGCCGCCCGCCCGGAAGAGGAGCCACGGGCGCTTCCGCTTCCGCCAGCGCCGCCGCGTCTCGCGAGAGCCGCGCGCCCGCCGCGCCCCCTGGCGGCCGGGGGGGGGGTCAGAGCTGCAGCGGGACCGAGCGGGAACGAACCCGGAGAGACCGGGAAACGACCTGGGAACAGAGCCGGGATACAGCCGGGATACACCCGGAGAGACCGGGAACCGACCTGGGAACAGAGCCGGGATACAGCCGGAGAGACCGGGAACCGACCTGGGAACAGAGCCGGGATACAGCCGGGATACACCCGGAGAGACCGGGAACCGACCTGGGAACAGAGCCGGGATACAGCCGGAGAGACCGGGAACCGACCTGGGAACAGAGCCGGGATACAGCCGGGATACACCTGGGCATCATCCCTGGAAGCGACCTGGGACACGGCTGGAACAGAGCCGGGACACAGCCGGGACACACCTGGGCATCACCCCTGGTACCCACCTGAGCATCGTGCTCTGGTACGGACCCAGCATCAACTCCTGGTACCCATTTGGGCATCATGCCCAGCACCCGCCTGGGCACTGATCCCCAGTACCCACCTGAGCACCCTCCCTTTCAGTCATCCCCTCCTATTCAGCAGCAGCTCCTTCTCTCCATGTCCAGCCCCTCTGAACGAGGGTGGAAACAGGAACACTCCACTGCTTCCTCCTCCACAGCCCAGCCCATGTTCCTCAGCCCAAATGGACACCAGTGACACCAGTCCCATGTTCCTCAGCCCAAAGGGACACCAGTGACACCAGTCCCACGTTTCTCAGCCCAAAGGGACACCAGTGACACCCAGTCCCACGTTTCTCAGCCCAAAGGGACACCAGTGACACCAGTCCCATGTTCCTCAGCCCAAATGGACACCAGTTGCCTGGGACTTCTGCCAAGTTCAAATTCCCCTGCCCAGCCCCTGCTCCTGTGTCACTGTTGCCTGCATCCCTGTCCCCACAAACCAGCTCGCCTGCACAAACCACTTCCCTTTCAGGTAGATGTGGTCCTAGTACAAACTTTCAGGACACAGATTGATTTATTCCCCAGGAAAATTGGAAGAAATGAACCAATTAGTTGGCTGAGACATAGCTAGGTTGGGTTTGGGTTGGGTTTTTTTATAAAGATAAGCTGGAAAAGTTTGGGACTGAGTTGCAGCAGGCTGAGATTTGGATTTGAGCCTTTATTTATCATTTATAGAGTAAGGGACCTACAGCACCACCCATCACTTGTGGAAATCTGAGTTCCCATCACTGGAAGAGGCAGGATCTCTTCCTTCACAAAGATGTTGTCCAGCCCACACCGAAGTAAAGGGAATTGAGTTCTTAAGATGGTGCAGGTATCTTGAGCCCAAACTCAGTGTGTTGTAACCCTTTACTGTTTAATCTTTAATAATTGCCTCAGACACAAGGCTAAATGGACATTAAAGGAGGAGGGCACAAAAATTGGGTTATTTCATGTACCAAGGAGCACAGTGACTAAAGCCAAACCCAGCAAGTCCCAACTGCAGTCCACTCACCTTCCCTTAAAAAAGGAGAGGTTGGGACACTTGGTACTGTACAAAACCAAGCACTGAATGTCCAGACATGACTCAGGGCCAATTACAAAAGAGCCTCGTGCTAACTTTCACCACAGTGACCTGGCTCCCAGTGATTTCACTGTGTGATAATGCTCAGTCCACTGAAATCATAATTAAAAACAAAAGGAAAAAAGCCCCTTTAGATTGATTTTGCAACCGGAGTGCAGCAAGAAGCCAATCAAAACACGTAAGAGTTTTATTTTTAATTATGGAACTATAAAGGCTAATAGTTTATTAACATAAGGTTGCAAATTAAAGACAAATGCCAGAACTCCTTAACAGTCTCCACTGTAGAAATGTCAAAGACTTGTGCTTTAAACGTCGCTGTACCAGACACCACAGGGCTGCTCCTCCTCCCTGCCCCCCTCTCCCACATTCCAAGGAGAAACCCCCTCACTGACATCCCCAGTTTGCAACTTTCAAACAACTCTTCTAAAGCACAGACTCATCCCAGCCACTGCCAGCCCCAGCAGCCCGTGTGTCACACAGAGAAAGAACATTAAATGAGAAGGACTCAGGAACTGGTGGCAGACAGGGCCACCAACATCACAGACCCCACTTCTTACAGCGCAGTCGAATGCAAGTATTTGAGAGATCAGATCAAACACTCACAGATGCATCTCTCCCGGATTTTTGTACCCCACTTTCATTTTATTTTCTTTAAAAAATCCTCTTCAGCAGTCCAGATACTGCCTAGAATACACCTAATAACTTTCCCTAGAGCCAAAAGGTTTTAATTCCACCATTGCAGAGCGTTCCATGCCTCAAGTTCTCACCGTAGGGTGGAGTCTGGAGTTACAGGGAATAGTTTAAAATGGGAGTTTCAAATATTTTACTTCCTACAGAGATGTCTTTCTTGGAAACCCAAATACTTCAATGAAAACACTGACTTGAAAGGGCAAAGTCAGGAAGAGGGATGAGCACCTACAACCGAGGCTTTCCTTCTGCTCTGACTCAAAATTCTTTTGTTTGCAAGGACACCTAAAAGCACAACTAAGCTCCTTTTGTCTACAGAAAATTAAAAATGAAAGTGAAATCTCATGGATGCAGAGGCAGTAAATGCCTTGCTTTCACATTGGGAGAGATGAAGAGCAGATTCTTCTGTAAGCACACGATGCAGTACCACGGTGTGACCTGAGCCAGCCACGCCTGAAGGACAAGCTCAGCCCAACTTCCAGCAGCCCCAGAAGGTGGCCTTGGCTTGGCAGCACTCAAAGGCTTAGACCTGGTTTAGAGAACCAAGGTACAGACTATTCCTCCTAACTTGAGTACAATTTGGTTTCCACATCTAGCAAAAAAAAAAAAAAAAAAGTGATTTATTACCTTATTGCAGGGGATATTTTGGCAGAGAGAGCAGGCACGCTGAAGTGTTTTATTTCCAAAAAAAAAAAAAAAAAACAACAACAAAAAAACCAAACAAACAAACCAATTTCACTGGTCTGGTTTAGAGAACTGGCCTGGACTGCACAGGAGGCAGTTTAATACAGACAGGGAATGGGGAGCAGGATGGAAATAACACACCAGGGGACACAAGGAATCTGCAACCCACTTTGTCTGTGTCAAAGAAATTGTACTGGGGGAGAAATTTCAGAAAATGAATTGTACAACTGCACTGCAAAGACCTCCCCTTGCCCAGCTCAGGAGAAGGATGCACTAAATAAATCTCAGCATAACGAAGATGCTAAAACATTAAAAATCTCATCGTTGTAATCCGCTGTTCCCAAGCTGTCAGCAAAGACTCACCAAATCCAAAAGGAAAAACTAGGACATTTTAGCTGTGTGAGCTTCAGCTGGTCACAGTGGATTAGAGGAAATCCTTCAGCCAGCAGGAGAAGCAATTGCCATGGAAAATCCCACATCCAGCGGGTACCGCTCGCAGGCACACAGACACGTGCCCCAAATGAACACAAGCATCTTATTTTCAAGTTCATTCTTGTAAATGGAAAAAGAAAAAATGTAAAAAAATCTATCCATACATGAAGGGGGTACAGGAAGTTACACAATCCAGTTTACACCTAAAGTAAGAGCAATCAGTCCAGAGTAACAACAAGGGAAAAACTCCAATGCTGTCGCTGGTCCGAAGTCACTACAGGGCAGAGCATGGCAGGGGGAGAGCAGCTGGCTGCTTCTTCTTGGTGGGTGGATAAAACTGGCTACACCTTCCCTGCTTCCAAAGCAACGAGACAATTTCAACAGACAATCAGGAATTCTTTCTGAAATGCATCTGACTCTAACAGTAACACTGAATATTCAACGATTCGTATCATCACAGCATAAAGTTTGGATAGTCTGCCTCCAGGAAAAGGCAATGGGGATCACCCAAGAGAAACCCTGCACCCATCTTAGAATTTACAGCACTGAGTTCAAGATTTTTATTTTATGATTTATTTTTTCTTCTTTTATCCATCCTGGAACACTTAAACTTTGTGTATCCTCAGCTCAGACATTCACAAGGCATGTGGAGACTGTCGCTACTCAAGGAACATTGACAAGGCTCTGGAAAATGTACTGGTGGGCATTTTTGTGACCTCATGCCCACCACAACATGCAAGACAGCCCTGGCAGGAGTTTTCCCCTCACATCTCCGTTTTTTGGAGGCTCCAGAAGACAAGGCTTGAAGGAATGGACAGGGAAGCTCAGGTACCATTTTACGGAATCAAAGAAAACTCCCAGCAAGGGTCAGCCTGTGGGAATGCTGCCCTGTGTACCTGTGGGAGAGCAGTGTCAGTCCAGGGCTCAGAAAAGATGCCTGACTGAGTTTTAAAGGAAAAGGGAGGCACCTTAAATCCTGAAAAGTCAGAATTCCTGTGTTTGACAGGTGTGTTGAATACACACACACAGAGCAAGAGGGGAAGCTGTGCTCATCCACCCAGAAGGCTGCACCATTTTTCTGAGCACAGAGAATGTACAACCTCTTTTCAAAAAAAACCAATAACAACAATAATAAAACAGAAGTGCAGAATCCAGACTTTTGGGTGGTCTGTGTTTAAAAACAGAAGAAATAAAAGCTAATGCTGTAAAGACAACTATTCCCTTTCAAAGCAAAGGCCACATAAAACTGTGTTGCTCAGTTTGGTTTTTACTTCATGCCACCTGTAAACACAAGACTGGATATTCAGTTAGTGGGAAGAAATGAAACCACTTTTACATCCAGAGTAAAAGAAATGCCCTCCACTGCTGGGATCACAGATTACCCAGGAAAAGGTAGCTGGGGAAGGCTTCCTCTTCTCCTTTGTTCACTTCATTAGAAAGGTTGTATCTGAACAACTGAGCTTTCAATAAAAGCACAGAACATTTCTTGATATGTTATTTCTGCCCTCTGTCTCTTAGGTTTGCTGTGCGGACTAACACTTTCCATTCCTCACCAACAGATACATCACCTTTTTGGCACCATGGTGGAATTTCTTCCTCATGTGTAATTTTGCCCTATACAAAAGTCGATTGTCTGATCATGCAAATCCAACAGAACTCCAAAAAGTGCCACAAGACAGTTCAGCTCTTTGCCATCTACTCCCTAGTCTGTACACTGCCATAGGGACCTCCCAGAGGACAGACTGTCATCCTTACTTAGATCTGATATGGCATCTCAACCTCTCTTTCTGGGGGGAGGGAATCGAAATCCACACCCTGATTCCACTGATTTTTCCCTCTCAGAGCTCTGAAATGCATGGAGATTTCTTTGATTTGTTGAAGACGTCTTCACTGAACAGCCTGATTAGAGAAAAACATACTGATTCAATCAAATAGAAAATAAAGACAAAAACAGGTAGTGGTAGATCTCTCAATCTTTGCTCCTGTCCTTGGAGTCGAGGGTAGAGTTTCACTGCTACTGCATTTTGCCCAGCTGGATCTTCTTCCAGGCCTCTGATGCTGTGAAAATGCAGGAGTCGAGGATCCCAGCTACAGTAAATGTTCCTCCAATGATGGCACATATCTGGAATTACAGAGAGAGGAAAGACATTTGTCACCAACGAGGGAAACTTTCACACAGCTCAAACTTGGAGGAGGGATCCTGCTGCTGGGGTATTTTCTGGAAGCACAGTAAGAACTGGGTGACAGCACTGGGGATGGAATTACATGAGAATCATTCACAAAAAACATCCCCTGCAGTGGAATAAATTAGTCCTGAACTCTTCACAGCCTGAGCCCATCACAAATCCCAGCTCCCACAGCATGAACACTGCTCCTTTCTGGGCTAAACCCCACCTAACTCAGCTTTCTAGAAGCTCTGTGTTGCTCACATCTTCCTGCTACTGTTTTCTATTATAAACACCACAGCCTTGTAGTCTTTTCCCCATTTCACAAGATAATAATTCACAAACAGGCAAAAGACACTGAAATAGCACGTGAAGGGCAGTCACTAACAGAGAACCCAGCTCCCAGCAACACCACAGCTCACCCTGTCTAACACTTTCCATGACAAGGGCTGCTGACAGCAGCCAACTTAACTCTTTGTGGGACAAAGTTTTCCACACAAGATGTCTTGGGTCAAATTAAAACATGTAATCACTTTCAAGAACAGAGGTAGGGAAAAAGTTCATCTCCTGATTAGCGTTAACAGCCTACTTCACTTCTCAAGTGTTACGGAAACACAGAAATATTCTGTGTATTCTGTCAAACCAGAGTCCTTGTGGAAACACAATCACAGACTCATTTAGGCTGGAGAAGACCAATGATACAAAATATTTCCCTGCTACACTGGCTCACTGGTTTGGGATTAGTCTCTCCTTCAGCTCCTAGCTCATAACAAATCCCCTTTTTCCAAGGCAGGCCCTTGTCAGGAGATAAGCTCCATATCTTGTTCCCTTCTCACAACCCAGTGTTGTTATTCTCAGAACCACCTCGTCCTACACAACGTAAAAGACCAAACTGAAAGAGCATCACAGTTATGAAGTAAAAAGATGTGGGAGTTAGGAAATTAGAACTGTGTAATTAGCACATGGCTGGTAACGTTTTTAGGTTACGTTGTGGTGTATCACACTTTCCGTGTGAACGCTGCCTGGTGGCACCCTGGGGCTTTCTTCCCCTCCTGTGGTGTTTGACTTCTGCCTCCTCACCAGCAGGTGGTTTGTATTAACCCAGTCCTGAGTGTAACTCAAACGTTTCTGTACCAAAAACAGTGCAGCAGCAGGAGCAGGGCAGTGCCTGTCCCCTGTGCTGGGCACTGCTGAGGCCTCACCTCAAACGCTGTATCCAGTTCTGGCCTCTCATGGGAAGATGGACATGGAGAGGCTGGAGCGTGTCCAGGGAAGGGAACAGAGCTGGGAAGGGGCTGGAGCCCCAGGAGCGGCTGAGGGAGCTGGGAAAGGGGCTCAGGCTGGAGCAAAGGAGGCTCAGGGGGGACCTTGTGGCTCTGCACAAGTCCCTGACAGGAGGGGGCAGCCGGGGGGGTCGGGCTCTGCTGCCAGGGAACAGGGACAGGAGGAGAGGGAACGGCCTCAGGCTGGGCCAGGGCAGGCTCAGGGTGGACAGCAGCAGGAATTTCCCCATGGAAAGGGTGCTCAGGCCTTGGCAGGGGCTGCCCAGGGAGGTTTGGAGTGCCCATCCCTGGAGGTGCCCAAGGAAGGGCTGGAGGTGGCACTCAGAGCTCTGGGCTGGGGACAAGGTGGGGATGGGGCACAGATGGGACTCGATGGCCTTGGAGATCTTTTCCAACCCAAACAATTCTATGATAAACATCATAAAACTGCAACACAGCTGGCACAGAAGGGAACTGGTGCCACACTACACGCACCGTGCCACGTCTCTGCTCCCACACAACACCCCGTGGGCAAAGTCACAGACAGAAAAATAACGTAAGAGCAGCAGCAGCAGCGCTGAGGGAAAGGAACAAAGAGCTCACTGATGGTGAGCAAGGGCAGTGAGAACTACAGCTCCTTTCCATGTGTATTTATAACCAAGATATGAACATTTAGGGAGCTCAGTGAAACAAGGAGCTGCAGGAAACGTGGCTTTTGCAGGACACTCAACATTCCAGCAGATCAAGGCTGCTAAAACCAGAGCACCAGCCTGAGGCAAAGTCAGGATTTTTAGGGGACAAGTCCAGCTCCTGCCCCTGTGGCCCCCTCCCTGCTGTCCCTCAGGACATGACACAGGGTGACTTCCCAGGGAAAATGCCCACCACGGAGCTGGGTTATTTCAGTTCAGAGCAGCTCAGCTGACGGGAGATGTCACACCACAAACACAAACCCCGTCCAACACCCAGATTCTGCATCACACGGCAGGAAAATCTGACTTCAGTGCAGCAGCACAAGGGGCTGGGGAATTGAAAAAAAATATATAAATTCATCTGCAGAGCTCTGTGGTGCTGAGTGGGGATGAGTCACACACACCTGGCACTGGCTCGGGGCCTCCTGCACACAGAGCTTTGAGTCCTGGTGACGAAAAAAGGGCTTGGAGTCCTTGTGACCAGCACTGGGCTCTAGGTCAGCACAGGAGCTGCCCACGGTGTTTCTTTATCATCACAGCTCTCATACGTATGGGAGGCTGGCAGCAGGCACTTCTTTAGATTTAATGGAATAAATGACTGGGAACGGCCTGGGTTTAGCTCCGTGAGGTCTGTTTTACTCAGGCCCAGCCATTAAAGGATGAAGGGGAAGAGACACAGATGTGGAATAATCCCAGCAGTGAGAGCCCATCCAACAGGAGGAATGCACCTTGAGCAAAAGGTGATCACAGCAGAGTGGGATGCAGGCTCATGCCTGAAGGAAAACACGAGTGGATATGTAGGAGGAGGCAAGGTTGCAAGCAAGGTGACAGAAAGGCAAATGTCAGACACACGACTGTGCTCCTCTGGGATGTCCTGAAGTCTGAAAATTACTTTTAAGGACAGAGGGGATCAGTAGGACACTCAAGCAATTCCTAGTAAGGTAAGCTGCAGAATCCCACCCAGAGCTTTTCAGCACATCTGGTAGAACGCTGTCTTGGCTTGAAAAACGCTGCAGGAATGAATCTGTGACACCTCTCAGTCCCAGTCCCCATGGCTGAAATTACTCTGCCTGCAACCACTCTGTTCCAGCTCCCCCCCCTCATTATTTCCAGTTTAATTCTTTTTCACACCTAGAGGCCAGATGAGTCCTTTCACACCAGGAAAAAAAAATTTCTTTGGATTTTGAATGCTTGAGCAGAACATTGGCTGCTTTCCTCCCTGCTCTCCCTCCCAGTCCCTACACTGATCTCATGATAAAACATTCTTTCAGTCTGGCCACTCACAGGAACTCATGAATTTTCAGCAGTGAAACTTTTCCCCTTGCTCCATAACCTCAACCAGGAGGTCTTGAATGGCTTCTCTTTATGAGGGAGGAGTTGATTTTAAGTAGTGAAGTTTGACAGGCAAAAAAACTTGTGTTTAACACTATGCCAAGTGTCTGGTTAACTCCAGGCAAGCTCATGGAACAGTGACAGTGGCAGCACTGATCCACAATATACAATCTTATTTAGTACTGAACTTTTTGGAGCACGACATGTAAAGTAAAAAAAAACCTTATGCTAAACCAAAGCCTTTGCACAGGAAGCACCTCTCAAATCATACAGGAAATTAGGCTAATTCCCCACACCACAAAGATCTAAGGAGCAGGCAGGAGATAGAACAGGGACAGAGAGGATCTGGGAATGCTGCTACGGGGCTGGAATGCTGCTCTTAGCAGTACTCAAGTTTTGGAGGGCAAACTCATTAGTGACAAAGAGCATCAGATAACCTTGGCAGCAGCAGCAGGAGATGCCTTTGGCTCTCTGCTGAACAGCCAACACTCCTCTCCCGTGGGATCATCCCTCCAACACTGCCACCATCACCCCCCTAAAGCTTCTTTCAAGTCCACAGGATCACCCCCCATCCCCAGGACAAATTTAAATGTCCTGAAATCCACAGAGGGGCCCAAGTAAAGAGTGAAGGAGCCCCTATCCCAGAGCCTGCCTTGTGGTTTTTAAATGGAACAGCTGCTGCTCAGAACAAGCTGCTGCTTTCCATGGCCAGGCAGTGACTCCACACGCCCCAGCCCAATCCCTGCTGGCCCTTAGCCCAGTGCTGGTCATCACTAACTGGTCTCCAGAGCAACTGTGATGCAAAAGGCCACGCTGGAGATACAGGAAGGGGCTAAAGAACAGATCATGTCATCCAAACAGGGCAGGGAAAGCAAGGCCGGGGGAGTTTTGATCCTCTGCAGCGCTGCTCCCTCTTCCCAGCTGTTCAATGCCACCTGCAAGGCTGTGAAGCTGAAATGCAGAGCCAAGGCTGCCCTCCTGTACAGCAATCCTGGCCCAAAGGAGGGCCAGAGCAGCTCACCAGGGCCAGATGAGAGCCAGGATCCAGCCCCCGGAACAAAGCTCTGCCTCCACACCAGGAGTGTCTGTCACACCTAGGTGACGTCCTGACACAGCTACTGCCAGCACCAGCATCATCCTCACGCCTCCAGAGGAAGGACATTCAGCTGAAATGGCCCTCAGTGAGCTGCTTGACACCACAGCCATTTATAAGACCAAACAAAGCAGCCAAAAGTCAACTGTAAAACTCTCCTTAAGCAGCCCAGCAGCCAGAAAGTGCCTGGCTAACTTTACAGACAGAACAGGGTGAAATTCAAGCAGGGGCCAGTGATTCAACACTCAGTCCAATGAGGAATATGGTGTGTGGAGAGGACTGTTATTTTGGGGAAGAGGAGAAACTGAAATTCTTATTTAATGAAAATGAAGCAACCTTTAAATCTTTCCACAAACAGAAGCGGAGCTGCTGTTCTGTTTGTGGATTCTGAGTAGGAAACACACACTTCAGTTTTTGAGGTGATGGGATACGAACTCAAATGAGATACAAACCCAAAATGTCACTGTGGCAACCAGGGAGGAAACCCTCTCCTGTGGCCCCTTATATCAACCCAGAAGGAGGGTATCAAATTCAACAAAGATGCTATTTACAGGCATGCCATGGTGTATCAGCAGTGAATCAATGCTGACAATAAAATTAAAGAATAATCACAGCTATCAAATCATTTCCCATGAAAACACCTCCACACCCTCACCCCCAACAAGATGCGTGAGAAACCTCTGGTAGCATAATTGTAGGGGAAGAAGCAGAGGCAGAATGAGATGCCAAGTCGTGAAATGCTGATGTTTGACCTTTTTTAGGATGATGTTTTGAAGCCAAGCAGACGTGCTAAGAACAGCAAGTCTTACACCACGATATTTAGATTTTGCTTCAAGTCCCCTCTTCTGGGTATTTGTGTATTCCAGAGGTCACTGTCCAAAGTTCAGTGAAGGGAACTTGCTGTTTATCAGAAGCTGCAAAATCAAAAACCTGAAGTGCAACTCTGCCACACTGTTTATGTGACGTCCAATTAAAACAGTCAAACAGTTTAAAAATCAGAATTTGAGGTCTTTGCTCCAGCCAATTTACCAACTGCTTCACATTCCACCATGCCTCGCTGGCACAGCTCACTGCAGCTTCAATTTTAAGCCAACTCCCTGAGGACACTTTTTTTTTTAAAGTTCTGGAGGATCTTTAAATAGCTCTTTGCCTAATGAGCAGTTTGGCCAGCACAGCATTGTTCTGGATGCTGAGATCAGAACTGCAGGATGCTCTCTGGACAGATCCAAACGTAACTCGTCAGGAAAACACCTCTGGAATTTGATAATGCAGCTCTTCTCCACTTCTACCCAGGAGTAAATGCCTGGAACTGGCATTCCCATATTAAGCCAAGCAGCAGCACTGAGTGAAACAACTGCCCTGCATTCAGTGCCTTGTAGGAGAGGAGAGATGAGGCTGCTGGTGAAATCTCCACTGCCAGTTTTCTTCCTATTTACTGTAAAAATCACCCAAATATCAGCAGATAGTGAGGACAGGCAGCTCTGTGTCATCCAACAGTTCTCCTTCCCTCACCTGAACAAAGGAAAACCTCTCTAGGTGAGAACAGGATGACTTTGGGATGGAAAAGGGTGGTCAGGCCCTGGCACAGGGTGCTCAGAGAAGCTGCCCCATCCCTGGAAGTGTCCAATGCCAGGTTCGACAGGGCTTGGAGCAGCCTGGAAGGACACTTCCAAAAGACATCCTTTGCTAATAATGAAATAGATCTTTTTGCCTTACATGTTGCCAAAAACAACATTCACGACCATGGAAATGTTGGCTCACATCATAATCCGAGCCAGAGAAAGACTGTTGACCATGACAGGTCAAGACTTTGCAATAATTTATATGCCTTCAAAAAGAGAGTATTTTCAAAGGTGTCACTGCTCATGGCAGGGGGTGGAAAGGGATGAGGTTCAAGGTTCTTTCCAACCCAAACCATTCTGGATTCTCTGCACATTTGATCTCATCATTACTGAGCAGTTTACTGCAGTTTTCCTGCTCACCACGTCAGCTTTACTTCCAAGCTTCTGACATGCTGCAATAGAGCCCATCCTGCCTAGATAGAGCCTGGCACTTCTGCAATAGGTAAATTTTCCTTCTTTTTGTGCCTAGCTATTAAAACAAGTTGTCAGAGCACTGGACTCACAGCCACCTCACACTCCGTGCTTTACCTCCACCACATCACAATGCCCTGAGGCCGAAACTCAATTCCTCTGGACAAGAAAGGCTCAGGAGAGAAATGAAAGGCAGGCAGAGGAAGGGAGAAGGAGGGGTTTAGGGTAACTCACCGATGTGATAAACCTGTACAAAGGCTGTCTCCTCTCTGTGTATTTCACTGTGATGGGGCTCAGGTCATACCGGAACCAGATCGCCGGGATGATGCGGCCGGTGTGGCTGTAGGCTACGTATTCCTGGGAAAGAAAGGGAGAAAATGGCACAAAGTGTGAGCAGTCTCATTCCAGAGAGTGTCTGCCATCAAATTGCCTCTGTGGGTTTGGCCCTCACCCCATTGTTTTGGACCAGGGACCAGATGGAAAGAAGCAAACAGTGATTCCTGCATGACTGCCCACCTCCAACCCTTATCAACCAGGAAAACAGGCTCTTTACAGCCTGATGATGAAAGAGCTGGGACAGAGAGTGATGCTGATTACTCTCACCTTCTTTCAGAGTTACAGGACTAAACAGAAAAGCTGTCATTGATTCTCTGTCATAGATCTGCTCTATTTAAATACAAACAGCCTGGCTGCAGGTGAAGTTTTGGTACTGTAAATCACATGCATGTCTATATTTTGTATATAAACCATTCACCAAACAAATGGAATTTAGTTCGTAAGAGCCTGGAAACTCCTCCTTGTCCTTGCATTCTGCTGTCAGGCTCCCTTCCCACCGGGACCAGCAATGGGAATGTTTTGCCCTTTCAGTATGAATCATCTGCAACCACGTTCAAACCACGTTAAAAACTCCTGCTGAAAGCCAGGATGAAACTGTATACAGAAAAATATTGGCAAAGGCTCAAAAATTATCCCAGGCTGGTTTGGGAGAGACATCTTTCAGACTGCCAGTGACAATCTCCCTTAATCCATTTGTTTCCTAACAGGTCCAGTGCCATCCATGGCCACAGGACAGCACCAAGCAGGACACGCTGCCCAGCACCAATACCAACACCAACTCAGTAACTAAAGTCACATCTTCTTGAAATAATATTTTGTCTGTGCTGTCAGAGGAGATAGATATCAGTTTTCAAGGATCAGGACATCCACAGGCTGAAGAAAAATCCCAGGAAAGCAGGCTGGGGACCCAGCAGTGCAACGAGAGCCATTGGCACTAGAGTGGCACAGGCTGCCTCTCCACCCAGCTGCTCTTCCCTTCCCCAGCCCTGTGACAAGCTGCCAGCTCAGATCTCCTCTCCTGGTTCAATTTTCCTTCACAGAGAGGCAAAGACAGCCTCAAATACTTCAGAAAGATGAAAAAAGAACAAGCAACAGGACACTCATGAGCAAGTTTAATTTTGCTCTCTGTGAGCAAGTGAAACAGCATTTATCCTCAATAATCTTATATAAATCCCAAGTTTTCTTATTTTTAGGGGTTTTATCCCATGATGACAAGAGGAGAAGTCCCTAGTCATGTCATTTTCAGGGCTTTTACTGGAGTTCTGCAGCACATGTGGGGACAGTGGTTAGGTGGGAAGTGAGGAAGCAGAGGAGCTAAGAGAGGAGACAGAGTCCACACTTCAGACTCTCCTCATCTCCTCACACCAGCCACTCTGTGCCAGACTATGCCCATGGCTTCCCATTTCTCTTTCCCACTGCTCAGTGTGGGAGTAAAGGTCTGGAGCACCACGAGAAGAAAGTGCAGAGGCAGCAGCACTTCTCAGCACCTCAGTTTTGACAGAACTGACCTCATTTTTTCCTTCCTCTCCCCTTCTCCCCACCAGCAATCCTGCCCTAATGAGTCAGACTTGGCTGAACGCCCCAATTTGCAGCCAAGCTCACAGAAGTGTCAAAAGCTCCTGCTGCCTATTTTCCAAATTACTTTCAGAACTCCTATCACTGGAGTCTTATCAGAACAGCAGATGTGACATTAAGCAGAACAAATACATTGCCATCTGAGCAGAGGGAGATGTCCAAATCCCTGGGACACACCACACAAACCAGCCCAAAAGCCACTAGGCAGGAACATTAACCTGAGAACTAGTCTGGGAGAGCGTGTGCTTGATTATCAGTTAGGGCAAACTAGCAGGAATTAGATATTACAGATTCTGGGCTTTTGTTAAGCACTTGAATGGCAAATCATTTTCAACTGAAAAATGCTTTCTACTTTAAAAAGTGAACAGGGTCTCTTTTTTTCCTTAAAAAACAGTTCAATACATTGAATTATTAAAATGCTGAATGTGGCACTCAGCGCTCTGGGCTGGGTGACAAGGTGGGGATTGGCCACTGGCAGGACTTGGTGATCTTGGAGGTCTTTTCCAAACTAATGGATGCTGTGGTAATTCACCATCATAAAGCAGGGACTGTGAAATATTTGCTGCTACAGTTCAGTGGCCTAATGTCTGAAATCAACATTTGTACAGAGCTAAAAACTCTGCTGATTTATTTGTCTGATACATCCATCACAGCTGAGACTGTTCTACTGCTAAAACCAGGTCTAAGTGATGTTTTGTGTGCTCAGCTGGATTACAGTTTCCATTCAGGTGCATCTTGACTGGCACAAGAGGAGTTCCTGCAGCCTGTAAATACCTCCCACACAAGTTACAGAAATCCACATCAGCTGAACCGACAGACAAGAACGCCAGGAGGAAGAAAACCTTTATCAGGAATGAAAGCAACACCACCACCTGCTTTGGCAAGCCCTCACAATCCCAACCCCGGCAAATGCCAGCACCAGGAAAAGCCCCACTCTGAAGAGCTTCAGTTCCTCCTTCTCCCAGCAGAGGCTACTGCTCACCTACAAACTCATGTACAGGGCACTGAGCAGAGCAAGAGGGGAAGGAATGGTGGCTGAACATCCTCCATGCATCCCCTGGGATGCGGTGAGGAGCTTGCTGGAGAGCCTCCTGCTCCTTTACCTTATTTGCCACCGTGTACTGGTAGGAGTATCGCTGCTTGCCGCTCATGTCCTCGTACACCGTGGGGACAATCTTCAGGATGTAGTCGTGAGAGGCAAGGGCTGTGCTCCGGGAAGGAAAGGGAAGGACACATTAGCATTGAAAGAAAGGAGTCTGCCTACAGAACAATTCAAAGTGGAGCAAGTCACAAAAAAGGGTGTCTCCCTCCTCCTTATCTCAGTGACAAAGCCACAGCTTCAAACCCCACATCTCTGCCCTTTGCTCAGAACTCTGTCAGGTACCTGGGTGACACCAGAAGCCGCCCACCACTTCTGTAGGACCACAACTCAACCAGGGTTTGGGTTACTTGAAGCTTCCTAACTGCTTGCAACTATAAATGGTAACACTTTTATCACCACCACAAACAGCGTGGTTAAATCAGGAACTGGCTGAGGTTGGGACTGCAGCCCACTGAGATCATTTTGACAAAAAAACCTGAGGTATCACAGCCTGGGTACTTCCATTTCTTTCTTGCTTTCTTATCTTCCTTCTCCAAAAGCTGCTTAACTCTTTCTTTTTTCATTATTTAAAGAGCTCATTCCATTTTTTGTGTCTGCTAAAATGCTTCTAAAACAGAACTCTAAATGACATCTCTGCAGGGTCCTCTAGCCAAGCGTAACACAATGACATTTGGCTCCTGGAGGTAAAAAAAACCAACCCAAACAACAACTGTATAGCTTCAGGAACAGCCATAGAAATTTTGTTTCAAGAAATGGAAACAGGACTCATGTCCTGCAGGAGCCTGAACTCTTGAGAGAAAAACTCTCTACACTGAATTGTAGCATGCATTGCCAATTTCCTTTTTGTGCTGGGCATAAAGAAGGGCCACGAAAATGTCCCTCTCGCCATCCACAGAGTAGAAATTTAGAGGTAATTTGCAACACAAGGACAGGGAAAAGTTCTGGTGGAAGTAACAGCAGCAAAGGGACACTACAGGAACAGGATAAAAAACTCCGTAAGGACTGCAAAGGACCTTTTGGGCCAAGCCTTTTCTGCAGCACTGGAGGAAATGGAAATGTCAGCCAGCAATGTCTGGATCATTTGAGCTCAAGAGGCAAATTAAAGACTTCTGGATACACCAGTGTTGCATGAATGGCCCTGCTTTCCCTCCTGCAGAGGGTGGCTGAGAGCTGCAATCCCCAGGAATACCCACGGTTTGAGCTGAGCTTGTCTGCTCCCTCCAAGGCATTGAATGCTCCGTGAACGTTGTGGACCTGGAAAGCAAAAAGGAGCATGAAGAAACTGTGCTCTGACTTGATACTCTTGACCTTTGCTTCCCTACCTTGTGACCAGGGGATCAGCCTGATTCAACCTTTCCAGAAAACAAAGCCTCAACCCAGTAAAAGATGACCCCAAATATCTTTCAGTGACCATCATCACAGTGGTTTGTTCCAAGTGAAAAAGCTGATTTCACAACGTCTTACAAGATGAAACTCCAAAACCACTCCAAAGCTAGAGGAATTGCAGTTGGAAGAGGCCAGTTGTGAAATTTTCACCATGAGCTATTTCCTAAGAGCTTTGCAGAGTTAACTGTGAAATTAATTTATCAGGCTGAAAGGGAAATAACTGGGAGTCACACTGGGGCTAAAACTCTGGAGTTCTCCTCTAAAGGTGGCTCGTGTCAGAGCAGCTGGGCTTGTTACAACTCATCAGTCTTGGAGATGGGAAGGACACATCCCAACACTGCCATCCCTTCAGCTTTTCCTGCAGCTGATCCCAGGCCTGAGAGTATCTGTTTGCCCAGAGTAACAGGATTTCCATCCCTTGCAAATGCTGTGACCTGGAGTCTGATCTCCACCAACAGAATAATCCATGTGTGAGCTCTCCAGACAGGGAAGACTTTCCAGACAGGGAAAAGCCCATAGCAGGAGCTGTAGGTCAGAGGTTGTGCTGCTCACAAGGTACAAAGAAAGGACAAAGAACTCCACAGCCTAGAAATTCCTGACCTTAAGTCAGACAAGCCTAGAAATTCCTGACCTTAAGTCAGACAACAGGGAAGAGCAGTTTGGAAGGAGGATTTAGTCATGGGTGTGACAGTTTCAGCTCACCAACAGGGCAATGCCATCTCCTTCCCAGACCCTCTCAACAACTGGCAGCACGTGGATGCATCTGTCTCATCCTAATGGACATTTCCCTATTCCCAGCACTACAGAGTGGATGATGGAGGAAGCACAGTGAACCCGTTTCAGCTCAGCAGAATGGGAATTCTGGGGAGACAAAACATCAGCAAGAAGCTTCAGCTTCAGCTGGAAGGTGCTGGGAACAGGAGCAGAGCAAAAGCAACAGCTGATCCTGCTGCAGGGCCTTTTGCTCTGCTGGGATTTCACACAACCATGACCATTCCCAAACTACATCTGCAGGCTGTGCTTATCCTTTACTCACTGGAAAAGGCACAAGAAGAAAAAGAAGCCCCTGGAGGGGGCTACAGAGTTATGTTCCATTCTTGATAGAGCTATGAAGTAAGTTTCTTATAGAATATCTGGGCCAGAGACTCTAAGGTGCACTTCAAAATTTTGGTAGATTTTTCCCTCGTGTAGATGAGACTAAAATTCAAACTAATGAGTTCCTGCATGTCAGGTAATGCAGTAAAGAGAGAGATGTAGAAGGCAGAAGATGATGCATTTTCACTGGCAGGGGCAGACAACTCTCCTGACAAGGTTAAAACCAGGATTATTCAACACCATAATCTAGCACTCAGTAGAAATTATGATTAAAAATGCATCATCTCCTACTTCCACATCTCTCTCTTAACTGCGTTATCTGACATGCAGGAACTCACTGGTTTCAATTATGATCTCATCTAAATGAGGAAAAAAGCTACAAAAAGTCTGCCACTATTGTGCACAAAGTACTGATGAAAACTCAAAGCTCATTCAGAGCCAGATGACATTTAAACCTCTGTTTCAAATAGACTGGTTTTTCTGGAGAATGCAGCCTGTCCCTTAGTGGATCATTGTGGCAGAGTCAGTAACAACCTACAAAGAACAAACTCCCAGCACATGACACAAGTGAATGAGGAGCTCCTCACACTTTTTAAGGAATATAAGCATTTATTACATCAAAGCAGGTGGAAACAGCCTGAAGTATTCAAAGGTGCTTCTAGACAGATTTAAAGCTCTCCACACTTACTGCTTGCTGAGTAGCAGTGGTGGTAGCACCTGTTTGGTGAACACATCCTTCTTTAATTTGTGCTGCTGAACTGCTGTTTGCCTGCAGGACCAGCAGCACCTACGTGCTCCCTCCTTGTGCACGCAGACGATGAGTAGTTACTCTGAACTCTGAAAATACCCATCTGAACTTGCCCGAATCAGGAGCCAACTCCACGTTTGCTAGACAGGTTTCTCACCACCAGCACAGAAGACACTTGCTGCTTGTCTGTCCAGGCTCCTCCTTCATGCTGATTCACACTGCAGCTGCCTTACTCCAGGACTCCGTGATAAAACAATGGGAATGCTCCCTCAGAGCGCCGATTTCCCACGCAGGCTGCACAACTCCCTATTAGCACTTACCTAATATTTTTCATAATCTCAGTGTGCTTTACAGACATTAAGCCAAGCTTATTTATATGCTAATATTTCCCCGTTCCCACACAAGATATTTCCTAAAAGAAGCCGGGAGCAGAATCAGAAGACTACAAAGCAACGCTTAGACTTGTTAGCATGAAAAAGGGTTTTGGAAGTGGGTGTACAAGGAGCAGACTAATGAGATGTCTGTGCTGAGGAAAGAAGATTACAGAGAGACTATGGGTAAGCAATGTTTAGGGTGAGTCTCAAGCTGGGTGTGCACATGTGGAACTCCCACCTGCGAGGCCAGCTCCTTGGAAGTAGGCTGGAGAAGTGCTGTAATCTGTCCTTATTGAGAAATCAGGTAATATTACATAACTTGCAACACCTGGTGAAACTCTATCCACTGGGCAAGTGCATACATTCAGCTTCTTCCCAGCAGGGAATTGGCAGTGCTAAGTCTGACTTGTGTTTCACAGAACAAATTTGACTAATAGGTGTCTGCTATACAAGTACAGTGAAGTGAATTAAAAAGAGCTTGACTGGTGCTGTGGTAAACACAGTAGCGAGCACACATCTTCCCTGAGCACACATCTTCCCTGAGTGCATCACTGCTCCTCCACAAAGGCAGAAAGGATTGTTTGCTGTGTTCATACTAAAACCAGATTTTGCTGAGCCACAAATCCTCATTTCTACTCCCTGCAGGAAGACAGACACGGAGTTTTCCAAAAGCCCTTTGAGCTTCAGAAGAAAACAGCACAGCTCCTCTGTGACTGGACACTGCTCCTCCCTGAAGTGGTGGCAGCTGTGAACTCTTCCAGACCGAGCTTACGTTGCAGGGACACACAGCCCTGCCATAAAACCAAAATGCCTAATATTAAACCACTCTCACTGCATTCCCCTACAGCCAGGGAATTTTCAGGACTCACCTGTAACTTGTCCCCAAATGAGAGCTTGTGGATGACGTGAGTCATGTCGGGGTTCTGGGGCTGCGCCGTCGCGCTGTGCGTCGACACGTGGAAGTTGCCAGGGACCTAAAATTAGCCAAGACAGGGAAGACAGGATTTCACATTTTATCCCTCAAGGCACTGCTAGGCTCTGTGATGTGACATGGGAACACCTGGGTCCATCCAGCCAAAGGAAGGCTCTGGGATACCCTCCCACACCTGACCAACACCACAGCACTCAGGTCCTGCAGCTCCGGAGTCCGGCACCCCCACACTGCTGATGTCCCTGACCAGGAGTTGATGAGTGGATCACTCCCGACTCCAGGGATTCCCAGCACTTAAGGCTATGTCTTTCATCCCTACTAAAATAAAATTCCCATCTCTTGCTCAATGTCTCACTCCCACATCTCGCATTTGCAAACGGGCCCACTGCTGCAGAGCAGCCCAGGAAGATGTGGATATATTCTTCTTCTTGTAGTACCAAACTTCACCTTTGAGATCCTGTGCAAGGATGAGTTTTGTATAAAGAGAAAAACCACCACCAAACCCAAGTGAGCATCCCATAAAAACCAACCTAGATCTTCCCCTTCTCCATGTGGCAGGAGGCAGCAGGAGCCTTTCCTTTTAATTTTTTTAATGGAGGGAAATACAAAGTTCTGAAAAACGCAAGTTTCACCTAAGGACTCAGTTCCAAGACAGAAAATGAGCCCTGGTGTCACTCTGATGACACCACTCTGTAAGCACACACTTTTCAGGTCACTAGCCCTGACATCTTTCAGCAGATACAGCTCAATCACTGTCATGGAGGGTGCAAGAATATTTTCCTGTTGAGAAAAGGTTGTGAAATGAAGCAACACTGAGGAGCAATCTGGCACGGCCCAAGGCAGGAGTGGGAGGGTGGTTATACAACTGGTGCTCTCTGCAGAGACACCTCACCAGCAGGGCCACGGGAGGCCACATGCCCGTTCCATGTGCTTTGAGGAAAGCTGATTTAATGACTTGAGGAACAGCAGTGCACTCCTGGGAACACTTTCAGGTGTGGACACAAGCTGTGTCATAAACAAGCTCGGCAAACAGGGCGTCAGGCCCTGCAGCAAGCGGGACACACGATCATCTCACTGTCACCTTGTCCTCCCTCAGCAGATGTGACAGCAACACCCAAGTGCAAGCCTTGGTCAAGTTTCCAAGCCTGGCCAGGTCTCACTCCAGCTCCCATCTCAGACAGATGCCTGTCCAATTCCTGCCAAGGGACTGCAGACTTCCAGGTCACACGCAAGAGGTTCAGGTTTCCAGAGCCAGAAGTCCTGGGTCAGCTCCTCTCCCTGTGACAGCTGTCCCAGCCACTAAACGAGACACAAATCAGCAGTGGAGGAAGCTCCTCACTGCCACGTTCTGCACCCCCTTTTGGAGCTGGTTTGGCAAGCAGGACACACCACATCTCGCAGACAAACCCCCAGGTACCTCAGCTCTGTGCTCTGGAAATCGTCTGAACAAGAACTACCTTTCCAGAAGCCCTTTCCCCGTTTTGTGGACTACCAGCTGCCAGAGATCTTGGTGGCTTGGACATGAGGAAAAAGTCCTCTGTTTAAATCCCTAATCCTTTCCATGCCACAGAATCAGGACAAGGTTCTGTCTGTTATTTTCAGATGTGCTTTGACATGACCTGGGAGGAAAAGAAGGAAGTAGGATTTTGTAGCCTGTGGTACATGAAGAGGAGTGAATAAAGGGTGTGCCCTTCTTAGGACATCAGTGGGTCCCACCAGTGCCTCCCCCACCCCAGCAAGTCATCTCCAGCATTACATAGCAAGATTATTCAATCTTGAACACACCCATCCCAAAGAAGAGCCTCCTCCAGGCCTGGATTTTCATTCCTGGAGCCAGAAGTGGAGCATCCCCACGAAGCATGCGCAGAGTGCTGTATTCCAAACATCCCAGCACAGAGCTGCTGGCACCCTCCAGTAGGGAACATTCCTGTCATTCTGCAGCTCTCAGAACAAAGGAGAGCTGGGATGCAGCCATTGCCAAAGACCTCTCCACAGTGACTCACATTTTGGAGGTGCAGAAGTCGGGAGGAGTAAACACAGAAGCCGTTTGGCATCTGTAGGGTTTTCACACATCCCCTGAGCATCGGGCTGCTGTGCTGAAAGGCAGCACGGGCCACTGCACAGAGCTGCTCTCTCTGTTCAGCAGTTCTGTCTCCATTACCTGCTTTGGAGAGTGAAGAAAACTCCTGATCTAACACATTCCCTCCTCTCTCCACACTGACTTAACTTTCTGTCTGATCAGGGACATGAACACACACACTGCAGGACAGACACTGAGATTTTCGAATTTTCCTTTTTCCAAATGGATCCTGCCAGCATTTCCCCAGCCAGCACAGCCTCACCCACTGCCACTGCCACTCACCTTGTTGATGCTGAAATGGCCCTCGAACCTGCAGCCATCCCCGTTATTGAGAGGGATCTTCATGGAATTGTCAATGTGACCCACTTCGTGCCTTCCCATTTCATCCTGGATGTCCAGTCCAACCACTGCAGGGGTGAGAGGGAGAAGACAAAAAAAAAAGTCAAAACAAGGTAAGTAACAGGAAGGTTGCATAGGAAAAGCATGCATTGCTTTTACCTGGAAAAAAATCCAAATCCAATCTTTTTTCCTGACGTTTGACTAAACTGTCCTTCATCAAATATTGTTGTATCAGAAAAAAACTTTAAACTTTTCATTATGTCTATTTGACACAAATATACATCCCATGTCCTGCCAGCTGACTGCAATCCCAATCACACAAACAGAAAACCTTCAGGCACACAAGGCAGGTGACTTGGGAAGAGCCAACAACCAGCTGGTACATTCAGAGTTCCGAATGGAACTTGGGAGGCTTCTTGCTCCCAGACACAAAAAGGTTGCTATAAAATAAAAAAAAAAACAGGAAATGAGATTTATAAAGAAGCCAGTGAGGGAGATCAGCCACTAACACATGGTCCAAGAAAACAGGTGCCTGGCCTGGAACAGAAAGCAATGGGATATTGGCAGAGGCTGCAGCTACTTGATTTCCATCCTGTTACAGAAGAAGGGCCACTGTACCAGTCTGGGCCCATTTCAAGTATTACTTAGAACACAGAGAAATGCTGCTAAGTGAAAGGGATACTCACATTCACAGTGCAGGTTTGGCAAACTGATGTTCAGGTTCACTTCTATTTTACCTCCGCTGTCTTTGTCTGGGTCATCCACATAGAGCTCATTAACTCTGCAGGGCAGAAAACACAGGTGGGTTCAGGCACAGGGCTGCTTTCCACAGGGAAAACCCAACAACTTGCATGGGGAAGAGGAAAAGGAGACTGGAAAGAGGGGGTTTGATTGTGTGATGGCTACAAGAGAGTTACAGAGAGCAGGGAAATATCTCCAGGATGGAATGGGGGCAAATCACGGCTTAATTTGACTTCTTGCTTGGCAAGTGCAGGAGACTTTAAACAAGTTGCACCAGCAGAAGACAAAACTTCTGCTCTGTGCTTCCTGCACCCTTCTCTACCCTGAGTTTTCAGAGGTGCTACAAAACAAGACCCTAATGCTGAAGAGGTGGCAGGTTTTTGAGTTAACCCTCCCCTCCCCTGGGCTGCTACTCCTTTTAGGAAGGAGGGAAGCGTGTGCTTTTCCATTTGTTCCATAAATAGTTCTAGAGAAAGACTGCTCTCCACTACCCCCCAGGAAAGCTTATTTGTGTCACTAATTGCCTTTTGTTATTGCCACCCAGCTGACAGAGCAGCAGCAAGAGAAACAAGGCAGCACAGCATATTTGTATCCTTCTCCTTAATATCACACTTCAATCTATGAATGGTAACCAAAAGCAGTGACTAAAATTGAGGAGAAGAGGATTTGAGCCAGGAACAGATGGGAAGAAACATCCTGGACAGCAGGATCTCACACACTCTGCACCAGTCTCCCAAAGAGTAATGTTGTCTCATAGCACCCACAGCGCTGGCACGCATTTCACAGGAGACAAAACACAGATAGAGAGGCAGAGGAACACAAGAGGATAAATATTTATTGTTGGCACATACAATCCGTCCGACACGGAAAAAAATAAACCAAAAAAACCCCAGTGCTGAATTTACTGAATGGTCCTGGAGAACCCACCCTGGGGAAACTGACCCCATTGAACTGGGACAATGCTGAGGTTACCCAGCAACTCTTTACCCTGTTCAACAAGTAAGGAGATTTGACAATTTATCTTCCACTTGGACAGACTGTAAAGCTATGGAAACTTAGATTCGGACAAATTATATAAAATAAAACTAGTAAGTGCTCTGCAGCATTTTTGTTTTACACTCAAAGAGCACAAAACTCTTTGACAAGCCCCACTGGAAAGTCCACATGCTAACAGTCAAACCAGACTAAGGCAGCTACAAGACAGATTTCAAAGTGATTTTGCTCTGGTGATGCCTCTCTGGGCCACAATGAACTGTTTGCCCAGTGGATTCAGAAGAAACAAACCTTCACACTGAGAAAGACACATGCTGTCAGTTTTTTTGGAGGCAATTACTCACAGGTCAGTGGGGTTTACAGACACTCACTTAAAACCAGCACAGCATTTGTCTTCGGCTTCACAGCCCTACCTTTCTCTGTTTTTAATCGGCTTGACAAGTTGCTTGCAATCATTACTCAACCTATTTTTCAAGTGATTAATAAAAATGACACAGAGGGAGGGGAAAGATTGCTCATCAGTGACCTAGTTAGCAGCTTTTTGGCTGAGCCCTCTCCTCCCGGGTGGAATGCATCCTCTCCTCTACTCGTTCATTACTGACAGATTGGGCAGTGATTGGATGAAGTCATATGTCCAAATAGGGCCGGGAGGAGCAGCTCCAGCCAGGACAGGCATTAATCCCCCAGAGCAACGCACCTCTCAGTGCTCCCCCATCCTCCCATCCATTTTCCAGTTGCCAGCCAGCCCATTTCATAACCCCTGGCTCCTTCCCAGCGCTGTGCTGCCCGAGATGTGGGCCATGCCCAGCCGGTGCTGCGGGCACCTCGGCGCTCCCGGCAAAAGGAGTGTTAGCAGCAGGGCTGGCAGAGCAGAGTCAGGTCCAGCAGCTCAGCTGAACATCCCAGCTCTCTGGAGAAAAGCCCTAGCAAGGTCAGTGCTTGGATTTGCTGATTTCTAACCCTGAACCTGTCAGAAATCGTGCGGCAGGAGCCTTTCAGTGATGAGCGAGTGAGAGGTGGTTGCTGGCAGAAATCAGAGGATGAACTGTGCACAGGGAGCCTGTGGAAGCTCTGACATAGGAAGGCAAGTGTTGAGGTCACCTGGTTGCTCACTGGATCACTGAGGCACAGAGAAGTAGGGCAGCTTGTCCAGGTCACACAGCCCATTAGCTGCAGATAAAGGAAACTGGTTTCCTGTCCCGCAGTCCGGTCACTGGACCAATGGTCCCCAACCTGTCCCTTGGGCAAGGCCCACAGCCACTTCCTCCTCCTCCTCTTTACCTAGTAGCCCCCTGCCCCTCTCCTACTCAAGTTCCAAATTTCATAACCCAATCACTCCACAGACATCTGGCAGCTCGTGACAGTTGATCCTTCCTTCCCTTCATTTCAACCCGCAGCGTCGCCTTCCATGGAGCACCCATCCTGCTGGATCCTGCTTCTCCCTCCCAGCTCCAGCCACTGCCTCCTCACGGCAGCATCAGCTCTTGCTGAGGGCCCAAACGGACAAACCCAGCTCAAAGTGCATCCTTTGTGTGTCACTGATGTTCCCTCTCACTGTGGGCAACCAAGGGCACGGCAACAACACACCACAGGCTGCACTTGTTGGGGCAAACCTCACAAGAAATGTTGTTTCCAACAAACTGGGCATTTCTCTCCTCAAATATCTGGAGTATTGGAATTCTGGGAACCTCACAGGTAATGCAAACTGCCAGGGTCAAGGCTACTCCTTCCAGTGAACCAGTGGCACCCAGGCGTGGATGGCAGAGGGCTGGCACTCATGTGTCCCTTGCTATCCTCCTCCCCAGGGCCACGAAGCCAAATTGCACACAGCTTTCCTACCATTTAATCAGACAATCCTGGGATGTCAGGAAAAGTACTATCTACCCCCTCTAGCCACTCTCCCTGGAGGAGTAATGTCTCTGGTGGAAGAAAAGAAGTTGGCTCTAATTTATAGCTGTGCCTCCTGAAAAATAAAGTGTCCCAGGAGTAACAGTGCTTTAACAGTAAATCTGGGATGGTCACAAGGGAAATAAAACCTGAGGCCAGGCAGAGAGAGGCAGTGATATTGGTCACATTGTGACTCCAAAGCTGGGGTGTACCCCCTCCAAACACCCCAGACATTTTGGAGTTGGTGTTTTCCTGGCTGTTGCTAAGGACTATCTGAATAAAAGCAGCACAATAAAGCAGGGTGAGGGTGCAGAGCTCTGGAAGTACAATGAAGGCAACATAACAGGTGAGAGCTGGACCTCTTGCCCCCACAGAGCTCCCACCACTGACCCAAGGAACAAGAGGGCAGTTTCTCCATGATCCACACATCAGGAATCTGCTTCACTTCTAGAAAGAGGCACTTGGAAATACTTCACATTCCTGAGCGATGCTGCTGGGCTGCTTCTCCCGTTTGCTTACAAACTTCCAGCGTTCCACGCAAAAAGCTGGAGGGACCCTTTGGCCAGATCATGCCAATGGCACGTGAGAGCGAGGGAAAGGGGGCCACAGCAGCCAGAGGGCACGGCACAGCTTCAGGATTTTATCCAAACAAAGTCAGACCTGTTCCCTGTGCTTTAGGTCTCAGATTTATGACACAACAGCTTTCTTTCCCCAGAAACAAAATTTCCCCAGTAACTTATGTCCACCCAGCAGCCCTGGCCACTACAGCACTTCAACAGCTGAAGAGCCTGCAGCCCTTTGGATCCAAGGGTGGGCACTGCATCCACCTTCCAGAGCTTCACACACTGTGTGGGTGCTTTCTAAAGACACCTGCCTTGTCTTCTGTCCTCCTTGTCCTAAGTCCCCACTCCAAGTTTTAGCCTTTTTTCTCCCCTTTCACAGCAAACAGCCAGGCAGCCTCCTCCCCAGTCATCAGCCATAGGGAACATACAGCCACTTACTGCAGAAAGCTGCACTCTACCTTGTCCTCCAACTCCCAGGAGGCACCCTCTGATCTCCAGGACCCCATGGCTAAGATGGAAGATAGTTATTCTTTCTTGAGGAAGCCCAAAGCTTCTCAGAAGACTTTCTCAGGTGAGCTCTCTTGGCTCCACTTGCCCTTCCAGCTCTCATCAACCACCTTCCAGAAACACAACCCTCCCAAGCCGAGATTCCTGCACTACCACATTTTCAGTGGTGCCAGACCAGAGAAGCCCCAACATTAGACACATCTTCTTTTCAATTTGTGTGAAGAAACAACAAGCAGGTCAGCAAACTCTCTCTACTGTGTCATAAGCTGTGCATGTGTCTGCTGCTCTGATATTTGTCATCTTCTGCATCTCAATCGGTTCTTCCCTGTGAAGGTCCTTGTCCCAGATCAGCTGTGAAGCACAGCAAACACGCTGCCCTACAAAGGAAGGAATTGCAGCTCTCCAGGAGACAGGAAGACGAGAAGGGTTCAAAAGACGTCAATGTAGACTTGAGTCAGGAATTGCAAATGACATCATGACACGACCTCCTGCTTCCTGCAAGCCCACACAGGGCACAGCAACCCTGCACAAACGTCTAACACCTCGCATTAGGTAATCTCCACGCTGCTACGCAAACATTAATTAAGCTTCTTACCTGCCTACCTCTCTCAGGGCTGCTAAGGATTACATCCTTCTGCAGAAAAGTGTCTGTCTCAAGGTCAGTCCGTGGTAGGAGCAGGGTTACAGCTCCCATTCCTGTTTGCCTATGAGGCTGTGCTGCCCGTGCTGGGCTGGTTTGCTCCAGCATTTCATCTGCCTCAACTGGATGAGCCAGTAGGGTTGGAGGTGCATCTCCAGCTTAGTGTCAGGACACAGGAATTGTGGCATCTGCTGGCTTGTGCTCCCGGATTATGGTTTGCAGCAGAAGAAACCCCTGTTGCAGCAGCAGCATCCCACTCTGCTGGTTGGTACCATTTTCACGGGCTGAGAGCCACAACACACATCCCACACACTCTGGAAAGCTATGGGATAAAAAGCCTCTGAAGACTGGTTTGGTGACAATTCTGCTGCTCTGCAGGATCATTCTTGGGCATGCAAATGAATCCAGTGTGGACAAGGAACACTGGTCCCTGAAACTCCTGGAGTTTTGCTTCCTCCCACACTCCTGACCACCCTCTTGGGCCTGTCCTGTTTCAGGCCAGGAATTGGGCTTTGATCATCCTAGTGGGTCCCTTCCAGCTCAGGATATTCTATGATTCATGATTTATGCTTTCAGGCAAAGGCAGTCATTTTATTGCAGATATTCTGCTTAAGTAATTAATTGCCTTGCAGGGGGGCACAGCTTCCCAATTAGCAAACTTGTCACTTCAGATAGGTTTTTTTCTGTTATTACACTAAAAAAAAAAAAAAGAAAGAAAAAGAAAAAGAAAAAGGAATCACTGCCAAGAACAGTCTGCTGCTTCCTACAGTGTGCTGTGGCAGATGAATTAGTGTTGAGCAGCAACATTCATACCACAAACACCACATTCATACCCTCCTACCCCTTACCCTGGCTGCCAATGCAAGGCAGACTAGATTAGTTAATTACATCTTTAATCCTTAATGATGGAATACTTGGAAAACTATTATTGATCTCACAGAACATAATTCATGACCTAATTACAGTGATAAAACTGCGAGATTATCATCTTGCCAGCTATTAACGTCTAGCGCTGATCTGAGTTAATTAGAAAAGAGACGGGTGATTTCTATGCTTCTGGTTTGCAACACAGCAGCAGAGGAATGAGGAGGCTGCTACAGGCTGGACAAGTAGCCCTCAGACTGCTCTCAACTCAACCAACTACTGATCTTGCCCAGGAAAAACCAGACACATTCAACCCTTTAGCTTCATTTCTTCAGCCTTTTGAGTCATCAGCTCAGTGGGACAAGAGTGTTTGATGCTGTTCAACTTTCAGAGGTTCAAATGTGGAGCAGAGACCTCCTTTTCTTTCTCTTTTACAGAATTGAGGAGATTCATCAACGTTCTTGGTATGGAATACTTAGGTTAGAAAAGACCTCCAATATTACCGAGTCCAAGCTGTGCCCCATCCCCATCCCATGTCACCCAGCCCAGAGCACTGAGTGCCACATCCAGGTGTTCCTTGGACACCTCCAGGGATGGGGACATTCCAACACCTGAAGTTTGGACTAAGTCTTCAGTCACTCTCAGTCTGGACTAAAAAAACCCTAAAAATCAAGCGGATCCTTGACTTCCAGAGTTAAACTCGCCTTCCCCTTAATGCCAATGATGAGTTGTGACTGAGAAAAGCAAAAAAACCCTCTTCCCTCACCAGCCCTTCACTGTGCTTTTCCTGGGAAGGATGCAGCCCCACCTAAGTGCCAAGCTTGGATTTCCTTCATGGCTGCTCAGAGGCCTGTGAGGGTCACACGATAAATCTGGAAGATGAGCAACTTGGGAGTTTTCTACCCTTCTCAGGGCTGGTCTCCCCAGGAAACCCGTCAGCAGCAGAATAGGACGTGCCTTTAGAGTGTGTTACCTCTTCCATGGGCTTCCTGCAGTGTCTTGGTTTGACTTCCTAACTGGAGTCAGCTCCTGTGCACAGACACAGCCTTGGCTCTCATTAGAAATGCCCACACGAGTTATGACACAGCTGCTGTCCTCCCCACACAGGTAATGTTTGGATTTAGGGCTATGACTGTGATCCTTGAGATGAGGGTGTCATTTCTTGGCTTTCTGCCACCCAGACAAGTCTCCAGCAGCTGAGACTGTAAATGCTACGACAATGGGCTGGTCAAGGAAAAACAGCTTTGAAGTTGGGCAAGAGCAGCCAAACTGAGATTTCGAGTAATACCAGGCACTGAGGCTGCTGCATTCAGGTGAATGTGGAAGAAAGTCCAGCAGTGGGCAGAAGCCAGTGAGTATTTGGGGTTAGTGTGGTGCAGAGCAGACCTTCTTTTCTCATGTTGCAGCACGGGCTCAACAAACCACAGCAACCTCTTGCTGTAAATGCAGCTACCCAGGGAACCTCTCGGTGGGGAGAGTCAGACAGTGAATCCTGTGAATCCTGTGGGCACCACTGCTGAGGTTGCCCTGAAGGAGCTGTCCCTGCACACACCCCACACACAATTACTCGCTGTAACAGGGCTCTGAAGGAAGCAGGAGTGCTCAGCAGGGAACCTGCCACGTCTCTGATGTAAAACACCAGGCCAAGTGCTCTCATTTCGCCCTGCCATCAAAACTGTGCAGCTCTCCCCACCCAACCTGGCTCTGACAAGTGCTTTAAGGGAAATATGACACAAAAGGAGAAAGAGTGATGCAGTCTCACAGCACAGCTGGCAGTGACAAAGCAGGAAAGTTCATCCCATGTAACTGCACACCTGTTAATCATTCAGGTCCTGGCTGGCATTGGGAAACATCAATCTGGGTGAGGTATCTGTTGTAGGAGACTCTTAATACAAAAAAACCTTGAAGCTTGCATTGAAAGTTGATGAGAATTGAACAGTTTGCACATAAGGAATCTTCCATATCTCTGTAAGTATTTGGATCACGGGCAAACAGGGCTCAGAAGCCTTTTTTAGACAGTATTTCCCCTGTTATTTGCTATGACCAGTTGAAATGGGGGCACAGAGTTCTCTCAAGTTCCAGACCACGCAGAGCTCCCAATTCTTACTCCCAATGATGAGGCTCTGCTGCCTCACAGCACACTGCCAGTAACACCTGACTGAAAGGGAACCACAAGAGCCTCACAACAACTTGTGCTGGGTTTCTCAGAAGAGAAACCAAATGAGTAAGAAACGGAAAAAGTAATGTTTACTCCAGCTTTTGAAGTCGCTGAACTGGGGAGGACTTGAAGTGACTTTCTGAAGTATTTCCGCTGTTCTGGGAGAGCCTTTTCACAAGTGCTGGGGGTGAACATTCCCAGCAAGAGTCTGATGACTTGTAACTCATCAGAAGGAGGTTTTCCCACTCTTTCGTGTGAGCTTTTGTGTTGGACAGCCCATGACGAATCAGGTTCCTGCAGTCATTTGTCCCAGGCTCTTGAATGACATCCCCTCTAAAATTTTACTGCTTTATTGCCTGCAAACACCTCCTCCCCACGCAGCTCCTGCTGGGAAAGGCACTTACCATCCCTCCGAGGTTTTACTGAGGAACTTGCCAGCTGAGCATGCTTACAGCACTTCCCAATACTTTCGTGGAAAATGCATCATCTTCTTAAGGAAAAAGCAAGAAGAGGCCTCAGAGAATTATACAATTGTGCTGTTCAAAAAGGAATTTCTAGTCAGGAAACTGCCACTATACGTGCACTCAAATAACTGGATCAAAACTAGGTAGGTATCACTAATTCCTCCTGTAAAGCATTAACTGAAAGAAAAAGAAAACCAGGCAAGAGAATGAGATCTAAGAGGAGAGCAAGAAAAAGCACTGCTTTACTTGAATCAATCTGTTTTTAAAACAAGAAACCCAAGCAAACTCAGCTCTGTGAAGTGCTCGATAAGGTGACCCTGGATTTCACAAGCAAACACACGAAACTGAATTCAAAGAAACAGTGAGCAAGCAAGAGATCTGAGATACCACCTCTGAAGCAAACGTGCAACAGGCACAAAAAATGATCTCCAGCTTGATTGCACTCCTGCCTTCAGTTAAACATTAGTCAACATTAACATTATTCCTGAAATTATATTCTTGACCCAAGACAGAGCTGCACAAAAACAATGAGAGAGCCTCCTGCTTATCAGAATGGTCAATCTGATCACGGCCCAGGAGCCCAAGGTTTCAGAGCCTTTTTGCTCAGCTCTGACATCTGTTGCTATCAGGACCATCATGTGAGCCTGACAGAAGTTCCACCCTTCCCAGCTATCCAGGAACTGTGCCTCATGCTCAGTGAGCTCACTGCCACATCAGCAGGGTGATGGAGAACGTTTCCTCGAGCCCCAAACAAAGGTAGATGTGTTAATGGTTACTAAAAGTTTACTTTGAGGCAGGAAGAACATGAGAACAGGGGAAAAAATAAAAGTCTGATTAACTCAGTGTTAACAAGTGCTTCATGCTTGTTCAATGAGCAATTTTTAAAAGTAGAAATTATTTCCATTTTTCTCAAAGTTGTCACCACCTGGAGCAACTTGTCCTCAGGCACAAAAACTGTGAACAAGATTTCCTAGTAAGGCTCCACAGAAGAAGAAAAACTTCACACATTAATAAAGCTGCCGGCATGAATCAGAAATTCAGCTCTGACATTATTAAAAAAAATATATATTGATATTAAACTAATAATTCTTATTTTATGCAATCCATTTTTCCATGATGCTAATTATGCAATCCAGCATGCAGCTAATAAAGGATCAAGGAGGTCTGGAACAGCTTCCTCTATCAAAAATAGTTCAGAACCGAGTTTGCCTATTAATTTTAGCAAATTAAAAAGCTGAATGGATGTCTGAGAACGTGGACTCAACCTAAAGGAATCCCAAACCCATTGGGCAACTAAGTGACTTAGTGAAATTACAGGAATATTTCTCTCAGATAACAGTAAAGCTGTAAGGATTCACATCCACACAAACAAGGGCAAACATGACTTTTACTTACATTTCGGTGGCTATGAATCCAGTGAGCTCCGACAGGAAGAGAAACAATATGAAGAGACAGCAGCAGACAGAGACTGGAACAGAGGGAAGGAGAGGAAAAGGTTAGTTTTGTATGTCTAACAAAGACAACAACTGTTTTCACATAGCCATATCCTCCCATACACACCTGAGAATTAACAATCTTTAGAGTCCATGACCCAGAGGAGCCCACCAGAGCAGTGAGCTCAATGCCATGCCAGTATCCACACATCTTCATTTTCAGGTCACTTTTTCTATCATGATTTCCACCTCCCCACAGCTCCTGCATTCTCCATCTTCAGCACACAATGCTGGTCTGCCAGCACTCCCTCTTCTTGACAGAGCTTCCTGACAACACAACTTCTTTGGACCCTTGGCTCCCAATTTTATTACTATTAAAACCTCCAGAAGGCAAGAAGAACCAGCACCTCCTTGCTTTGACAGCACACAGTCCCCTAACATGGTGTTTTGGGGATGAGGACACATTTTGGTTCTCTGTCAAGTCCCAAAGCTGTGGAAGTCACCTCACAGGCTGCACTCCTAGAGCTGGGACAGCAGAGACATGGCAATACTGGACTAGTGCAGCCAGTGCCTCACTGCTCTAATTTCTCCATTTGCTGACATATTGACTCCTCAAAGAGGGAAAATCCCCACTGAAGGAATTGTGAAGTACCCAGACAACAAATCCCATGTCTTTCCTAAGAATTCCAACCTGGAGCTGCAAGGAGGGAACCCAAAGAAACTGGAATGTTACTGTTTACTCTTCACCAGGAAATTATTCAAACCATTGACCAGGGACATTCAAGCAGCAGTGACAGAGTCACCCACACAGGAGGGGCTGGAAGGAAGCACAGCTGTAAATCCTATGGATCAGGGATGACTGGAGCAGACAAGGATGAGCCAGCTCAAGGAGACAGGGCTGCAGAGTGTCTCTGTATTAAATACAATACCCAAATTCACCATGAATCACTCACAGGAGGGTAAAGCAGGAACTGACAGGCTCTTCCAGGGCCGTGACAGCTGGAGCACAACCCCAGCACAACCCCTTGATCCCAGTACAACCCCTCGATCCCAGCACAACCCCTCGATCCCAGCACAGCCCTCTGTGAAATGACCACCAGAGCCACCACCTGGGGTTGAGAAATACATTAAAAAAAAGCCCTGTTCCTCAACTTTATTCCACATGACCTGTACAGCCCCAACTGCCCATTATTTCAGGAAGCTCAAGCAACAACAGGCTGGGAACAATTTTATCACACAACTGCCCCGGTCCAAACTCCCTTGGTAGAGAATGTGAGAGGCACAGGAAGGAAAGAGGTGCTGAGGGCAAGTACTGAGCCAGACCCTTGAGTGACCTAAAGCCTTGTGCTTCATTCTTCCAGTTCTGAGGAAAGAGAAATGCGTTGCTTCCCCTTCCTCATCAGAATAATTTCAACTGTGGATTCATTTACTGACTCTCTCGAAAGTGCAAGGGATTAACCATGGATTAAAAAATCCATTAGCTAGGATGAGGAAAAAGAGGAAAAAAGCCCTGAAAACCAGTAGGAAAACAGGAAGCAAGAAGGGATACTAATTCCTGAAGAGAAACCTCAGGTGGCCACCCAGTTGCTCCCAAGTCTTGGCTGTCAGAACACAGAAGGTCACCAGGGCTGAGACCCAGCTGAGCCCCTGGCACGGGGCACCACAGGCTGGGGAGGAGAAAGGTCTGCTTTAAAGCACAGCAGCAAATTCTTGTGAGAACATCCACATCTACATAAGAACCCAGGAAAAGAAACCAAGGAAGGAGATGAGTAGATCCAGTGTTTGTACTGTTGATCACTGACAGAGAGACACGAGATCTCTGATCTCTGGCAGTTGCAAGGGAGAGTGATTGACATAGACAAGGCTTTTTTCTTTAATTGCTTCCCATACTCCTTGCTGCTTGTTATAATCCCATAAAGGCTTTCCACAGCATCAGCCAGACCTCTCTGCTCTCCAGCACTTCTAGGAAAGCCTGGTACTACAAACTCTCTTAACCGAATTCTCTCCCAGAGCTTCGTCTCTCTTCCAATTCTGAAACTTTCTTCTCTGCCACTTATATCATCAAAATATCTCCTTTTCCAGTATTTGCTTCCTCAAGCCCATCTTTAATTCAGCTCTTGCAGTGAAGGTTCCTGACAATACTTACCAAATACAGCACAGTAAAATTCCACTAACCTATATCTAAAAAACCCTGCCAGAATGCTCTGAAGTGCCTGGCAGGGGCTGACTTTCAAAGCTCCTCAATGCTTTTCCCAGTCTTCAAACCACGGAGGCAGTTTTGAAGCTGTAAAAGAGATTACTGAGTGTGGACATGAGAAGGGGACATAAAATCATGAGCAGCCTGAAGGAGGTGAGTGGGGAACAACCACTCACTGTCTCTTCCAGCATGGGAACAACAGGGAAAGGAGAGGTTAAAAACAAGAGAAGGTTTTCCTTTACGCAATGCTTAACTAAATTCTGAAGATTCTTGACTATGGATGCTGAGGATGTTTAAGGAATAAAATCAGATTACGAAAAGGAATCATACATGCCCCGAGGAAGAAATCCATTGTGGAATATGAAACCCAAAGGAACCAAATCCAGCTTAGGAAGCTCAGAAGCCAAATGAGCAAAGCCTGGTGAAGTGTTTAACCTGCCCCCTCCTGCTCTTCCTCGGGCATATGCTGCCGGACGCTCCGGGAAAGAGGACAGTGGACACTTGCACTGACTGTTAAACTCTTCCTATACACACACATTTTCAGGGCAGGGGGAGTTTTTGGCATGAGACTCATGTGGAAGCATTATCAGTTACTCTGTCTGCAGAGGCAGCATTTCCTCAGCTGCAGGACAGGAGCTCCTCTCTCAGCGTGGAGCTGCAGGCACAGACGACGTTCCCAGAGCAGGAATTTATGCACGGGGTGCTTCAGCTGCTTCTTTCACAGCAAAGGCTTTTACTTGCTTCCATGCAAATGTGCAGTCCTACCACCCACATTTGACAAGTGTATGATATTTGGAAAAGTAGATTAAAGGCTGGGATCAGACAGAATCAAACAATTCATGCATAAAGCTTCGTTTAACTGCAAGAGCACGGCGACGTTCCCACAGAGCTCCTACAACATCTGAGACAGGTTTTTTAAAGCTCTAATATGATAACATGATCGATATATCAAAGGTTGCTGGTGTAGACACACTGCTGTTGGCTAATCTGCAATCCCAAAAGGATGGGAAACTCTGCCAAGGTTTTTATGCCTGCACTAACCTTTTTGTACAAATCCCTTCTACTGCATACCCCGTCTACGTACATTCCTGGCTCTGCCTCCCCACCCCACAAGAAATGAGAGAAAGGCAAAGTGTTTAGCACATCACACAGGCTGAGAGAACGTGGAGCCATGTCTATATTAAGGCATAAAATTAATAGTATTTATTATTCAGTGGAGCAAACTGTTATGAAGCACAAGGAATGGGTCCTGTTACAGGCGCCGTGTGAATCATAACTTCGATATTTCCTGATGTGTATTTAAAACTCCAGCCCCCAAAACAGCACAGAGTATTTCTGGATAACATTTCCATGTGTGCATACAACATGTGCACGCAAACTATGCATCCACACCGATGGCTGGATAGCAGGATCGTGACAGCAGCTGCCTGGGCTGCAGGCTCCTCTCCAGAGCCCCACTGCTCCTGTCCAGCCAGATGCCAACTGTCAGCCAGCCAGGAGTGCGGCTGCTGCTGCCTCTGTACCCAAACATGGCCAGGTTGTCACCACGTCTGTCACACTGGCACCACAGACATGCTACACGGGGTGGGAAGGCCTGCAAAAACTGGTGGAAGAGGGACAACAGCATGGCTGGGTGAGGGCACAGGGGTGCTGCCTGAGGAAGGGAGGTTTATGGAGGAAAAGGAATGAGTAACTTCTACACACTTCCCAGAGAAGTCCACAGCAGAGTGGGTGTGTGGTTCTGGAGAAACCTCACTTCAAGTAAACAGCAGTGGATTGCTCTTGGTTCCTTTATTCCTACAAAAATTGTTTGTAGCTGAGTGGGTGCCACACAGACCTGAAGTATCTTGTATGCAGCGTTCACTGCAAATTTGGGAATCAGAATTCCATACTTAATAAAGCCTCGATAACCCTCCAGTTGTTTTCTGAACTTGCTCATGTTTGAGACCACCTGCTTTTCTCCACCAAAATCCCCCAACACTTACTGTCCCCTAGGTGCTTCTTCCCTAAAAGCCTTGGCCCATTCAGCCCAGGCTCCTCACACCCTGGTGGCAGGAGCAGAGCTGCTCTTTTCCACCTCTCTTCTGCTGTAATCTGCTCTGTGCCTTCTTCCCTAATAAACCTCAACCCTTTTTAGAAAATAGACCTTTTTACAATACAAACTCCACTGTTGAAATCCTGCAGTAAGTCCATTCCTATTCCAGAAAGCCTTCAGCACCAGAAGTTGATACTGAACTAAGGTTTCAGCAGAAATCATATGGAAAAGGCCTAAATTAATAGTTGGATACTATGGGCTATTTTATATCTGCTCTGTAAAGCTTAAAGAAACTTAAAGGAAGGACATAAAGAAAGCCAAAATAAAGTTGCAGTCATAGTAATTTCACATAATTACTAAACCTTAAATCATTTTTTGAGAGGCAGAACCTCCCCCTACACTCAAGCCCCAAAGTTAACACAAGCTGACTTCCCTACAGCATTTTATCACCAAGTCATGCAACCTTCCCAGGCTTCCAACTGGCCTGGCAATGGGCTGGTCTCATCCACGGCCTCCTACAACACCTAAGATTAGTGGCTTCCAAATTACAAGCCACAGGTTTGGTCAGACAGAAAAGCCCATTAGGAAAGCTGCTCACAAGATCCTCACAGGCAAAGCCACCAGTTTCTTGGCTGCCTGTGTGGTTCAGAAGCTTCTATCAGCCTGTCTAAAAACACTCGAAGAAAAAGAAGGAGAACCAGTTAGAGAAGAAAATCAAAGCCTGAGAAGCTGCAAATAACAATAGAGAGAAATAAGTCAGCTAATAATTTTAAGTAAGAGTCACAACCTTCAAGCCTTCCCACAACAGACTTATCACTTGAGCTGTTTACTGCAGATCAGAAAGCCTAAACTGGATGGCCTTTGATGGGTTTTTTTTTTTGCTTCTAAAATACTCTTTTGCAGGTGATTCATAACAGGACAAATTCTCAAAGGGAGCCCAGTTACAGTGTGGGAACTCTTAGTTTCCAAAACAGAAGAGAAGGCAGGATCACTCACAAGTTCAAAGTGTTCTTTCAAAACACTCAATCTCATCCGCCTCTGAGTTCCCAAACAGTTTGAGTCAAGCCCTTTGTTCATAACTTCAGCAAACCTAAAAGGGAGTCTGGATACAAATAATTCAGTGGCCAGGAGAACTCAGGGGACAAGGACTCTGAGGGTAAATATTTAGGGAAATGTGGTATCTTCACAGAAGCACAGGATAGTTGAGGCTGGCAGGGACCTCTCTGGAGATCATCCCGTCCCACTCCCCTGCTCTGAGCAGCTTGCTCAGGACCAACTCTGGTTGTTTTGAGCATCCCCAAGGACAGAGACTCCACACCACCCTGGACAACCTGTTCTTCAACCCTGCTCACAGCGAGGAGTTTCTTCAGCTCACAGAGGGCTTTCCTTTGTGTCCTGATTCACTGGCACTGACTCAGTCCTGCGTGCTGTCACCAGGGGATGTGACATCACTCACGTCAGCAATGACATACAAGACTACTGACCCATCTAGCAGAATGGCTGACTGGAGCACAGCTCCCTGATCAAAGGAAGTCCCTGTTCAATGGCACAGGAAGGCTGCATTCGGAGGGTAATTACAGGCCTGGCAGGATCAGCCTGATCGATGTTTACCAAGCCCTCTGCCCAGCCAGCTCGCTGCACATAATTGTGAGAAATGGCATTACTCAGCCTCCAGCCTCCCTCAGGAGCAGGAAGGAAGGACAAGGGGCCCAAGGCAAGAGATTTGTATCAGCCAAAGTCTGTGTATTGATACATGGGAGTGAGAGTGGATCGCTATCGGTGGTTGGGACTGGAGGTTCTTCAGGGTCCCTTCCAACCCAAACCATTCTGTGATGCCACCATTCTGAATTCACACAAGCTGTGCCACTGTTTGATGGGCAGAACAAGCTGTCTCAGCAACAAAGGACTTTCCAATGCTTAATATCCCTTTTAAAAAGTTCCCTGCAGACAGAGAGGCCAAACAATCTTTTAATTTTAGACCAGGGCTATGCAAGGACATCAAAAAGAAGTTACTTACTAATGGCCCCTGTGTAGGTTGGCTGTGTAAGGTCTTTTGGCACCTTCCTGTAGATGTCAAACCTGAAAGAGGAAAAGCAACAGCCATAAAACAGGTGGAACATTTCAATATATTTCATGCCCCCACAGGGATGAACGATGCTGAAGTTTTTTCCATCCAGCTTTCCAACACCATTTTTTCAGTAGGCAGGAGGATATGGGAAGGAAAAACAAAACAAAAAAAAGCCCTTTTCTTCTGTACAATTATGTAACTGTGCTCTGTCTTGGCTCCCATTTCCAAAGCACTTCCCTCCGCCTCCCTGTTGTGGATCTGTGCAATCTGAACTGTGAGAGGAGCCAGGCAAGAAGTCATGCTGGACAAGTTTAGAGACCACTGTAAAAGGGAAAGGATACTCTACAGACTCCTGAATAAAGATGCCTGGCAAAAAAAAAACCCCAGTGAAACACAACCTATATTTCCCCTTGTAGTTTGTATCCTGCAAAACCAAAAATAGACAACCCCAAAGTCAGAAATCCAGGTGTTGAGACAAAAAAAAATCCCTTGGACATTGGATACAACAACAGAAATTAACCCAACAGGTTTGTTCCTCCCCCAGCAAAATCCAGGTTAATATTAGACCGTTGTTTTGATTCAGTCATAGCTTTTAATATCCATAGGGCTCAGCTTTGCTATTTTAAACTCCCCATGGTTAAACTCTCCCTGCCCTCCTGTGTTAGCTGTATTATTTCCTGCCACCTTGTGTTCCTGCACGCCCAACCGCAGTGCAGCTCTGACATCAGTTTTTCCACCACTCAGTAAAAATTAATTAATGCATTAAAAACACCCACCCACCCACCCTAAAGAACCAAGTGACCATTTCTGCCCCAAAATAGACTTTTCTGGATATGCCACAAGTGGGTGAGAGCTGATGCTCTTTCCAGCCCTGGAGAGGCATGAGAAGCACCAGCTTCCAAATTCCCAGTCTATACTGCACCAACATGAAACACCCCTGTGTTTACTAAGTAGCTCCTACTACACCAAATATTATAGTGGGAGTTTAAAAACTAGATCATTGTTCTTTCTTTAGTCTTCAGCTGCTGAGATAACTGAGGCACGGCATGAACAAAACCCCACTTGCCTTGCATGAGATCAGAAGGATCTTGTGCTTCACCCAGAAGTTGAAGCTGGAGGAAGAAATGGAAGAGAGGGAATGGAGAGCAGGTAGAAAGATATTTCACCTGCCCAGCTCGAGCCCTGAATAAGCTGTGCAGTCACTTAACACCCCAACAACCCTCTGTGAGACACCTGACAGCAACACTGCACAGGAGCTGTGTTTTCATGACCCTTCTCACTGCCACCTCCTACACAGCCCAGCAATATTCCCCAACCAAACAATCCATGTACGGTTTTCCAGCTGCCCTGAGAACATCTGGAAAGTGCTGCTTGCATTCTTTCCACATCCACCAGAAGCATCAGGATGGTGAAAGAACCCAAAGTAGCTGATGACATCATGGTCTCACAGGCGGAGGAAGCTGCTGCTCTCCCAGCCCATTAAATGCTGAAAGCTGGCGTCGTCTGGCCAAAGTCACAATAATAGATCAACAAGGCTAAAAAAGCTGAGAGAGAAACACAGAGGGAGAGAGAGAGACAGAGCACGTGAACACCAGGAGCTGCTGAGTGTGAGCGAACACTCAGAAATAGGAAACAGCTCCAGGCTGGATTCAGTAAAAACAGCAGCGTGTGGATACTATAAAAGGAAGTTTGTTCTCACAACCAGAAATATTTGCTAGTATTGAAATGATGGCCCATCATAGCATTAAAAAAAAAAAAAATTCTAGCTTTTTAAACAACTGTCTGGAAAGCTGATGTCACATGAGGCAAAGTTCTCTCCTCTGATTATCATTTTACTCACGTAAGTAACACCCAACACCACAAATTAACTTTTACATGGCCTAAGTAAGCTTGGATTAGGCAGAGACACTACAAGAAGTGCGCAGTTAAGGTTTTATGGATGAAAGCAGAAGCCTGAAGGATGCCACCCAAAGCCTGACTCAAGAAGAAGGGAAGGCAAGGAGGGAAGGAGTATTGAAGCTTGCACAAGGATGCTGAAATGATCACAACAATCAACAATAAAGGAATGGAAAATGACAAGTTTGGAGTAAGAGGCAAACACTGCTGCTTAGATTTTGCTCACTGATGTGTGATACCAGTAAATCCAAATGACCACCAGCCCAAAAGAAAAAGGACTGGCTATGTGCAAGTCTCCTGGCAGAACAATCAATTGCTTGGAAAAGACATGTTCTGAGTTCGGAACCAATAATCCTCAGGGTTCCAGGCAACTGCTCATAAGGCATCTGATACTGGCCACATTTTATACAACTTCCTCAGTCTGATCCTGGTTAGTGAAAAGAGCAGTGGGGTTTATGCATTCAGAGAAGGGCAAGTGGGAAGCCCGAATGACATCAAAGTTTGAGGAGAATGATGAATGATGGCATGGCCAGGACACAGAGCCATCTTGTTAACTCTGATTTAAACTCCAAGTTAGAAGAAGATATGAAATGTAAAGGATTTAATGACAGCTTGAAAAGTATGTTTGTGATACACCAGAGAGATTAAATGGTAGCAATGAGGACAGAACCCCAAAGAAGGCTTCATTAATTACATATAATTGTAAAAAGAAGTAAATCAAGCAAATGTCTCAAACAAATCTTTGAAGTTGACAAGAGTTATTGTAACAGGAGACCCTAAGTCCCAAGAAATGAGAGATTTGTGGAAGCTCCCATCAGACCTAAGGGTTAAAAATCTGCCTCCACTAGAAAACCCTTCTCCTTTTGCTACTGGCTCCTTGCCTACCTCCCAGAACTGAAAGCAATCCCAGGAGAGCACTTACACTGTCCTGGGAAGAGAAAAGAATGAGGATTAGACACCAGAGATGATTTGTAATGCATGAGGGAGGAGGCCATGGAGCCGTGTGCATGGCAAAGGGGAACAGGTTTTACTTGCCCTCAGGTCAGACGTTCCTGCAAGCACCTGCAGTACAAATTCCAACAAGCCTCCAGGTTCCTGAGGCATTGGTCACTCGGAGGAGTATTTGTACCCTGAGAACAGAGAGGAACCTTGTGCTCTGTTGCAAAAGCTGCCTCCCAGCTCCCCACTGTACTCAAAGCAGTGGAAGGTATTACTAATGCTGCAGGGAGACGGGATGTTCAGAGGGGCTGTACCTGCCAGCTCATCCAGCACAGACACCCTGTGCCACGCTGAGCATCCACTGGGAGAGTCTGGGAGTCATCCTCCATGACCACGAGAAATCAGGCTGTAGATTTACAGCTGCTCAGTGAACTCCCTTAACCTGCAGCTTCTCCTGCTTTAGGAAGGGAGACATCACTTCACACTCACAGAGCAGGCACATGTGCATTTTCCACTGCACGTTGTTTTATATTTAGCTTTTGGCAACTTTCTTCCTCCCCTCAGAAAGACAAGACTTGTAAGGCGAAGTTGTATCTTTGAGTTAATCAATTAACATCGTATCAGAGTGGAAACAACAAACTTGCTGCTAGGAAAGTTCTTCCTCCAGGTCATACGTGTTCTCATAAAGGGAAGGCTGGGCCTTGCAATTCCAGAATATGAGCCTAAAGATAGAACCAGGCTGTCATCAGCATAACAAAGGAATTTCCTGACACATCTATAGTGTCTTTTCTTTCAATGGAGAGCAGAGTTGCAAACAAAGAAATAAAAAAAGGCTGTTTGGCAATGTCAGAGGTTGGCAGGAACCAACATTCATAACTAACATGAGGGAATGCTACGATACTTTTTTATCAATCCAAGAGTTGAAAGGACACAGCAAAAAACTTTCTCACTTTCCTGGTGGGACTGTCAACAAAGTGGTAAAACAGCACCACAGAGATGAGCAGGGGTCATTCCTAACTAGGTTCAAACAATTCACAAATCTTTGTGTGATTAAGCCAGGTCTGGGGCAGAATTTCAGCTCTCTGATGGACAGTCTTCTTGGAAATAGTGAGGGTGACCTCAAAGGAGCCAAACAAAAGGGTGGCAGATTTCAAGCACCAGTAAGTGTTAGAAGGATTTCAAAAGTTGTACCTAGATTAATATGAGCTGCTGCTACTCAGATGTTTTCTTCAGACAGAAATGTGTCACAGAATCACACAACAGTTTGGGTTAGAAAAGGCCTTAAAGAGCATCTCATTCCAAGCCCTGCCATGGGCAGGGACACCTCCCACTAGCCCAGGGTGCTCTGAGCCCCATCCAGCCTGGCCTTGGACACTTCCAGAGATCCAGGAGCAGCCACAGCTTCTCTGGGCACCCTGTGCCAGGGCCTCCCCACCCTCACAGGGAAGGATTTTTTTCTAATATCCAATCTAACCCGACTCTCTGTCAGTATGAAGCCATTCCCCCTTGTCCTGTCCCTCCATCCCTTGTCAATAGTCTCCCTCCACCTTTCCTGCAGCTCTTTCAGGCACTAAAAGGCCACAATAAGGTCACCCCAAAGCTCCTCCTCTCCAGGCTGAACAATCCCAGCTCTCCCAGCCTTTCCTCCCAGCAGAGCTGCTCCATCCCTCGGATCATCCTGGAGCCTCCTCTGGCCTCTCTCCAGCAGCTCCAGCTCCTTCCTGTGCAGGGCCCCAGGGCTGGGGCAGCTCTGCAGGTGGGCTCTCACCTGAGCTGTGACTGACAGTGCTGGATGAGTGGCAGGGAGGGCAGGGGACCCAAACATTGCAGTTTTTTCTAGAGTTGATGCTTCACCTGCCTGTCCTGAGCAGGGGATGAGCTCACTCCCTCAGCAGGAGCTGCCACAGGCAGGGCTTCCTGCCAGGGCTTTATGTACACTTGAACAGTTTCAAGTTTGGACCCGAAATATTTCAGGAAATGAAGTAATAAATACATTATTTCACTGAAGATTTCCACACCTCCAAACAGAAAAATCCTCTCTGACATCTCTGGAATTTGAAAAGAGCTTTTCTAACAACTCCGTCAGATGCTGTTACGTTTTTCATGAGCAAGAGGCAAAGAACATGAGGCAATTAAAAAACTCCAATGACTTCTAAGTAGAACTAACTAGACACTGGTTAAATTTGAGTGTCTTGTAGCAAAGAGAAACTCTGATACCCAAAGGAGTTCATATCAGAGAAGGAAAAACACTAATTCCTCCTTCAGTTTCCAGCATTTGCCCACCCCTCCCTGGCACAAAGACAGGAGGGATGCACTGGCCATGGCACCCAGGGGTGAATTTCTCCCAAAATTACTGATGCCCTGTGTGGACTCCCTGCAAAGACACAGCAGAAGCTCTGTGGAGCTCTGAACCACAGCTCTGGAGTGGGATGTTTTCATGTACCCTTATGTAAGGTCTGGTTTTACTGATTTACCTGAGGGGCCAGGGAAAGGCTGTCTTGGAGCTCTGGGACTGTATTTTGGATTCCAGTTAATCAAGCAGAACTGTAACACATTCTCATGTGGCACTTGGTCACAGAATAGAATTCGAGCATTGTAAATCAGCAGCAAAAAGGTTAATTTTTTGTCCCTTTCCAGACAGAAATTTAGCATTAATGCTCACAGATGGGAAAAAATGGTTTTGTTCTTCGGGCAGATTATGTTTTTTTCCCCAGGAGAACCAAATCTTTAAACATCAGTCTTCTTTTTGAAGTATACTGGCTCTGTTGTAGTTACTTCAGCACGTCCTTAGAGGATGTGAGCAAATCACATTTCTGATGTCAAAGATGATTAAAAAAAAATAAAAACCCAATCAGTATCATGGCTGACATTCCACTTTTAGCAGGTCAGTGGTGGTGTAAATACACCATTGTCATCTTGTCTCAGCAGAAAGGGTCCGTGGCTGTGATTCACCCAGAAGAATGTGGGTGTTGAAACAACACTTGATTCTCCACCTCCCATATTCACCAGCTTGGAGAAGTGGCATCTATTTTTCAGCAGATACCGTATTTGGAGCTGAGGTCACCAATTCCTGGTGACATTACTCACTCTCAGTAACGACTCCAGCATAGAGTGAACAACTACCTTCATTTTATTACACATCAGTAGCTTTGAGATCTCTTTGAATAAAAGAGACAGCCTGGTGCTGCTGAACCGATTTGTTTCTCTAAAAAATAACTGGACTTGAAGTGACTTGCAGGGACAACACGTTTTCCAGCAGAAACAGAACTTCACTGTGAAGTTCACCAAACAACTGGCAATTCTACAGCAGAAGTGACTAAACTACACAAAGGGGGAACTATCAAATACAGAGAGAAAAAGTGAACTTTGAGGGCGTGGAGCCTCCCTCACTGGGGATATTCCAGAACTGTCTGGACACCAAAGGTTGGACCAGTGACCCACTGTGGTCCCTTCCAACCTGATCCTGGGATTCTGTGATTCGGAAAAAGGGGGTTTAGGGTCAGTAGAAATGCCATCCCTGACTGTTTCCTTCTTGGTAAGAACCACGACTTCCCTGAGAAAGAAATGGGCTGCAGGTTGAAAAAGAGAAAGGCAAGGCAACTATGACACATAGACATGGGGAGGAAATAAAGAATAATACACCTTTCTAGGCTGAGATGGCTTCCTGGATCAACAAAAACCCTCAAGGGGCTCCAGTTGGAAAGACAGCACAAAGAAGCTGGGAAATAACAACTCCTCTCTTCAGCCCTTCAGTGGGAGACTGATTTGGGACACATCATTCAAGATTTCTGTGGAGATCCCTCTTCTCACACAATATTTATGTGTCTGCAGTACAATTAATTCGCTCCCACAGCAGCTGCCTAAGTCAGAAGGCAGGAGTAAAGTCTGTTTTTTCACAGCCCTTTTGAAAACACAGCTGTCACACCCAAACCTCTCTCCTTTTTGCTCTAAACCTGACACAGCAGCTAACCCTGCATTTTTAGGCAGTGTCCTCTGTTCTATAAAGTGGCCAAGGCTAAGCTGGCCTTTGAGGAACTATTTCAGGCAAGAACTGTTTCCTTGCCACTGCACAAGGGAGTAAAAGCTGGTTAAAGCAGTTCCTGAACGTTGTTTACCCTTCTGCTCGTTTGCTGGTAGTGCCCCTCCCCATTTATCAGCAAGGAGCTGCAAACTGGAGATAAATTCTAGTGAAGTGTCGCTGCTGGTTTTCCCCATTTGTCAAGTCCTCCTTGCAAAGGGGATCAGAGCGTGGCTGCAAACCTCAAATCTCAAGAAGCCAAGAAGGCATGAGGTCACTATTTCTCCACACACACACCAACTCCTGACTAAACAAAGAGCTTGCCTGTTCTTGACAAAGTCCACTCATTAAGTTCTCACCAGTAAACCCAGTTACAACGTGGAAGAGAGAATTTCAACCGTTACACGCTGTACTTGCCACATTCAAGAAATGACACACAGGCAGCCCATGCAGACATTAAGTTGTAAAAAACCCTGTCTTGAAAAAAAGCAAAAGGAGCTTTTTGTGAGAAGAAGATAAACTACTCTCTTTGTTACACTGGTTTTCTTCTTCAGGTGGGTAGAAAAACTGCTGCGCTGTGCATTTCTGGGAACATTCATTCAAAACAACAATCCCAGACTGCTTTTGAGGAAAACAACATTAAAAAAACCCTACAGCACTGTGGAAGATATGCAGAGAGCAAGGCAGGTGCCAAACACAGCCCTGGACAGTCAAGCCTATGCCAGCATCCATTTGGTTTTTGATAAGAGTCACTTTGAGGCAGGTCTGTCTGATAACAGGCTTGAAAACACCCACTGCCTTTTCTTTGAGACTGTCTGTCATTCAGACATTCTAAACAAATTCATTTTTAGGTCGCATCCCTCAGAATTACACCAGCCTCTCTAATTACTTCATGTAGGTATCAGTCAATCCAGCCAGCTACAATTTCTATTTAAGTGCCTTTAAAGAGACGAATCATCCTCAACTTTGAGGATTAGTTTTCCCTGGAGACAAGGACATAACCTTGGGATTTGTCACTCAACAGACTTCTGTTCTTCCTCTTCCCATTTCCTATCTGCCTCCTTGAACCTTTTTGTTGTTTTACTGCATTCCAGAGAGCAGAGATTGTTGGTTCCATCCCCTTTATTTGGGTTCCCCACAGGACCTACAGATCTGATGCAGAGACAACCAGCTCTTCCCACAAGATTTGTATAACTGGGTCTATTCTGAAGTCTGATTTCATGACAAAAGAGCTGCAGTAGCAATTCAGGAAACCAAGGCAGGTGTGAAGCAAGAAGAGAATGAGCAACCTCAGCCCCACTTCAGGAAACACGTCTGAGTGCACACGAAATGAGCTGGAACGATGGTTCTGAAGAGTCTCCCATAGCCCACAGGATGGGCCACCACACAGCTTTGTTTCCTCATATTCTTCCTGCTCCCACCTCTGGAAGACCCTTCCCTTGAGACAGAAGAGTTTATGGACTATGATTCATTCAATAGCTGCTACTATTAAGGCTCTTAGCAGAGACACCAATTCCAGCTGAGAATCCACTCTACAATAAAAACTTCATCGTTTTTAAGGAGGCCATGGGAAGCAGAGAGAAACTCAGTCATGGTAAATATAACTTGGATAAAGTCCATCTGACTTTCAAAGATGACTGTGCACAAATAGACTCCATTTTTTCTCTCCAGGAACACTTCAGATGAGGTTGGTGTTACAAAGGTGAGATCAGAGTTTAACCACCGTGTGTGTCTCAGAAGTTTCCCCTCTCCCCTTCCCCAAATCAATGCAGCTTGGAGGCAGAAGGGGAGGAAAAAACCCAGGCCCTATTGGTTATTTTCCATGGGAATTCCTGGTATCAGAAGGAAGCTCTGCCTGCTGTCAGAGCAGGATCATTCAGGCTGGAGACACGGCCAGATGGAAACGCCCTGGCTTTAATCCCCAGCGGTATTTCTACAGAAACCTTCCCACCAGAGGCATGCTGCTTAGTGACAAGGAGCATTTCTATCTGTGTGCTCTGCTGACTTCTCAGGTGGCTTCTCTGGTCATCTGAGCAAAGCTTGAGAATTAGAAGTGCCCAGGAGAAAACCTGGCTCCCTCCAGCTCCGGCACGGTGGGGTCTGCGATCGGCCACTGGAACACCCAGGGATGGCACTCCCCATCCTCTCCCCAGCATCCACAACATAAATATGAAGTAAAGCAGGTTCTCAGGCTGTAGCTTCTAGATCAGGAGTGGGGACCTGGAGCTCCTGGAGCGGGGCCGGCGGAGGCTGCGCAGCTGAGGAAGGGCCTGGAGCAGCTCCGTGCCCAGCACAGGCTGAGGGAGCCGGGGCTGCTCAGCCTCGAGAGGAGCCCCAGCTGAGAGGGGCCCTCAGCCCTGGGTGTCCCTGGCTGCAGGGAGGGCTCAGGGCAGGGCCCGGGCTCTGCTCCGGGGCCCGGCAGCGGCACCAGAGCCACGGGCAGGGCCTGAGCGCAGCAATTCCCCCGCACAGGAGGCAGAAGTGCTGCCCTGGGCAGGGCCCGGCCCTGAGCAGAGCCCAGAGAGGCTGAGGAGTCTCCTCCCTGGGGATATTCCAGAGCCAACTGCACACATCCTGTGCCCTGTGCTCTGGGATGGCCCTGCTGGAGCAGGGAGGTGGCACCAGTGACCCACTGTGGTCCCCTCCAACCTGGCCCATCCTGTGAAACTCCTGCCCCTGGACTGTAGCTCTTGAGACAGACCAAAATAAAAGTAGATAGTGCTAGAAAAAACGAAGAGAAGTGAAGAAGGCACAGAGAATACTCCGGTGTTACTAAAAAAATAGACATTTAAATAAAAAATCGAATCACTTAGCTAAGAGCTTCCAAGTTGTTTAACAGGCAGCAACTTGGGTCACTGCTCCCAAACAATGACTTTGGGACAATTGATCCCAGCTTTGTCAACAAACTGCTGGGCAGCAGAAGTCCAAGCACACCAGCTGAGGAGCACAAGCCAGAAGGTGGCTTTTAACTCTTCAGAGGCCATTTAGCTCTAAATAAAACCAAGCAGGCTTAGACACAGCCTCACTCCACCAAAGGCAGGCAGGTACTCCTATCAGAACACACTTTTCTGGCTTTGTTCCCTCCTACAAAGCACATCAGACACTCGTGCTAAGATTTTGAAAAGCAAAGCTGTTACTTCTGTAAAATAGATAAATCTAAAGCCACCAATTTAGCTTTCAATGTGACAGCTCAAGCTGAGGGAGATGCAGAGGTAGAACAAACAGCACAGCTGAGTGAGGTTTGCACACACGGCGCTCTTTTGATTAGCAAAATACCACTTACTTAAAAAATAAGAATAAAATCCCAGATGCCTGTCTGAAGTAGTTGGGGGGAGTTCTACTGCTCACAGTTGTTTAAACCATCCCTAGAACTCCTGTGCCCAGGACCAGAGATAGATTAACCTCTTTACTTGTTAAATCGATCTTATTCAGCAATGCAACAGCTGGGGTGTGCAGAGATGGCCTGAAATATCAGTTACCCCATCCCATGTGCCTAAGGACAGAATATGTGAAATGAAACAGTAAAGATGGCCTGGGAGAAGAGCTGGGATCTGGGACACAAATAAGGCACAAACAGGACACAACTCCCCTCTGCTTAGTGACCCTGAGAGGGGCTGGGCATCACCAGACTGCCCTGGGAGAGAGGAGAGGAATGAAAAGCAGGCTGGGCAAGGGACACAGACTGCTCAGCAATGCCCTGGGCTGGATTATGTTCCCCAGGTGCTGGACAGCTGCTACTGGAAAAAAAGTCACACCTGGTCTGACCAGCATTTTGGAGCAAGTCTCTGAACTAGGAAAGGGTGGGCTTTAATTGAGGAAACATCAAGAAAAGCCTGTCCTTTTTAAGCAAAGCCTCTTTTACTTTGCTCGAAAAAAGCACTGAGTTCCAAGGCCCTCTGCATTTTCAGTTCCTGTGGTCCTTGCTGTACCTGTGATGGGCAAAAATCTCCAATTTTGTTCCACATACCTAGAAAAGAAAAGAATTTCTACACATAGTAAATTCACTCTAAAACAGGTGAAGAAGTAGAGCTGCTGTATTCTTACACCTTACTCTATGCATGTACAGGAAGCATTAACTTTTCTATTTTCATTGGGAAATATTAGTTCAAGGTTTCATTCTGAAATCCTTTCTTTAGCTGTTTTTCTTCCCACCCAAGGACAAGTGTGTGTTCTGACAACTCTGCAAGAACACTTAGCTCCTACAACCCAGCACAGGCAAGAAACAGCAGGAACTCTGAAGAAGAGTTCCAACCAAGTAGGTAAATCTGTTTAAATGAATGGCAAAACAATGGTAGGAAGTCAGCAGCAGCGGCAGAAAATAGGAGCTACTGACTTTGAGCCCTTCATTCTGTTAATTCTTTGTTTAGATGACATTTCTATGTTTCCTGTCTGCTGGAAGATGAGAACATAATGTGCAGAGAGCAGCTCAGGACAGCTCTGGCAGAGCCAGGCTGCGATCCCGCGGCCGGGATGAGCAGTGGGAGCCAACAGACCTGAATTTGTTCTGCTCCCAGCACTGACTCACTGTGTAATTCCTGTTCCACTCAATTAAATCTTTCTTCTTCAGCTTGTTCATTTTGCACAGCAGCACCTGGTAACATCTGCCCACCTTTCCTCAAGCACATGGAAAACTACAGATGGAAAACTGCAAATACCTGAAGCGAAACAGGGCAAAGCTCCAAGTTCTACCTGAAGGAATGGCTGGGGTTGTGTTGGGGGGATTTTAGCTTGGATATCAGGAAAGGTTCTTCCCCCAGAGGGTGCTGGGCACTGCCCAGGCTCCCCAGGGAATGGGCACGGCCCCGAGGCTGCCAGAGCTCCAGGAGCGTTTGGACAGCGCTGCCAGGGATGCCCAGGGTGGGATTGCTGGGGGGTCTGGGCAGGGCCAGGAGCTGGACAAATGATCCCTGTGGGTCCCTTCCAGCTCAGAACATTCTGTGATTCTGTGATTCTTTGAAGGTCTGTACAAGGAAAGCAGCAGGAAGGTGGCTTTGGGAAAAAAACTGGATGTGCTCTGCAAGAGCTGAGCTTGGTTCAGTACCAGGGCCGTGGCTGGAGAGCTCGTTTGTGAATAATCTTGATGGTTTTGTGAATTGGGACACAAACTTTGAAGCATGTGCAAAGTCAGATAAGTGATCCTGCTAATCTCAGTTTCAGCAGAAAATAAACACTGAATACACAAACACCAAAGGTTGGCCCTGAGTGTGAGCTGGAGATGCAAATACAGATTCAAAGCCGGACTAATAAGCCGATACTTGTAAATACCAAGCAGCTACTAACACATTTTATAAGATTAACACCCGCAGAACAGCAGATAACAGCACACATCATTAAGCAATCAGCCAGTCCTCATTCACACACAATGGGTATTAACACACAAAGTGCAGAACCTGAGCTTTACTGGACAAACTCTCAAGGCTTCAGAATTACATCGGAAACTGTTTAATCCTCAATTACTTCGAGCAAGCTCTGATATGAGAAGGACCAGACAGGGAGGTGGAGGGGCTGGTGGAGTTTTAAACCAGTTTATCTGAACTGCAAGCAGGTGAAGGCTGCAATTTTCAAATGCTGTATGACTGACTTCTCACTCACAACATCACACCAGTTTTCAAAGCAAACAGGATTTTTTTTGACCTGCTGACTCTCCACACTTTTAAACCCAGGAGTGAAATGTAGGAATAGGTTTCCTTGCCAGCCAGCTCCTCCCTCTTTAATTCTAGTTCCAAGAACATAATGAAACTAACAGAGGAAGTGTCTGAAACAAGGAGGAGAACTGAGAACAAGAAAACAAGGTTAGGCCAGGAGGACTGTCATTAATTATATAATCCAGCCTTTGGGTAACTGGACGTTTAGGGAAAGGGGCTGAGAGAACCTTGGAGGCACCAGCCTCAGCACATTATGTCATCTGGCCTGCTGGTTACTTAGCAGGTACACGATCTGCATAGGGGCAGAAAAACAAACCCATTTATTTCTAGGACAAAGCACTATGAATCCCCACAGCAGGTGCTGAAAAAAGGCATGAAAACTCATACACTCTGCTCCCACTTCGATTGATTCCTTTCCAAGGAGCCAGTTCTCCTTTCTCCTCCCTTCTGCCTGCTCTGTGGTTCCTTTGTGCTGTCCTGCAGAACACCTTTTTGTCAACCACGTGCCAAACTTGGTGCTTTTATTCTTTCAGTGCATATCGAGCTTGTTCTCTCAGGAATACACACAGCAATTGTATTGCTGCAATGTGCCAGAAGTGCAACTATTGGAGGTGACAAGGAGGGATGGAAGACAGGAAGTGGTACATCACTCTTCTTTTTCCCTCAAAATAAAATGTTAGGCTCAAACATATTCCAAAGGCAATTAGCAGGAGGAGGAAAGTATAATCTCAAATACTCAGAGGTGGAGCCCTGCCAGCAAGCATTTTATTTCCTTGTAGGCAGTGAAGCAGGTGTCAAAATGAAGGATGGAAGAGAAATGTATTTTTAATAAAGTGAGCAAATTACGTTCTGCTTCATCAAAACAGGAGAAAAGTGTCATGAAGAAAAGAATGTTCAAGTAAGGGGACTGGTATTTAAAGAGATCCAGCTCTTTGCTGGACTGTAAGAGCCATTGCACTCCTGAGTGGGAGCAGCATTTTCTGGAGAACACAGAGAATGGGGAAGAGCATTAGACATATATGGCTGCTCCCCAAACTAAGCAAATTGTTCAGATACTTGAATGCCATAAGCTGACTGTAACCCTTCCTGGCCCAGAGCCTTCGACTCAGAGATTCTTGTTCCTGCAGCTCCCCAGCACATCCCAGGACTTCCACCCTTTGTGATCCCCTTGGTCCTGAACATTTCTCCTTTTCCCTATGGGACACCTGCCAGCTCAGGGTTCTCAACCTCCTGCCACATTCCCTTCCCACAAACAAACAAAAGTCCTGATCTGCAGCAGGCACTGAACACAGTGCAAAGCTGGACTGTGATTTCCAAGAATTTACATACACACAACCAGAGAGCCATGGAAAAAAAGAGCTGCACCATAGTCTTTCCCACAGCTTCCAGGAATCACAAAACATTAAGGCTCTGCTGGTGCCTTGCACTGCTGAACACCTTGAAACGAGATCTGGTAAGAACTATTTTAGCATCAGAAATGTGCAGGTTTTATTTGTGGAAGCTCCTTTCTGGTTTAAGTCCCAGCTGCACTTGCTCAGCACAAAAATCAGAGATTGGTACAAAAGAGCGTGAACAAATGTAACATCTGGGGGATCAAAAAAAAGGGGGAGAGAGGGGTGTGTGAAGAAAACAACTCCACATTCATAAGGCTTCCCTCAAAAGCACACAGGCCAATCCACACCTACTGCACGACAGAGATTTCTCCATATCAGTAAGGGAAACTCCTACCCAATACATGGGATTCAAATATATCGTACTTTTCCAGAGTATCAGTCACTCTGCAGGGACTGGCTCAGGTTCTCCTGGTTAAATTCCAATCTAAGGAGACAACAATTTCTGTATGAGCTTCTACAACTCAGTTCTGGTTTTATCTGCATATAAGTGTGTTACCTACAAGCAAGTACAACTCTTCTGCATCACCTGGCTTCCAAATCAAGTTCCTGGTTTGACACTATTTCCAAGAAATATCTGTATGGATGCCCATTAGAAAAACATAACTGATACAGACTCCAGAGCTGCAACTTGTACCTGGGGATCAGGTTTACCACTGGTTTTTAGTCCAGGTATAATCTGTTATAATGCAGCAGCCAGACTGAGATTTCAGTGCAGTAGGGTCACATTTGATTTAGAATGACACAGAACCCAAGCAAGGCTCCAAGACGTCACCTTTATCAGAAAACAAAGTCACATTTACATTGTTTTAGGGGGCACACAGTGGTCTACAGAGATGGACAATTTGGAAGCCAGGTGATCTGCTTTGGGATATAATTGTTAAATAAGCACTAAAGAATCATGATCTCCCAAAATCCTGTCAGCAGTAATACAGGCCTGCACATTTTAACACAGCATTTTGAAGGCTCTTCTATTACATGCCAATCTTTCTGGATTCTCCGAATTAAACTAAATACATCTCATTTGGAAACATCCTTCAAAAAAAAAAAAAAAAACAAGCAGAAAAGCAAACATCTAAACACACAATTCAAACAGTGAACTGCACTGGCCAACTGCATCTTGTGTGTCTGCCATGACTACTACTGAAATACTCAAGACATTTCACAATAAAGAAGATCTACTACTAAAATACTCAGGCATTTCACTATAAGGAAGATTTTGTAGATTGTGGCAAGGCTGTGGTTAATTTTTTGGCAGACCAAGTTTTCCATTTCGAGAGCAGCTGGCTCTGTGCAGGAATACCTAGACATCACTTCAGGGCTTGTGCTTGGATAGAAGACAAGAAAAACAGATGATTCTCCACTTCTTCCTTCATTGCAAGACTGTTCTCCCCACCTCCACCACTTGAACTACATGGCTAAAAAATACACCAGCACACTTCAAAATACAAGCTCAACAATGTCCACAGTTCCCAGTCCAGGCTGGTGGCATTGCTTCAGCTCTGTTTACAGTGTGATTCAGTCATTTTCACAGCAGTGAACTATGATGGCATGAAGGAAGCATCTGTGTCACCAAGGACTGAACAAAGGAGGACAGTTGAAGTTCAGAAGGAACAATGCAAAACTTTCCTACAAAGCCAGGCCTTAATATTTCCCTACTTACTCAGGAGAAAAAATCTCCATTCCAACAGTATTTTGAGAGAAATTATGCACTAGGGAGACTTAGAAAGAAATATTTACATACATGCACACCATGTATAATCAGTTATTTGTGGCACAAACATCAATAGACTGTCTGTACAGCTCTGCTTGCCCATCTGACTGCTGTGACTGCAGAATAATTTCTCAGGTGCCCTCAAAGGGCTATTGTTGAGACAAAGTTAGTCATGGCACTGCCTGGCACCCAAATCCACGTTGGTCATTACGTAAGGTGGCAGCAATACCATTTGGAAGGGTTGTTTACCAGTGGCATTGCACAATGTGAATTGGAACGGGCTCGCCAGACGTGGCTGCAGGTGGGGATGGAAATGCCCTTGCAGTTACTGCTGAAACAAGCTCAGTCTGTCAGAGCATGGTGCTAATAATGCCAAGGTTGTAGGGTTGATCCCTGTATGGGACATTCACTTATAAACTGGACTCGATGATCATCGTGGGTTCCTTCCAACTGAGAATATTCTGTGATTCTGTAATTCTGTAAATATGTAACCACCCAACACAGAGCTGTGCTATGGCCCCTGGACATTAATTTAGGAAGTGATGGCTACCAGCTCAATCACATACAGGAATTAATAATTTGGACAAAATCATTGCAATCTTACTGCTCTTAGGAGAGGGAGTATGTTTGGGTTTAAATTAGACTGAGGAGTTGTGGTGATGAATAGACAGACTGATGCTCAGATTTGTGACCTGGCACAGTTGTGAAATCAATTTCCAACCAGATTAATGAGTACAAACCAATAGATTTTAGGTGATTTTGAGTCTATGAAGGAAAATCTTTTCCAAACTAAGCAACCCCTTGGACACCTTCTCATTCACTTTGAGCTTAAGGCACGTGACTCGATTCTACTATACAGGCTTCAGAAAAGAAGGAACAAACCTGTTTTTCATGATCCCCCCCATTTTTCTTTTGGCAGGCTTGGGAGGATCTTTCTCTAACCCTTCAAATCTCCCTTCAACCTGTCTGGGCAAGTGGCAGTGTCTGTGGCACAGCTCAGGGCAGGGCACACGCAAACCTTTGTGGTGCCACTGCTGTGCTCAATCCAGCAGCACAACCCAGCAGCTCTGAGCTGTTTGTTCTCCTCCTCCCCGCTCTGCTTCAGCCAAGAACACACCCACCTGCTGCTATTGCCCTGTACCTGCTCACAAATGAGCTCAGGATGCCTCTCCTCCAAAGTTCAGCCAGTAATTCAGCCCAAGGAAGGAGTGTGTGCTGCTGCAGGCAGTTCAAGGAAGGTGCTGGGGCACAGCCAGCAGGTGCACAGAGCACCAGGATCCGATGGAAACATGGCACTGCTTCACTCTGCAAATGAGAATTCCTGAGCAAACATGGACATTTCCACTGACATTTGACATTTAAGATGTCAAGTAGTCACCATTTCTGCTGAACAACTGGCAAATGTTCAAGATGTTCAAATGTTGGCAAACAAATCCAGGACAAGTTGAAGGCTTAGAGAAAGATTTTAGTTGTAAACCTCCCAAGCCTGCCGAAAGAAAAATGGGGGGATCATGAAAGACAGTTTTGTTCCTTCTTTTCTGAAACCTGAAGACTAAAATCAAGTTATTTGCATTAAGCTCAAAGTGAATGAGAAGGTGTCCAAGGCGTTGCTTAGTTTGGAAAAGATTTTTCTCCATAGACTCAAAATCACCTAAAACCTATTGGTTTGTACTCATTAATCTGGTTGGAAATTGATTTCACAACTGTGCCAGGTCACAAATCTGTCTATTCATCACCACAACTCCTCAGTCTAATTTAAACCCAAACATACTCCCTCTCCTAAGAGCAGTAAGGTTGAAGGGTGTCAGCTTTGGTTAAGACTGAACAATCTGATTTTTAAAAATTCTTCAGGAACTAAAGCAAAGACCTGCCCATGTCCCAAAACAATAAAAATGATCCATAGGTCTGAATCAGCACACCCACATTAAAATATCATTTATCACAGACATGCCAAAGAACAGCTGACAGTGGGGGCCTGAGCAGACAGAGTAAGAGTTTTTACCTTCCACTCTAGATCAGCATTTAAATCTAATCCTTTCTAAGCCTGGCTCCTTTCCCATGACCTCCAAAATCCGGGTACAGCACACTGTTACTTCATACAGGTTATCACACTGTGAAAAAAAAAACAACCAAACCCCAAAACCAAACAAGGAACAATAACAAAACCTTAATGAAAACATCACAATGATCAATTGTGGGAAATAAATTCTGAATTTCTCAGCTACACATTAAAATAAGGATTCGCAGATATTTGCCACTCTATGCCAAACACCTGGCCAGGGCACAAGTGTGAACTACCCAGAATTAGAACAAAAACTTGATTTCAGAGTGGCCTGTTTTAGTTTTTCTCAGTGTAACCAACTAAAGTGACCACGATGGTTCAGAAGTTTCAGTATCTTACAAACCCATCAGTAACTCTTCCATGCAAATAGGCAGGTGCAAAGAAAAGCCACCAGAGTGAAGAGAACTTGCAGCAGTGCTTCTCTGTACCATGTCCACCTCCACTGCAAGGGAGTCACTTCATTTTTACATCTGTAATTCTCATTTTCACGGTGTCATTTTCAATACCTGAGCAGTCTGAAGTCCCAGCACGAGCTCAGCCTCCTGCTAACTGGATCACACATCATGTGGGAACCCTTCTGGCTGGCTCACAATCACCACTCAAAATGGCTCAGGCTTAGAGTTTAATCTAATTGTGATTCGAACCATCCTCAGAGGCTGCAAGTGTGCAGGTGACACCAGATCTTAAAGGCTCAAAGGGGAAATACCCTTTCAGCTCCAGTGAGAGAACTCAAAATCCCCAATCAAACACATACAAAGCTCCTTTGCTGGCACAAGTTCTAAAAACCAGGAGATGGGCAAGAAGGAAAAATCTGTCTCTCCCATTCAGCAAAATAGGTGTTAAAAAACAGGAAAGAACCAGACCTTCTGGAAATACAAACTGATTTTGTAGTTCTGTAGGAGGGCTGGTGTCTTGTGACATGCACTGAACAGACCTGTACTGAAGGCTCCAATGTGGAAGCTGAAAATTTGGTTCTGTACCAACATCACAGCAGGACTGGGGGGATTAGTCTGAATGAAATGCTTTGAAAAATGAAAAGCATTAGGTAAACACTGAGTATTATTAAAACCTTAAAGATACTTAGGACAGAGTAATTACTATTCATGTGAGATTACTGTGAAAATATTGGTTTATTTATGAATTAAATGCAGTTTGTATTAGGAAAGGGAACCACTGATAAGCCAAGAAAATAGAAGCCCTACAGAAAAAAAAATTGCACAAAAAAGTACAAGTAACAACTTGCACAAGTACAAAAGTACAAGTACAAGCAACTTCCATGTCAGACTCTGACTGATGGACACAACTTCCAAGAAAGATTTTTAAGCACTTTTGGTCATTCTGGCTGTGTCTAGAACAGAGGAAAGAGATTGGTCCCATGGAAGTAAATTACTTCCTTGAGTTCTAGTTGGTGAAGAATAAGGACATTTTTGGTCCTGGGCTGTTTTAACTACTTGTCATTTGTGTCTCTGTCATCTCCAGATGAGATCCAGGCAACCTATTCCTCTTAGAGCTACTTTGTGTGGAAAAAGAGCTCAAAGCCTGAACTTCCAGCTGGTTTGCAATGCCCCTCTCTATACCTGATGTCAGCTGTCAACATCCTGCAACTCTAAAACATCAAAAATAAAACTCTAAGTGAGGGGAGGATACAAACACAACAAGACCATGCCTTCCCAAATGTCCTTGGCAGAGCAGCAAAGGACAGGATTCCTTCAGATGCAACCTGTGGAACGTGTGGCCTCCAGAACACAGCACCTTTCCACTTGGAATTTTGGACTCTTGAAGACATGCAGGGGCACTTTTAAAAGTTTCTTAACGATCCAAGCCTCTAATCATACACAGGCATATAGAACCCAGGGTGCCAAACTGTACCTGCCAAAGGGAACATCCAGCTGAAATCTCTGAGAGAAAAACCTTGTATTTTGCATGGTGAAAATGTCATTTCTTCATTCACAAACTTACTCAAGGTGGTGACCTTATTTCTCCAAGAGCCTTGTATTGCATGTTCTAGAGTTATCAGGAAGTACCTGTACATTTTTTTAACATGTGCATCATGCTTTACCTACAACAGTAAAATTTTCCAGCCTCAGCAGATTTTGTTCCACTGCCTGCACTCTGAACAAAACCCACAACAGCTAAAAAGGGCTCTAACCTTTGCAAACCTTTTGGTCCTGAACTCTGTTCATGCTTCTAAAACAGGAAAGTGGTTTGTTGCACGTGACAATAGTTCCTCTGTACTTTAAATATAAAATTCCTGTTATCAATGGCAGCCTTTGAAAAACTCATCTTTGCAGAAAAGCTGAACTTCAGCGACCTTACGTTATTTGAGAAAGAGCTTTGAAGTGTCTATTTCTAATCCTCCACTCTGAATGACAAAGAAGTTATTTGCAATTGTGAATCTTTAAAATGCAGATCTGAACTGATGTCTCTGTTTTTGTAACTCATTAACACAAACCCTGCAATTCAGCTTTCACTGAACGTCTCTGTTCCATTCCAAAGTGAAGCACTAGTGCTGTCTCTCAAGATGATTATGCTCTTGGTGAGCCAGTGTTTCCACATGCACATTCTGAGACCCAACAAAAATTACATTTTCAAAGACACCAGAATAACATTTTCTTTATCTGCTATTACAAAGTGACAGCCACAGCCCAGGATCTCTTATTGTTCATGCATTTTACAAGTCTGAAAATGGATGGCAATGGGATTCGCAGCTGGCAGAATGTCTCCAAAGCTGAGAAGAATTTTTCTATCAAATTTTACACAAAAGCAGAAACGAGGCTCTGGGCCCCGGATCCCACATGATCCAGCAGATGCTGTTTCCAGCTTCAGCAAGTTTTCATTCAGAAGCAACTGCCTCCATGTTCAACAATGCCCCATGGATCACACAAGATCCTGTTAGCCTGTATAAATGAGAGGCCTGGTTTAGAATTACAGTAAAAATATAATGCACAACTCTTTGTTTGGGAGAACTAAAACACTGCACTATCACCATTTCCCATCTCAAGGGGGTGCACATGTAGGGGTCATGATGATCCTACATGGAAGGGACTGTAATTAACTGTATATTCCCAAAAAATGTACGTATTTTTTATTGTAGTATTAACGTTGTAGTAAAATCTGTATGAGAAAAGTCATCTGTGCATCTTCTCTTTGGCATCTCTGAACTTGGAAAGGTGCAAATTGTTGGTTCAAGAACAGCTCAATAGAGAAAATGAACCCACAGTTGCTATTTTGGCTCCACTGAAGTCAGAGGAGTCTTTCTCACTTCTGCTTTGGCACCTGACACTGCTACGGCCCAGGGGATGCAGGAGCCGCACAGAAAGGCCAAATCCTACAACTTGCACCTGCTCAAAATGGCAAAACCAAAGGTGGAGGCACGGATGCTGCTTCCCAGCCATCAGACACGTGGCACGGCTTCGGCACATGAAGCCTCATGTGGGAGCCGCGCTGCAAAGAGTGACCCCTTAAAGATGCTCTGGGACCTCCACCCTAAGCAGTGACCCCCTAAAGCTGCTGTGGGAGCCCTACTGTGATCTCCTAAAGCTACTGTGGGAACCCCACCATAAGAAATGACCCTCTAAAGCTGCCGTGGGAACCTCACTATAAGGAATGATGCCCTAAAGCTGCCATGACCTTCGAAAGGTGCTGCAGGAGCCCCACCAGAAAAAGTGACCCCCCAATCTGCTGTGAGAGCCCAGGCACCTGCGGGAGGAGCAGTAGCCCAACACCCACATCCATCACCCCCGAGGTCCTGCTGCTCTTCCCGTCCTGCCCGGGGAACCCAAATTCCACACAACCCCTTGGGCTTGATGGAACCGCATTGTGGGTCAAGAACCGCTGGCTGGGCAGAACCTCCCCGTTCCCACGGCCCTTCCTTGCGCACATCTCATCCATCCATCCATCCGCCCATCCATCCATCCATCCATCCATCCATCCATCCATCCATCCATCCATCCATCCGCCCATCCTACGCGCACCCGCGTGGAGGAGGGGAGGGCAGGGGAGCGGCGCGGGGCGGTGGCGGCCGGTCCCCGCGGGGCGGGCGGGCTCTGTCGCGACTCTCGGCGACACTCACCTCCTGAAGTCAAAGGGCATGGTGGTGGCGGTGGTGGCGGCGGGCGGGCTGCGGGAGCCGCCGCCCCCGGCCCCGGCTGTCGCCTCGCTGCCGGCGGCTGCAGGGCCAGGAAGTGACGGCCCCGGCCCCGGCCCCGGCGCCGCGCAGCCCCAGCCCATTGGGCGGCCGGGCCGGCCGGGGCTTCCGCCGCCGGGTTACGGGAGCGGCGGCCCCGCGGTGAGGGATGAGGGATGAGAGGTGAGGGGTGTGGGCGCAGGGATGCGGGATGCGGGATGTGGGATGTGGGATGCGGGCGGCCCCAGGGCCCGCTGAGCTCCCCGCGGGGCTCCCGCAGTTTGCGGGGTCCGCTCGATGCTCCCCGTGCTCCGCTCAGCCGAGCGGCTCCGAGGGCGCTGCCAGCACGGAAGCACGGAATTATTTCGGTTGGAAGAGAGCTCCAAGATCATCGAGTCCAAGCTGTGCCCCATCCCCACCTCGTCCCCAGCCCAGAGCTCTGAGTGCCACCTCCAGCCCTTCCTTGGGCACCTCCAGGGATGGGCACTCCAAACCTCCCTGGGCAGCCCCTGCCAAGGCCTGAGCACCCTTTCCATGGGGAAATTCCTGCTGCTGTCCACCCTGAGCCTGCCCTGGCCCAGCCTGAGGCCGTTCCCTCTCCTCCTGTCCCTGTTCCCTGGCAGCAGAGCCCGACCCCCCCGGCTGCCCCCTCCTGTCAGGGACTTGTGCAGAGCCACAAGGTCCCCCCTGAGCCTCCTTTGCTCCAGGCTGAGCCCCTTTCCCAGCTCCCTCAGCCTCTCCTGGGGCTCCAGCCCCTTCCCAGCTCCCTCAGCCGCTCCTGGGGCTCCAGACGGGAGTGTGGCCGCTCACAGGGGTGAGGTGTTTCAGGCTTTGTCCGGCATCTTTTGCACTCTCACATCACAGTAATAACAGCGTGTGTCAGTGACTGCAGTCTGGAGACAGAGCCAGGCCACGGTGACAGGCAGGGGAAAGTCTCACACCTCCAGGTGCCCACGTAGGAAAGAGGAGCACCCACCCCTCCATGCCTGTGCAACCTTTAAGTTTAGCTTAGATATTGGGCAGGAATTGTTCCCTGTGAGGGTGGGCAGGCCCTGGCACAGGGTGCCCAGAGAAGCTGTGGCTGCCCCTGGATCCCTGGCAGTGCCCAAGGCCAGGCTGGACATTGGGGCTTGGAGCAGCCTGGGACAGTGGAAGGTGTCCCTGCCCTTGGCAGGGTTTGGCACTGGCTGATCTTTAAGGTCCCTTCCAACCCAGGCCATTCCATGATTCTGTGATAAGCTCCTTTAGGGCCAGCACAGCTCTTTCACCTGCTCTTGGAAATCCTTTTTTTTGCAATTTTACTGGAGACAAGGGATTAAAGAAAGTAAAAGCTCCCCATTCATTAGGTGAGGTATTTCCCCAGTCTTTCCATTTTGCCCGCATGCCTTTTTCTGGCTGCATCCCTGTCAGGGTCAGTGCAATGCACGAGGCACTGCTCCATGCACCATCCCCATTCCTTCCCACAATTGTGTCACCAGCTAACAGCATCCCTCAGGGAGCTTTTGCTGCAGGTAGTGTGACTGCTGCTGTGTTCAGAAGTGCTGTCACTCACATGCATTGCAGGTTAGACTGCACTGCAGGAACAAAACACAGCTCTTCTTGACTTTTAGGTCTAAAAGCAGGGCAAGAGAAAAAAAGGAAATGGCAGCAATCTGAGTATGCAACATAACTGCATTTTTAATTGATTCTGCACCTTTCTTCTTCTTCTTCTTCCTCCTGCTGTCATAATTTCTTTACTTAGAGATGCACATCTTTCCATTTTTTTCCTTTCACACAGAAACTAGGCCCATACCTGGCTAAAAAAAAAAGAAATTCAGATTGAAACAAGTGGGGTAAAACTACTGAAGAGACAGAGCTGTTAATCAATACCATTTTCATTCAAAGAAAGAGATAATAATTCATGCTGGGAATATTAAAAACTAAACTGGAGGAATCCCAAGTATGAGGTAACACAGCATAATCCCCCAGAAGCCCGCAGGGAATAGATAAAAATACCTAATTGGTTCGGGTTTGTTTTTTTTTTTTAATCCCAGACACCTAAATTATCCATCTGCATTGTGCGAGCACATTCAGCAGATTGCTAACAGATCAGCCACGAAATCCTGCTGCACTTTGCATTGTGCTCCAAAAGTGAGCAACCCACTGAAATTAATGAGACAATTCCCATCTCTCATGAGGTCAAGCGATTGCACAGGCATAGCCAGCGGGGACGATCCGTAGTGGAAAAAACCAAACCAAACAGTGCCTGTCGAGGTGGTTACACAACCGAGCGCTCGTCGGGCTCCTGGCAAGGCCCCGACATCATTAGCTGTTATTAACTGTCCTGTGCAGAGGCATCAGCTCTCTCAGGAGCCAAGAGAGTGCTGAAGGGTTTACAAAAGCTCTTCACTTGTACAGTAGGTAAATCTGGAGGTGGCCTTGAAGAGTTCTCCTCCTGCAGGCTCGAGTGTCAAGAACACGGCGCAGCGAGAGCTCACGTCGTGGGGATTTTATTTTCCACTGAAAGGTCAAACTGAAGAAAGCAACGGGCTCAAAGCAGCTTTGCAGTTGGGTCCAGCTCTCTTACATCCTTGCCAAGGGAAGAAGAAGTTAATGCCCTGAGATAAGACCCTCGTCACAATATTGTTTAATTACATAAGGCTTCTATCGAGGTGGAGATAAGAACAGGAATTTGTCCCCAGTCCAGCTGGGTGCGGCAGCTGAGCTCATGTTGAGTGTTAGAATGGGAACCAAAAGCAAGGGGGTTTATTCGAGGTGGTTGTCACACCATTAGAACTGCAGTAGCAAACTGATACTGACAACTGGTGGCAAAAGTGACTTTCTTTTTCATGGGAGCAACAAACCAACCTTTTTCTGGCAACAGTAGACTTAAAACTATTGTTCCTCTTCAAATTGCATTGGGGATGTTCATAGAGCCAAACTGCTGCTCTGAAACCAGTAAGTCCCTATTTTCAGACCTCTTTAACAACCAAGAAACCAAAGCAGAAGGATGAATTGACTCACCTAAGACTACAGAGTAAGATCAGCTTCAGTTCTAAATTAGCAAACAAATCCCTTCAGTCCTAATTCTTTGTTCATAATTCTTCTTGCAAAAAAGAATATTTTCCTCATGACAGTTCACTTTCTTACAGATAAATCAGATCATGGATGAGTCTATCTGAATTCCTGACTAATGCCTCACAACAATAAAACTGGTACCTCCTTCCTATGAAAAAAATAGTGCCCAAAAAAGTGCTTTATTTGAATCATCTTCCTGGTTATTTATTTAATAAATTTGTTTATGCAGGTAAAATGATTCTTGTCCAGGTTTCTGAGATATTCTTCATTTCTAGATGATACACTATTCTTTAGCTTTCACTTCACATTAATAGAGTTAATATTGATTTATAGAGTTTATATTAATCCTTGATAATTCAGCCTGGAGGAGACTGAGGGGAGACCTCCTGGAACTTCCTCCCGAGGGGCAGCTCCGATCTCTGCTCCCTGTGACAGGCACAGCACCCAGGGAATGGCTGGAGCTGTGTTAGGGAGGTTTAGGCTGGATATCAGGAAAGGTTCTTCCCCCAGAGGCTGCTGGGCACTGCCCAGGCTCCCCAGGGAATGGGCACGGCCCCGAGGCTGCCAGAGCTCCAGGAGCGTTTGGGGATGCCCAGGGTGGGGGTGTTGGGGGGTCTGGGCAGGGCCAGCAGCTGGACAGATGATCCTTGTGGGTCCCTTAAACCCAGCATATTCCTTGATTCTGTGATTCTGTGAATTTTACTTATCTCAATTTTGTAATCTCAAATTTTTCTCTTTCCCAGAAAAGTGTAACCTCGATCCTTACCTGTTCAGCACAGTTTGGGGTGATCTAACATCCTGCAACACTCAATTAAAACCAATCTATGATTTCCTTTTTTGTTTTGTTTGGGATTCCTTTTACACACGGCTGAGTTTTATTTTAGCCTCTGGCTCCTGCCACAGCTCTTGCACTGGGAACTTACTGCAGGTGCTGTGACTGGCTCATGAGCAGCATTGTTTGCCAAAGGTAAAGCAGGGTACACACAGTCAGCATTTGGGTCACTTAGGCTTCGTTCATCAATTGGGAATGTGAGGTGACTGCTAGGAAGGTGCAGTGCTTACTCACTCACGCCCCTTCTGCTACAGAGGTGTGCAAAAACAGAACCAAAGGCTGACCCGTGGCTTTTGTTTGGGATGTTGTGTGGCAGGGCCCAACCCCAGGCCGTTTTCCCCGGTGCTTTCATTCCCAGTTCACAGCACTGGTGTGGCAGGGTGGGCTGGGAATCGGAGTGAGCGCATTGCTCTGCAGGGCGTGTGCCCTCGATTATGTGTTGTGTTCTGCAGGGTGTGTCCCTGGCTGCCCAGAGCCCTGAGCACAACTGCCGCTCAGGAAAAGGAAAAAACATTGCCGAGAATGAAGAGAAAAATGTTATAAAGCGTTTTAAAAATATAAATAACAGCGTAGAGGAAATCTTTGTGAAGGAACAGGATGCGCATGGAGGTGAAGAATTCAAATACAAGTGCTGTGCTAAGTATAATCAGTAATGAAAGTTCAGCCCTTCCTCTTAGGATTTGGGTAAGCTGCATGTTGGCAGTACTTTCCAAATTCCAGGGAACAAAAAAGCAAGCTTTAAATGTTGTCTTAAAGTCCTGTTGCAGTGTAGTTTGTTTATCACATATGTAATGCTGTCCATCTATTTTTGTGAGATCAGACTTAAAATATGCAGTAGAATAAATGTACTCATTTATGTAAGTTCCTTCTTTCTTGAATAGCTAAGCTTTTCCTTAAGAAGACGTAACAACCACCTCTCTTCTTCCTGCTCAATAGGCAGAAGAAATAATCCGATTATTTTTCAGTCACAGGGGTGGGTACAGCTGATGTGTATGAGTGTGGAGAACAGGGTCTGTGCAGCCACATGGCCTCTTCCTTGTCCTGTGACAGTGGGCAAATGCCAAGGGGAATCTGCCACGTTTAAAGCCCTTAGAAAATGTACCCATCCTTTTAATACAAACTGCCTGTTTTCAAGCCTGCTTCGTTTTGGGTGCCAGGAATTTACTATGGGAAAGTCACAGGGAGCAGAACATTTTTTTGTATTTTATTTGTTTTTTCCACTATGGAAACGAATGCCACAAGGAAGCTGCAGCCCCTGTCACAGGCTTACCTCATGCTTTGTACAGCATCCCTGTAGTGGTGAGTGTTCAGTGGAGTTCAGGAGACTGCAAACACCCAACCAAAGGTCATGGCCAAAGGGAGATGCGAGTTAATAGTTAACCAGGGTGAAGTCCTGCATAGAGGACTTTGAACACTAAGAGGGCCGGATCTCAAGGAGTTTTGGGATTAGCAGCAAAGGAGAGTAGAGGATCAGAACCTGGTTCTCAAGGTGTAATGCTCTCTAGTGAGTTAAATGCCTGAAATTCCCTTCACACTGGAGAGAAATAGTTCAGAACCTGGACTTGAAGGCCTCGAGTGCCCTTAGGCTGTGCACTGGTGGTGAGATTCCTACATTGGCCAGTGGGAAATACTCAGGAGAAGGGGAGCTCTGGATACCTCACTGTGAAACTCGAACAGGACCACTGAGTGTTTGCTTGTGGGCTTAGGTAACATGTTTGGCATCAACATCTAAGCTAGTCTTGTCAGTGAAAATATGCCTGGGAGATGAGCCACCCCTCTGCTTTAAATACTCACCGAGTGCTGGAGAGCACTTCCCTGGAAGACAGGTCTGGACCTTTGAACACAGAGCGCTGTCAGAAACTTGAGGGCATGAAGGGAAGGGGAAAAAATGTGCTCTGCCCAGCCTCTGAAGGCTGAGCCACTGTGTAACCAGAAGTGCAGAATCTCTGGTATCGGGTTAGGGCTTTTACCTTGGGAAGAGTGACTGTACTTGGATACTGAGAAGGGGTCCATGACTCACTGATGTTAAATACCTATAAGCACTCCTGAGAGTTCCCTTCTGCTGGGTACAGCAAGCCTGGGAAATGGAAGGTCTTGAAGGCCTTCCTGACAAAAGCCCCACCTGATTTCTGGACAAGGAGGGAAGGAGCAGCTGGCGGAATTGAGCCCACCCAGAGCAGCGGGGGCACAAAAAGGCGCCAGACCTTGCGGCGCCTCAGGAAGCGTTCCCCGGGAGCTGTGGGCACTTACAGCATCTGACGTAGCTCAGGAGGGCAGGCAGAGCTTTCCTGGGTTGCTCTCATGAGCACAGGCGCCAGCAGTCTGCAGAAGTTGCACTTTAGTGCCTGAGTGCTGTTTTGGATCTCTCCCAGAGCTGCTGCACGGGCAGGCTCTCAGTGGGCACTCAGGCTCAGCAGGGATGGGGATGCTGTGCCTGGCTCGGTGTATCGAGAGTGACCTCTCTGAATGGGTGGCTCCTTCCCAGGTGTGAGCTGTGGAAGCCGGCTCAGGCACCCAGCTGCAGGGTCAGGTGGCTGTCGAGCTCTCCCGTGGGCAGCAATACATGGAAACCAGCTTTTTACAACAGAACGACTATGGCAGCATTCAGCAGCACTAGGCCATCACAAAGGCCCTCGGGCAGTAAACAAGCAAACCAAAACAACAACTGGACAAGGAGGAATTTTTCAAACAAGGCTCTGGAAGTTTCCTTGGAAGACTTGCCAACTCCTGCTGTGGGCAGCCAGTGCTGCTACTGCAGCTTAGCGGGTTCTCTCCCATCCTTTGACCCTCTGGAGCCGGCCCTGTGCGTGAGATGCTGAATTGCACTTCCCTGACTTACTTTTGGCATGTCCTCTGTGCTGCCTTATCAGTGTTCTCAGTGATTTCCTCTAGATATTGTGTAGCTGAGTAAGCCCAATGGGACTTACAGACAAGAAATACACCGGGTTTTTTTCATCTTTTTCATAGTAAGGATATGGATTTTTAATTGCTGCCTCTCCTGCAAATGAGACTTGTGTTCTCCTTGTTCTCACTTGGTCTCTTGGCGCTGCTGTGAGGGTCAGTGGTTTGGGGAGGTTTTGTCAGTGCTAAAGAATCTGTTGCAGAAATCAGGGCGTGGCCAAAGAAAAATATTTTATAAAGAGGTTTTATTAACCCTCTAATGAATTAAAGCAGAAATCATTGTCTCTGGCCTTGTTTGGTCTGCAGGGACACCTTCCACTAGCCCAGGTTGCTCCAAGCCCCATCAAACCTGGCCTTGGACAGTTCCAGGGATCCAGGGGCAGCCACAGCTGCTCTGGGCACCCTGTGCCAGGAACTCACCACCCTCACAGGGAAGAATTTCTTCCCAATATCCCATCTAAACCTGCTGTCTTCCAGTTTGAAGCCATTCCCCCTTGTCCTGTCACAACATGCCCTTGTAAAAACCGCATCTGGCCTCAGATTTGGAGTGGGGTTAGTTTTTGGTGGTCAATTCCAGATGCCTTGTGATCCAATTCTTGGTGCCAGCTCCAGCAATCACCACTTGGCCAAACAGAGACTCCAAATTGGTGACTGACTGTCTCAAGGTATTGGCTTGAGATGGGGGTGAGGAGAGTGCTGTAAGACACAGAGCGTGCAAGAAAGAGTGGAAAGAGATGAATGAATGGAGAGGGAGACTGCTGGAGATGGAAAGGCCCAGCAGGAGGGAGCTGGGAACAAATGAGAGCACACACATAGGCAGGCCAGTGCAGGAGCCTGAAGGTGAGGATAAATTTCAGCTTACGGCAGAAGCTACGAGGAAATGTACTTGGGGAGGTTGAATTGTCAGAAATGAAGTGAAAGGTCCCCTTCAAATGACAATGTGCAAAATCAGAAATCGCTGAACCAACGGGACTCAAACCAAGCAACAAATAAACCCTTCCAGAAAACTCCTCCAGCCTTTAGAGGAAGGCAGGCCCAGCAGTCTCCAGACCTCTCCCTCACCAAAGAACACTCCTTTCACCCTGTCTCTGCTGCAGCCACTTCATGGTTTCTTGCTCAAGCTTCTCACAGGAGAAAGAACAAAATCCTGTCCTCCTCACGCTGTGATGATAAGCCTGCAGTGGAGTTAGCCAGGATTTATTTTAATTGGACTTTTTCACTTTTTTCCTGGCACTTTAAAGTTTATGAACGGAAAGGATCAGTCTGACTCAGAGACTGGGCTACTTCCAAACATTAATCTTAGCTGCCATATGCTAATGCAGCTTGGCTCTGGTGCATCCTATGCTGTAAATATGTCTGTACCTTTCATCTGTGGTGTCAGAGGCCACTAAAGGGAACTCGACAGACTTTTGGGCAGATTGTGATTGCCTGACATGCAATCTGCAGGCATTGGATGAGGTTCTGGGAGGAAGAAGGCCTAGAAAATGTCCATATTGTGTTCCCTTGAAGTTCCTGTTTTACCATTCTGCAATATTGGTTGCCAAAGTTATAATGCCCAGGGAAATTCTTTGGCCTGTGCTGACTCTGAAATCTATACACAGATTTTGGTTATCCCAGCACTGAGCTCTAGGCAATAAACCTTGGAATATTATGTTGGGTTCAGTGGTACAATATTTAGCCCCTTCTGTTTTGGTTGGCTTTGTAGTATGGGTCTAACAAACACGTAAAGATGACTGTCCTGCTCATCATGACTTTTCCAGCACTGAAACATGAGTCTCTCATCATTTGTGTTTCACTTTCTTCCATTCTGCATCCCAAATGTTTCCATTCTACTGATTTCAAATTTTATTCATTGTTTGAGGGCATGCACTGAAAGTATTTGGCATTTCCCTGCCCCTTCCTCATCTTCTTACTCACTCACTCACCCTCTTCCCTGAAATCATCGTGGGGACAACCCTATTTGAAAAGAAAAGAGAACTTTCCAATTCTACTTATTTCAATGGAATTTCCCTGATGTCCTTTTTCCATATCAGTGGATGTTTCTTGCTGGTGACAGTGGTGTGAACAGCGTCAAGAAGATGAAAACTTCATTACAGAGGCAGTCACTAAGGCTAACATTAGCCTAATGAAACTGATTTTCCTAGATTCCCTCTCAAGCCTAAGGGCAGGAAAAGGTCTCCTCCAGAGAGCAGTAGCCTCATTCCATGGGGAACATAGGCTGTTCACAGAGATTAACTCCTTAAGCCTAAAACTTAAAAGCTTAAGCAGATTGAAATCCACTCTCAGTTACAGCAGACAAATACCCAATCCCAATGTTGTAGACTTGTTGCTGACATGGAGGAAGATGTTCTCAGTTGAGTAACCACTGGTTTATGGTGCAGGACAACATCCCTCTTCCAATTTTCCAAGCAGCCCTGAGCAGGGAGCCCTCTGGCCTTGGTTGTCTGCATGGGAAATGATGTAAATCATTATGTTAATTCACAAAAGGCCTTTCTCCAGGAGGACAGAGATTTGATGGACGCTTGATGGACACCCAACTACAGCCAGCAAAGCCTTGCAGGTGAGATACTGGCTTGTGAGAGTACAGGCTGACAATTACTGAAGCAGGAGAAGCTCAGCTGTCCCACGCTGCAGGGAAATTTCCTGGGCACATTTGACATTTTGCTATTTCCCCACTTGCAGGCTCTGCAAGAGCCTGGATGTTGGGCACATCGGAGTGACGGAGGACGCAGCGCGTCCCGTGCCACCAGGAGCCTCGTCACAGTGACAAGGCAGAGATGAGTCATGACTGGAGCTGCTTTATGTAAATGGAGAACCTCTGGTGTTCCCGTGGTGCCCATGGGGCCACGGAAAGTTCACGTAAGTGACGCTGTGTTCCCATGTCCCCGCTGAGGCAGGGCAGGGAAACGGGGCAAGGTGGCCGTGGTTCCCCCAGAGAGGGCAATATTAGGTCAAAACTGGTGGTGAAGCTGAAAGTGAACCCCTGGAACAGAAGGTTCCTTCCCAGCAGCAGGGCCTGGAGAAAATTTTCTGTTGCCTTTAGCTGTTAATTGCAAAAGCGATTGAGCCACTGATGGTAAATGCTGGGGGGGAGCCAGAGAAGGGGGAAGTAAAGAATTTAGGCAGAGAGTTCTCTCGCTGCGAAATCAGTCAGTTTTAGTGAGATTTATGGGTCATCTGTGACACAGCTGAGAAACATATTTAGGAATAAATGAGGAAAGGTCCTGCTGCTGAGCGGCATGATGCTGCATTCCCTGTCCTGATGGCCTTGTGTGGGCAGCACATCCCAGGCAGGAGCACTGAGGGGGAGGAGTGGAAGCGTGAAAAACCAGTGCAGTGGAGTGAAAAACCAGTGCAGTGGAGTGAAAAACCAGTGCAGTGGAATCGTGTCTGTCCAAAGCCACAGATAATATTACTTCAGGTGGAGGGCCAAACTCTGACTCACCCCCACAAAAGGCACGTTGAAGTTTTTACTGAAGACAATGGAATTAATCTAGTGTAGAACTAATCGGAGGGAGAATGCCAGCCTCCAAAACGCCGGCCTCCTTGGCCATGTGGTTCCGAGGGTGCCGTGACTCATGTGGACACAGCCCCACTGCTGCAGATGACTGCAAGCAGCCAAAAGGTGTGAAAAAGCTGACAAGCTTGAAAGGCTTTCTCTTGCATGAGTTATGTTGTTTCAAATCAGAAGGAAGATTTAATTGACTCCAGTGGGAGTTTTGCTTGAGTAAGGACTTAAGAGCTGAAGTGAGAGATGAAAAATAAAATGTACCTTGCTAGTGCAGTGCTCACAGAAGAGAGACTCCCTTCATTTACTCTGTTTGGAGAGATGCAAGTAACTTCCTTTAAATCATTTCAGAGCCCGTATCACTTTTTTTTTTGGTCAGTATTCAGCACGTTTCCTCTTATATACGATTGTTTCTTTATTTTATTTTATATTAGTGTAACAGATATTATCTGTTACACTCTGCAAGTTTTCTCATCCCTTACAGTCATCCAAATTTGATAATGCTCAGTGCATTTAATTACCTTTTTTTTTCGTTTTTTCCCTTAACTGATCCAGACAGCCACCTATTTTAACCCTACTCTTGTTACTATTGCAGCCACAGCACCCGTGTGTGCTTTGACTTCCAGAGAGGTCTGCAGTAAATTTCCCAGGCAGGTGATGGATTGGTGCAACTCTCATTTCTCACTGAATTGAAAGGTCAGTCTTATAATGCTGAGAGGTCCTCCATGAGCTAAGTCCTTCATGTGTTTTTGCTCTTTTCATTACCTGTTCCCCACTCTGTCCCACAGTGTAATGGCTGATAATTGAGCTCTTTTCAATGGTGTGGCTCCTGCTCCATTGAAGGCAGGAGTTTTTTTCTCAGCAGAAGGCTGACTCATAAGGATGCTGCCTTCTATCCTTAGGAAAAGTGAGTCACTAATGGATTTTTCATTATACATTCAAGTAGCATGGACTGAAATTTTGTTCTACCAGTCTCGTCTTGAGGTAGTGTTTGGAAGCCTTTTTGATTTGGTATTTTAGTTATGTCTCAGTGAGGCTCTTGAGATACAAAAGGTGCTGTACAAGGAGCTGGTTTGTGTTATATGCTATGAGTATTCCCATTAACCTCAGCAGTGCCATGGTTTCACTCTGTGTGCTGTGTCCTTCCTTATTAAAATCCCATAAAACCCTCTTACACCTGCATCAGCAAGTTCACCATCTGTTTTCAACAGACATAAAGAGTTGAGAGTTGGTTTTCAGAGAAAGCTGAGGCATAACTGAAATAATATGAATCCCATTGGTACTATTGCATTAATAAAAATAGTCCATTTGTTCAGGCAGTAATAATTTGGTTTTCTTTCAGACAAGCAGTGAAGATTCACCACTTCTCACAATGGCCCACGACAGAAAGTTAAATATTATTGTTTCTATTTCATAAATAAGGGAATTAAAGTTAGGGGAGACTATGTTGTGATAGGCAGGGTATGGGACTATTGTGGATGGAACCCAGGAGCCCTGTATGGTTTTTTTTTCCCCCAATGTAACAATATTTTATGTCAAAGATTTTGCTGTATTTACAGTCACTGCTTTGAGTTTAACTTTGAGTGATGTCCACGTGCAGGAGCCTCTGGCAGAATCTGTGTAGATTTGCAGTTCACAGGAGGGTACCAGCTTTTGCCTGCCCATGTTGCATTCTGTTCAACTCCCTTTGCAGAGGGTTTTAAGGGGGAAGTCTGAATCTCTCTGCTGCTGACAGGAGCTGTTATTTAAAGCTGTGTGATGAGGATGCAAAAGGGATGCTGCTGGGTGGTTGCTTTGTTCTTCATCGCACAGAAGTGGCTGTGCTGCAATGACAGGTTTGTAAATCAGAGGTAGTTCCGTTCTCACACCACCCGATAACCTCACAATCTCTCTGTCAGCTTCCCGAGGGCCTTGGGAAGCTATAATGTGTGATAAAAATGGGAGTTGGAATGTTACATATGTATCAAAGCTGAAAGCTTGTGCCTGGCTGACCTTTTCATTTTGAGCAAATGCACTCATTTCCTTTGCGTTGCTTCGCCGTTTCCTCCTGGAGCTCGGCACAAGAGGAAATTCTCCGGGATTGTTCTCCTTAATCAGGGGCTCCATTGTGCCAGCTTCTGTTCCTCTCAGGAGCAGTTTTCCTCGTGGAGCATCACTCTCTGGGCTCTCAGGCATCAGTGCCCCATGAACTCAGTCGAATTTCAGCTGCCGTGGCTGAGAGCACATCAGGGCAGTGGGTGCTGAATTCAGTGAGCTGTCAGAATAAAGAAACAGCCCTCTGATTTTCAGTTCAGAAAAAGAAACCCTCACTGGATTTTACAGTGACATTTCCCAGTGCCTGTGGTTAGGCTCAGATGAATAATGAAAATGAGTGGTTCGTAAATTTAGATTTTGCTTCATTTCCATACGTGGGGGGATGTCATTTGTTGTCATGTCACTGCTAATATTTGCATAGTCATCTGGCAATTATAAAGCAGGCATATGAATCTTTAGGACAAATAACTTCTCCAGAAATATATTCTGGAATGCCTAGTAATTATGACTAGCACATCATTTTTCATTTTCTTTTTTATTCCTCTTTGTCATCCAGTCAAGAAGTTCCACGCTGTGACTGTACAGCCCAAACTGCAGATGGTGCAGCATTTGTATACACACGTCTTGCTCAAAATTAGGCAAGTATTTAGAAATAGAAGTGTACTGGAAATCACCTCAAATTGTTTGGGAAATAAAAGTAAGGCTGAAGTTGCCAAAAAAGATTATTTGTGTTGGTAACCTCGGCTTTGTAAAGCACAACATAAACAAAAACAGTGGCAGGTCAGTTCTCAGGAAGAGCTGAGGCTTCACCAAGTCTTATCTTCTGTTTCCTGTTGCACCACAGAGGTGTTGACATCATGTTCCTGCACGTGCAACATGCAAAAAAAGCTCAGGGTTCATCATTCTGTTTTGGCACAAATAAACCAACTTTTGCTCGTTGCTACTGATTTTCTGCTGTCCTGCTTTCCTCCACTGGAGTCGGTGTCTGTGGGAGCCAGGCAGTCTCTGCAGGTGTTTCACAGCACACCCAGTTTTTTGCTTTCCTATCACATGGCTTTCAAGTGCAGCTTGTAATAAAAACCAGCAGTGTTCAGGGGGCTTTGGGCAGTGTGTGACCCATTCCTGAGGCACAAAGGACCTGTGTGGCAGCATGGTTAACAAAAACAGCACAAACCCCAGGATAGCCCTTCACGCATTTCCACTGGAGTCAAATCGCCAGGGAAATGAGGTTAGGGATGGTGATGATGATGATAACAGCAAATAATGCACGCTCCCCTTGGATTTTGGCTGCCTATCAAGACAGACTTCCTGATGAGGAGATGCATCTGTCTGTCTCCAGTCCCTTCAAGGTATCTGCAAGGCACCATTTTTTGCAATTACAAAGGACTGCAGATGAGAACATGCCCCATAAGAAGCAATCCAGCAGCATTCAGCCCAGACTGCTATCTCTCATTTCCATAATCGTTCTCATCTCAGCTCCTCAGCCATTAGCAAGCCAAATCTCAGAGCAGCTCTGTCAAGTGCTGACACTGGTGGCAGTGGCCAGGAACCTCCAGGCTTTTCCTTTTGCTGCTCGTGCTGTGCCTTGTTTGCATGGGGATGACACAAGAGGGGCACAGGGCCCCGTCACATCCTGCTGGGAGGGGATGGGGGTCACTGAATGGATCTGTTTGCTTCCAGTGGGGACTGGGACTCTGCCAGAGCGCTTTGCCAAGGGATTCTTCGTGGAGTTTGCAGAAGGCACCTGCTCCAACCGTGCACCTCTGGGGAGGGGACTCGGTGCCAATTGCCAAACGGAAGGGAAGCAAACCCACGGTGACGTTGGTGCCTTTCCTGTTGCTGGCAGTGCCACGTAGAAAAGAGGAAGGGCAGCCCCGTGGGGAGCACTGGATGGGTTGCAAAAGGTCTGATCTCACCCCAGAACACTCCTGTCCAGTGCCTCAGCTTCCACTGGCTGTGTTCTTCCCAGGAAAGTGGGACCAGCTCTGCTCCCCTTCCTCCCCCATGCTGTACAGCCATTCTGCTTTCTAAGAGAACAAAAACCATCCCAGTTCCTCTCTAAGAGAACAAACCCCATCCCAGTGCCCCGGCTGGTCTACAGGAGCCCCTCCCTTGCCACTGCAGGCAGCACCGAGTTGAATTCCAGTAAATGATTAAGCGAGGCTTTGGCAACAGCAGGACAGGCCTCCCCCCAACTCGTGGACTTTGTGTGAGAGCAAACACAGCCCAGCACCTCTCAGGGCACACAGGTAGCACTCACAAACACCTCTTGTGCTAAAGTCCAAGCAGAAGTTGGTATTTGCCATGATCTGGGATCACCACAGCCTTCTGCACACTCCTGTCTAATCCTGGACTCACCCAAGGCTGGGCTAAGTGTTTGTTTTGGTTATTCTTGGTATATTTGGTAATGAGGAACCAAAGGCTGCTTGGCCCATCCTCTCACTCTTGGGCCAGTTTATTGTTGCTGATTCTCATCATTTTATCCTTGGTCTCGTGACGTACAGCCACTCAGGTTTAGTCACATCTATCATTCTCCATGACCTATTTAAATGATGTGCAAAGCAAAATAACCTTTGTTCAAGGTATTTGCCCTCGATTATTTTTTCATAAGCCGCTGATTACCAGTGTTGTAAAATGGGATGGTTTTTCATGACATTATTGCTAGAAAGTGACTCTAGATTCATTCCCATGAATGACTTTGGTCCAGATATGCTAAGAAATGAGCAGGATTTGTCCCTCTGCTCTCTCTTACACTCTCAACTGAAATTTTAGAGGATTTTTGCTACCTATTTCCTGTCGATAGCCCCTGAAAACCTGGATGATCTCATCCTTAGACTGCCTTGGGCTGTCAGAAACAGAAGGTTATCTCCTAGAAAGTCACAGTGAAAGTGGCAGCTTCCCAAGCCCATGAGATGCTCAGGGCTGTGAGTGTGAGGGTTGCTCAGGTGGTCCCTGTTCTGCCTTCAGGATATTTGAGAGAGGAAGGGGGAAGGAGCGATCCTGGCACCTCCAAGAAAGCCCCAGTGGGAAATTTCCCAGCAGACAGAGCAGCTGTAGGACTCCACTGGGTACATCTGTCACTTCACCTCCCTTCCTTCTACATGGACTGCTCTGGTGCTGGAATTGCCACATAAACTATTGCACATCACTTATGCCAGAGGATTTCTTTTCTGAGACTTTGAAAATGGAGTTAAATAGGACCATTCTTCTCCTACAGACACAGAAACTGAGGCACAGAGGATCTGAAGGAAGGTTAGGCAGCACGTCGCAGGCAGTAAATCCCAGGTGGCCTGATTTCTTCTCACTCAGATGAATCCCTAGAACTCAATATCTCCTGTAATAAAGCTTAGCTCAGAGTCTTATTCTGAAATGTAATTAATATGCAAAGTGCTTTGATCGCCTTTGATGAAAGATTCCGTGTAATTTGCTATCATATTTTAAATTAATACCTTTAACCGTTCTGCAGCAGTAAAACACAGATAATTCATTTGCTATTTTTGGGGAAAGGACTGAGCCTTTTACTCCAGGAGTTTTAGGTTACAGTCATTTTCAAGAGGAGGGCTGTGAGGTTTCTGCTGCTGTTGAAACACTTAAAAAGTGAGGATTAACAAACATACAGTGTGTTCTGGGATCCTGGCTCCAGAGGGGTGAGTTCCCCCCCGAGGATGACTAACAGCAGGATGTGGGACATAATTTGCATGTTCTCTGCCTCTGCTGCAATCATTTGTGTATTGGATACTTGAATTATACATTACACAGAAGGTCGCCCGCTTGCCAAGCTGACAGCCCTGCTGAGCAGAGCACAGCCCTGGACAGGGGGCTGATGTTACTTCAAGAAATGCTCAGTGCTGGGCTCAAAAAAAGAATAGTTCTGTGCATGAGAGTGGAATTTGTCACTGAATACTTTGGGGGTTGTTTACTCATTCTGACCACGCTCCTGCTTAGCTCTGACTTTCACCTTGTTTGCATCTGCTTCTGTTCTTTTCCTGAGGGGAGTTTCGTGCTGTTGGGAGGTGACAGAAAACATCCCTGCACACTCCAGTGCTCCCTCTCCCAGGAGACCCAGCCTGGGCAGTGGCAGATTCCCCCTGCTCTGCCTGCTAAGGCTGCCTCTGGTTTTTCACAGAAATCCCAGGCTGGGAGGGACCACAGAAGGTCACTGGTGCCACAGTGGGTCACTGGTGCCACAGTGGGTCACTGGTGCCACTCCCTGCTCCAGCATGGCCATCCCAGAGCACAGGGCACAGGATGTGTCCAGAAATTTCTGGAATATCCCCAGTGAGGAGACTCCACAGCCTCTCTGCTCTCTGTTCAGGGCTTGATCACTGCACAGGAAAGTTCTTCCTCATGCTCAGGTGCATCAGTTTCTATCCATTGCCTCTTGTCCCTGTTTCCCAAAGGAGACAGGAGAGTTCCCTGCTCTCCTTGCAGCCTGCTTGAGCCGTTCTTCACTGACAGAAAGACGCCAGAGGTGTTTTTTTCTACTATCCTGCTCAGAAAAAAACCAAACCCCAAACCCCAAAAACTCTAATAAAAGCCCACAAAGTCATTTTTGTAGATTTCCTGTCCAGGAGGACAGACTTCACAGCACCTCCCACTGCAGCCAGCCTCTCTGAGAAATCATCCTTCACAAGTTGAAGTCCCATGAGAGAAGCAGTGATCACACTTTTCCCCTTCAAAATATTATTTTTTTCTGTCAGTACTGACTGCAAGAAAACAAGCAAGAAAAAGGAAGTGATTCAAAGCTAAGTGACAGAGTGCACTCATCTGTGGTCTGATCAGCTTTCTGCTGGTGGCCACACTACCTTACTGTACCCAGGCTTAAAACTTAAGGTCTGTGCCCTCCCAAATTCTATTTCCCAAGCAAAAAGATTGGATTTAGTAACAGGTTCCTGTAAGCCCTGTGCCTTTCTCCTGCTTAGGATTGGTCTCGACTGGACAACCCATGGCAGTGGGAACCATTTTATCAAATGCATTCTTCCACAGCCTGTTTTTCAATTTGGGTCCATCAGAAAGATGTGAACAATTTTCTTCAGTATTTTCACTGAGAGCTCAAATCTTTTCGTTAACAATTGTTCATTAGACCACATTCACATTTCCCCTTCCCTTCTTTTCCTTTCCCTTTTTTTCCCTTCCACTAAACCCATGGTTTCAAACTCTGAATTGAATCTGTAAAACCCCAGTGAGAACCTTTGAACCATTCCCTATGGAATGACACTTCCCTCTTGCCGTGCTCTGCTGGCTGCCAGTCAGAGCTTCCAATATAAAATGTGTTATGCTGGGTGATGCAGGAGCTGCTTCTCTTATTCAAGTCCCCAGTGCCTCCAGGGCAGGTGGATTTCTGGGGAGGTGGCCTCACAAACCATGCCAGCAGAAACCAGAACCTCTCATCTCCCCTCGGAACTGCTCTCATTCCCACTGAGCCAGGCTCCTGCCTGATGTAACTCAACATTTTCCCATTGGTTCTAACCAACTATTTCCAAATTCCCAAGAAAACCATGAGCACTCCCAACCTTCCCCAGGTACAGCACGTGCTGCTGCCAGTGGCTCTCTGGCCCCCACAGTGACTCCATCCAATATTCCAGTGGATTCCAGGGAAGCTGCACACATTCACTCCGGGCAAGAGCCTGGCCTGGAGCAGAAATGCAGATATTTTGTCACTTTATAAACAAAAGTCATCGTTTTTTGGCGTAATGTGCCATCCTCCTGTTTCTAAGTAAAAGATACATCACCAAATCCTCAGGGGGAAGGGCTGTGTGAGTAATAGCAATGGCACAGAGTCTGCAGCCCAACCAGCGTGCCAAACAATATTCCAAGAAAATACTTCTAAGCTTCAGGAGTTGCGTAAGGGTGATTATTATTTTTGAAGCACAGAAAACCAAGTCCAGTTTCTAAAAAAGCAAACACATATTTTTAGCCTTGCTGGTCTCTTGATCTCAGGCTAATGAGAACCATCTGCACTGGGCCTGGCTGACGTTGGTGGTAAATAACCTTTCACTGCAACATTCCAGATGTTTCAGAGGCTTCTCTTCGGAGCAGCGCTTGTCTCCCTGCCTGTCAGTCTCCCTCTCTGCCTTTCCTGTCCATGTTTACTTCAGGAATATGCATTCCTTTATTAAAAAGTTCTCTGTTAAAAATAGCTGCTCAGGATTTTTTGGCTAATCTTCGTTAGGGTTCTTGCTCACCAGAGAAAATGAAAGCTTTTGTTCCTTACTGTCAGTGTTGAAAGAGAAAATTGGAGATTTGAGAAAGAAGCGAAAAGGTTTGGACTAAAAAACAAACCAGAAATCAGTTGGAGATGGATTTCTACCTCATCTGGATCCTGCTGAGGATTCCAGCTATTGAACAGACACGTTTCTTTTTGGTATTGAGAAATTGAAATGTGACAAACTTTTACGGAATACACAAATGTGCTTTTTTTCTGGACAAGATACATCACTACAAAACCTTTGCAACTCATTATGGAAAGGAGTCCTGTGGTTTGCTTTGCTGCCTCTGCTGTGCTATGTCCTGGTACTGGATGTTTCCTATGCAAAGAAAACATCCCCAGACACACGGGTCACTTTTTGTCCCAGCCAAGCTAAGCTGAGCCAGACTGCTGGAAAGAAAATAAAGGGATTTAAAACCATCCTTTGACCTTTCTGTTATCTCCACCTGGAGCCTGCCTGAAATGTGATGTGTGACAGCTTCATTAATGCTGTAGCTTGGGCTGGGGTTCAATTAGATAAGAACAGCTCCAGTGTCAAACCTCCTACTCAGGTCTCTGAGCTGATGCCTGTATCATCCCCTCACGGTGTGCTGCTCAGGAGTAATGAATCCTTCCTCAGGAGTAATTACCCCGGAGAATGCGCTCTCCAGTGGGTAATGCCTTTATTTTAAACACTCCGTGTCCCTGCCCAAGTGTAAAAGCTCTGGAAGGTACAGGAGAGCCGGTGTGCTTTTTCTGAAGGCTTTAGGGCTGTGAGGCTCCTCAGTGCTCTGCTTTAAGTGGGGCATTGTGATGGAAATTGCAGCAAACTCCGATTTTCCGAGGTTCTGTGGGCTGGGACACGCAGCAGAACCGAGCGCAGGGTTTTAGCAAGTGCTCCCTCGTTCTTTTGTTGCCTGCTATCAAATTTGTTTCATAACAAAGGTTTCCTGAGCTTGGGGGTTTTGTGTGTGTTAATACTGGTAATATGATTTAAATATTCTGATGATTCATTTTCACTCCAGAGAGCTGAATCAGCCATGTAGAACATAACTTGCTTCTCCCAAACCGTTACCTTTTCCATCCTTTCTCGTCATTTCTATAAGGGGATGATTCATGCTCCTCTTGTATTTATCATTTGAGAATGTGCCCCACTCCTTCAGCTATTTTCACTTCTTGTTCCTCTTTTTCAAGAAGAAAAAGAGTGAAGAAGAAACAAAAGTGACTGCTGATCGATGAGGCATATCCCACTGCTGGGCCCGGCACGTGAGCTAAACCTGAACTGGACAGAGAGGAAATAGAGAGGAAGAAACAGCCTTGAATTATTAAATTGATCAGAGGCCAAACTGCAAAGTTCAGCCCCTGGCTCACATTTCACATATTTTTGAAATCCTGTGTGTTCAAATAAGTGTGCTCAAACATATTCAGTGTAATGATTTTTTTTTTTTTTTGCTTGTTTAGCAGAAGTCCCTTATTTTATTTAGTTATTCAATTCGAATTTTTCTCTAGAGCTTAGTTATGGTTGTGGCTGGCTCAGCCAATTAACTGATGATAGCGTTAATTATTGATTGACCTGATTACACGAGAGCATTCTCAGAGATGGCTTTGAGATATATAAAAACATAAGGAAATAACTGTGTCAGGCCTTGGGAAAACACTTGGACTCTTGTCCTCAATTTCCATGTGAGACACTGTGCTTCTCAGGAGTGAGATCAGTTTTAAACCCAGAGAGCATCTCTGCCTTCCCTCTAACACTGCCCGTCTCACCAGAACCAGGGTTCCACTCCAGGTGAGGCTGGGACCATCCAGGTGAAGCTGGGACCATCCAGGTGAAGCTGGGATGATCCAGGTGAAGCTGGGACCATCCAGGTGAAGCTGGCACCATCCAGGTGAAGCTGGGACCCATCGTGGGGCTCTCTGGCTGCTCGTGCCCTCCAGGAGCTGCCACACTCAAAGGAAAGTCTCCCCCAGCTTTCAACCATTTCCATTTTAGGGCTCCCCTCATCCTGCAGCTTCTTTGGGATTTTAATGGGAATGGAGTGTTTTACACCACAGCAGCTGTAAAAAACACTCTCTCAGAAATGTGTTCATTGAGCATCCCTTGGGCTGGGCCTCTCTCTAAACAGAGCTCTGGATTTTGAGCAGCGGCCGAGGTGAAATCACAGCTGGAGACAGGCTCCAAGAGGCACAGGGCATCTGTCCACACACGTGGCCACCCCTCAGGAGAAACGTCCCATGTTTGGGCAAATTCATTTGAGCCAATGCTGCTGTGTGACCTCACTCCTCATCCAGCCCCACCAAGAAACAGTTTGTCCAACCCTTCAGAGGACAGCACGAAACTGGGCTCACCTGGAGGTTTCACAGCACGGCCATGACATCAGCTCAGCCCTGGGTTTTATCGAGTGGGCCACGAGCAATGTGGGAGGGCCAGGAGTGGTCATGACAAGGCATTTCAGGGACAAAGAAATGGATCATCAGATCCCTCTCCTGGACCCCACGAGTGGCAGAGAGGGCACTGCAGTGACTCACCCTGCCCCGTGTGTGCTCCTGGAAACAACACAGAGGGACAAAGTTTGGCTTTTTCCACAGCCTAAAGGTTTTCATATTCCAAACAGCCAAGTGTTCTTCTCCCCTATGAGTAATGCTGTGTTTTCACTGACCGCTATTACACACACATCACCTCCCTCCATCACATGAGGGAATCATGTCATTTTGCAAACATTGTCACAAACTGCAGGGCACAGAATGAATAAGCAGCTCTGTATTTACTGACACGGGGGGATTTTTTTAACAGTTTCGGTTCAAACACCAAGATTGGTTATAAACACCTTGGAAGCTCAAACTAAGAAAGCAAAGGAAAAGGTACAAGAGTAATGAAGGGACTCAGCTGGAGCATGTGCAGTGTAACATTCACTGGAATTTCTTTGTGCCTCACTTTCCTTACAAGTTTCTTTACTTTTTGACATGCTCTCATGAAGTGTCACTCTTGGGTCCCCACTCTGAGTTACTCCATAGTCCAGGAATGCAGGAATTGTGAGTTTTGATAACAGAAACCTCACTTTATTTCGGACAGTTTCCAGTTGCTTTTGCTGTTACATTCTCCCCTTCTGTCCCCTCAGCAAATAACCCCTTTTAACACCATTAGATGTGGGACAAATTTAGACCTGGAGAATGGCAAAAGTGGCACAGATGAGCAGTGGAAGTACAGCAGGAGGATTTGCCTTCTGGGCCCTTGATTCCTGCACTTAGCACAGGACTTCAGGAGGAGACAGAAATGCCTTTCCATCAGCTCTGCAGCTTTCAGCCCTAAAAGTCCTGCATTATCCCAAGCTGGCTTTATCCACCTAAAGCTCTTCGTGAGCTGGGAGAAGTTGGTATGTGTGAACATGAAATTCTTTCTCACAGCATCTGGTCACACTGGCTTCACTGACCCTTCCCTGGTGGGAAGAGATGGAGCTACCACGAGTGGAGAACAGGTTTGTGGTGGCTCCAGGACAGGGAACAAGATGCCCAACTCCAGCTCTATCCCTTCCAGCTCTGTTTTGTCACCTCTCTAGAGAGATAAGAAGAACAGAACAATCTGCAAATGGCAGCGCCTCAGCAGCTCTTATCTCAATCTTTATGCGAATGGATGGTTCTAGGAATCTGAAGCTCTGTAAGAGTCACTGCGCCCACAAAACGCTGACATCACCTGACAGGCAATAAACCCAGGGCTCATGTTCCTGGGGAGGAGAACACGCCTCTCCCCGCTCCTTGGTGCGAGCTACGTCATTTGTTTTCTATTCAAATTCAGCCTCCTCCCACGGAAGCCTTGCCTTGCCCTACCAGCCGTCAGGAGATGTTTTTGAGAAAATACCCGCTCCAGCAATAGGAAGAATAATTTCCCATAAGTACATTTTATTGTGTATCTAATGCCTTTCATCTTGAAGTAGGAGAACTTTACAAATACAGCGATTTTATGGAATAAATACCCTTATGCCTAGTGCAAGGCATGATTCATAGCAGATTAATAGAGGCAATTAAATGTAAGATTAAATTGCCTAAACCATTTACCCTACTAAGCTGATCCCAGAGCTGTGAAGTGTATCAGTGCCACTAATTCCCAGAGATATTCCTTTGCAGGCAGGTATTTAATGATTTGAAATATCAAACCCAAGGTATCCCAGGCTGGCTCTGTAATGCCTGTAATCATGTTAAAACGCAGCACTAAGCAACTCGCCCGAGGCAGCTCGGTGAATCACGGCAGGAGAAAGCAGAACTTCTGACTTGCAGGAGCCGCTCCAGCAGAGTGCAGCCACTTGCAGAATTCGGATGGGGGCTGTGCACACTGCAGGTCCTGGGTTTAGGCCATGACAAGCATTTGGTGGCCGCTGTGATGGGTGAACACACGAGTGCGGGGTCACACGGTGCTGGCTGCTGGCAGAGCGGGGGGCAAACCCCAGCTGCAGCTCCGGGACCCTCGCGGTTTGGGGCATTTGGAGGAGATGGGTTTGCAGCATCAGGAGGATATGGGAGCTCACAGCAGCAGGGAAAGGCTGGTGATGAGGAGGCTGGAGCCCGGGCAGTGCCTGCTGTGGTCCACTCTGCAGGACTGGCACCCACTGCTGCCAGCCCCTGCCGTGCCAGACCCAGCTGGAGAGAGCAGGGGGGCAGTGGGCTGAGATTTCCTTAGGCAGAAAGGGGCTTTCCATATTCCCCAAAGTACATCAGGATCCAGATGTGTCCCCAGTTGAAATACCCAAGCTCCTACACCTACTGTTTTCCACTCGTGGCACACAGAAATGAGGATGTACCAGGTTTTCCAGGCAGTCTCTCCAGGACGGAGACCCCAACCCAGAGCTGGTTTTCGTGCTGTTAGGACCTACCCTTCTACCACCCCACTCCCCCAACTCATCAGCTCCGAGAAGAAGGATTTGAGGCAGTCTGAGCTCAGCCAAACCCTGGCTAAAGGGTTAAATCTTGGGATTTAAATGCATAAAAAATAATGTTTTCATTGTAGTGTGAGTCATCAGTAATTCTATATTGTTTGTGTTCTCTTTATTGTGACCTTTCATCTCTTAATCCTTTTTTTGTTTCCTTTCTTTCTCTTTCTCTTTCTTTCTTTCTCTCCATCTTTCCTTCCCTCCTTGCTTGCTTCCTTCTTTTTATTTCTCTCTTTCCCCATGTATCTTTCCTTTCTTTTTCCTTCTGTTTCTTATGAATATGTGCCTCTCTAAAATCTGTCCAAATATTTACAAAAGGAAATGCTGGGTTGTGAAACTGAATTCAGAGAAAATGTTACACATGCTGAAGAAATGCATCCAGCACGGTTTCCAAATGTTCCCACATGCATTTTTGTCCTGTGTCTCAAGTGTTGGGGCTTGATACTTCATATCTTTATTCAGGCAAAACTTGCACTGAAGGCAGCGAGGTCCAGGCTGGGGTCTGGTCCAGTGGCGCCGTAATTCTGGAGTGGTTCCATTTGATTTTGGCCATGGGTGACTGGTTAAAAAGCCTGAATAACCAGTGTGACTGGGTAACTGGTTTGTGCAATGGGCCTGTTCCAGGCCAGGGGTTATCGTCACTTGTCACCAAGCTGGAACACACTGGCATCGCTGTCAGGCAGAGCAGGAGCTCTCTGCAGCTCTGTCACCTCCAAAACCATCAGCCAGGTTTCACTGGGAGACCCCCGGTCCCTGGAGAAGCCAGGACAGGTCTCAGGTCCTACTGAGACAAAAAACAAAAAACAAAACCCGACGCTCAGCTGTGCCGTGATGAAAGTGCTATGAAGTCATTTTCCCAAGAAGTCCTTAATGCCACGAGTGAGGGCTCACACTCATGTCCTCATGTCCTCAGACATGTTTTGGCAGGGCTGCAGGGAACTGTTAAAGCCCCGGGGATAAAGGGAGTCGGCAGTGGGTCCCATCTGCTCGAAGAAAAGCGTCACCTCCCACCCGCACGCTCCATGCTCATGTTTCTATTCTTACCCTCACAAAGGCATCGTGGCCCCGGTGCAAACACGGATTGTTTTGGAGGAAGGGGTTAATTTTGTATTTCCTGCCTTTTGTTAGGGCAGGAAAACGAACCCTTCAGCAAGTCATTCACGTCGCTGAGCTTCTAAAAGCCACTTCACGCCTCTTTTGTATTCTGCTTTCTTGCATTCTTACGGCAGGTTTATTTAAGAGGAGAAAACAAAAATAAAGCAAGGAAATAGCTAGCCCAGGATTGTGAGTGATTAAATACACGCTGCCACACGTGAGGAATTTTTTTTCTTCCTGATTTGCACCGGGTGTAAACAAGACCAGATTCAAAAGTCTCACAGTTACATAAGCATCGAAAAGCAATTATCATTGTTGTGGAGGTAAATTCCCTTTGTGCAAAGGCCTCCATGGGATGTCATCCCTGCACTGGCTCGGAGCAGCCAAGGTACCTTGCCCAAGTGCCTGGCTCATATTCAATATTTGTGTGGTGCTGGTTAACATCATGATGAGAAAAGTGGATGTCATTGAGAGCACGTTGTCCCTTGGCTGGGCAGGTGGCAGGCCTGGAAATTCCTTCCAACTCGGGAAAAACTGAAGATGCCAAACTGGGGCGGGGGGGGGATATCTCTGTCTTTTAGCTTTGTGTGACACTGAGTATGGTTTAGGAAGGGAAGAAAAGCCTCTCAGTGGCACCTGTGAGCCAGGCATGGATGGATGCTCTTTATTCCCTTCCAGCCCAAACCATTCTGTGATTTCATTGTTCTAAGGATGTTCTCAGCTTCTAATCCCACAGGGCTACTCCACTGCAGCTGGACAGAGTCCTTGCCTCTCCCGTGCTCCTGCCAGGGGATGCCTTAAATCACTCCCACATCACACTCCAAAGGAGTAAAGAGAAGCCATTCCTGGGTACAGACCCACAGAAAGCTCCGTGTCCGAGGTCCATTTCCTCCAGGAAAAGATGATGAACACAGCCCTGTCTTGTGGCCATCTGTCGTGCTGGCTTGTGCTGCACGAAGTTGGCAAGGAATCCACGATGGAGAATTCCTGCTGTTCATCTCCTTGGAACAATCTGGGCAGGCTGGTGTTGGACAGATGATGTGCAAGGTCACCAGAGCTTGGTGTCACAGTGATAGCACATCTTTTGAGGTGCTGGCTTGGAGCACATCCAAGGAGGACAGCTGGGTCCACTGCCACCAGCAGTGAGGTCCCTGTGGAGGGACATGTGGAGGGACGTGTCACCTGCCCAGCTGGTGCATCCTGCAGGGTCCCTCTGCCAGTGGGTGCTGGTGTGAAGGAGAGGAGTCATTTCCCAGCACCCAAGTGTGTGAGCGTTCCTCCCACAATCTGCTTCCAGCCCGCTGCTAAAAGAACAACAATAAATAAATGGAATGAAAAGTGCAATCCCGTGTTTATTTTAAAGGAACGTGTTGAAATAACAGATTCACTTTGAGGCTGCAGTTCTGGCAAAAAAACCCCACTGCTCAGCAGAGCAGAGACAATCCTGTGGGTGAGCCAGAGCTGGCACTCGCCCACCTGTGGCCTTGTCCGTGCCCCTCCTCCTGGACCCCTTGGGAACCTGGAAAACCCTGGAGATCTCAGTCAGAACACAGAGCCTGGCTGGTCTGAGGCGGTCAAAGCCTGGGGGGACACTGGGGGATACAGAAAATGTGAGGAGTGATGGGTGGGAGCCTGGTGGGGCAGGAGTGGGGAGAGGAGCCCTGGAGTGAGGGGTGGGTGGGTGCAGAGGTCTCCTCCGAAAGGAGCAGCTGGAGGGGGGAAGGGAAACCAGAAAACTGCAGAACGGGGCGAGGAAGGAGCAGCTGGGAGCAGCAGGGCAGTGCTGGAGGAAGAGGAATTGCTGGGGGAAAGGGCTGGGGTGGGACGAGGTTCTGGGCAGCGAGCAGCTGGGAGGGCTGGGGATGCACGGAGGGGACACACGGAGCGGAGCTGGGGAAGTGGCAGCAGCGCTGACTGGAAGCCCTGAGTAAGAAACACCCGAGTGGCTCGGTGGAAGCCAGTCATCCACGGAAAGAAAGAAAGAAAACTTTTGGGAAGTGCTGATGCACCGAAGAGGGGAACAAAAAGAGACCTCCCACCACTGCTCTGCCAGTTACTGGGCAGCCCCGACCCCTGGGGGTGTTCTCGGTGAGGAAAAGTGAACTTTGCATGGGTCTGCTATGGTTTTTTCCATGCCCATGAAACGTGATGGGAACGACTCTCAAGTATGTGTTTCCATGATAAATATACACACAAATATATGTGTACACATATATATTTATGTGTGGGTTTGTCTGTACACGCAGATATACAAATACACGTATGCGTTTGCTCGTTCCTTTGTACATATATTTAAGGAGAACGATCACACCCTCGTCCAAAGCTCAACATCCCCGCGCTGCTGCTCCTTCCCTTGAATTCTGTGGGAAAGGAGGGAGCAGCCAAGTGCTGGGGAATGGAAGGATAAAGCCAGCCCGGAGTCTCGGGGACAGCTGGCAGGGAGGGGACCCAGCCCGAGTGCTCCTGTGCTGGGAGTGGTGGGCGCAGGGTGGGGGAGGGTGAGCGGGTGGGTGGATGAGGGGGTGTGGAAACACAGCATCATTCAGCTTGGAAAACACCCCTCACATAATCGAGCACAACCCTTCCCCCTGCATTTTGAGCCCACCGCTGAAGCATGCCCCTGTGGCCCCGTGTGCCACGTACACAGAGTACATGTGTGTGTGTATGTGATATTTCAGAGAATCACAGACTAGTTTGGGTTGGAAAGGACCTTAAAGATCATCTTGTTCCATCCCCTCACCTGAGCGGGGCAGAATCCCACAGAGAAATACAGATACATATTTGTAAATATATACATATACATATATATATTTATAAATAGACATATACATAGATATAAAATATATACATATACATATATATACTTATAAATGTATACATATACATATATTTATAAATATATACAGTTATACACATATATACATATTTATAAATATATATATACTTACACATATATTTATAAATATATACAGTTATACATATATATACACATATATTTATAAATGTATACAGTTATACATATATACACATATACATATATATATTTATAAATATATACAGTTATGCATATATAGACATATACATATATATATTTATAAATATATACATATACTTACACATATATATATTTATAAATGTATACAGTTATACGTATATATGCATATACATATATATATTTATAAATATATACATACACTTACACATATATATATTTATAAATATATGCAGTTATACATATATATATTTATAAATACATAGACACATATATACACATAGATACATAGACACATACACACACCTACACAGACATACACGTATGTATAAAACCACACACATATATGTGTGTGCGCGTCTGTGTGTACATATTTATACATACACACATCGGGGGCTGTGTGTGCAGTACGGCCGTGTCTGTGCGTGTGCCTGTGTGCACAGGGGTGTGTGTATGGGGGTGTGTATGGGGGTGTGTGTATGGGGGTGTGTATGGGGGGGTGTGTGTGTGTGTGTATGGGTGTGTGTATGGGGGGGTGTGTGTGTGTGTATGTGTGTATGGGTGTATGGGTGTATAGGTGAGTGTATGGGTGTATGGGTGTATGGGTGTATAGGTGAGTGTATGGGTGTATGGGTGTGTGTGTGTATGGGTGTGTGTATGGGTGTGTGTGCACACGGGTGTGTGTATGGGTGTGTGCGCACACGGGTGTGTGTATGGGGGTGTGTATGGGTGTGTGTATGGGTGTATAGGTGAGTGTATGGGTGTATGGGTGTGTGGGTGTGTGGGTGTGTGTGTGTATGGGTGTGTGTATGGGTGTATGGGTGTGTGTATGGGTGTGTGTCTGTGTGTGTGTGTATGTGTGTATGGGTGTGTGTGTATAGGTGAGTGTATGGGTGTATGAGTGTGTGTATGTGTGTGTGTATGTGTGTATGTGTGTATGGGTGTATGTGTGTATGGGTGTGTGTATGGGTGTATAGGTGTATGTGTGTATGGGTGTATGGGTGTGTGTCTGTGTGTGTGTATGGGTGTGTGTGTGTATGGGTGTGTGTCTGTGTGTATGGGGGTGTGTGTGTATGGGTGTGTGTATGTGTGTATGTGTGTGTGTATGTGTGTATGGGTGTATAGGTGTATGTGTGTATGGGTGTGTGTATGGGTGTGTGTATGGGTGTACGGGTGTGTGTCTGGCTGTATGTGTGTGTGTATGGGTGTATGTGTGTACGGGTGTGTATGTATGTACGGGTGTGTGCATACGGGGGTCTCTCTCACACACACACACGGACCCGTGCGCGCCCCCGTGCCCGCGCGCGCTCCCCGGCCGCCCCGCGGCCAGGATGACGTCACGCCGGCGGGGCCGGGCGCGCCCGCGCTGGCGCGCGGCCAGGGTGACGTCACCCAGCGCGGCGGGCCCTCCCCCCCCCATCCGCACCACGTGACGCGGCCCCATTGAGAAAACGCCGGGCCGCGGCTCCCGTATAAAGGCGGCAGCGGCCGAGCGGGGCCGGGACACCCGGGGACGGCGGCACCTCCGCGGGCACTGCCCTGCCCTCCTTCCCTTCGCTGCCCAGCCATGGTGAACCTGCGGGTGTGCGCGCTGGAGTGCGAGGCGCTGCGGGGGCTGCTGCAGGAGCGCGGCGCGCAGTGCCTCGTCCTCGACTGCCGCTCCTTCTTCTCCTTCAACGCCGCGCACATCCGCGGCTCCTGCAACGTCCGCCTCAGCACCATCGTGCGGCGCCGCGCCAAGGGCGCGCTGGCGCTGGAGCACGTCGTGCCCAACGAGGAGCTCCGCGCCCGCCTGCGCCAGGGGCTCTTCCACACCGTGGTGCTGCTGGACGAGCGCAGCGCCGACCTGGAAGTGCCCAAGCGCGACAGCACCATGCTGCTGGCGCTCGGCACCCTCTGCAGGGAGGCCCGTGGCGCCCGCATCTGCTTCCTCAAGGGTGAGTGGCCCCGCGGGCGCCGGAGGGGACGGGGGAGCCGGGCCGGGCCGCCCCGCTCGCCCCCCGGCCGCGCGGCGCTCACCCGGCGCGCCTCTCTCCGCTCTGCCCCCGCAGGAGGTTACGAAGCCTTCGCGTCCGCCTGCTCCGAGCTCTGCACCAAGCCGGCCGCCCCCGCCGGGCTCAGCCTGCCCCTGAGCGCCAGCCCCGCGCCCGGCAGCGCCGATTCGGGCTGCAGCTCCTGCGGGACCCCGCTCTACGACCAGGTGAGCGCCGGGGGGAGCGGGGAGCGGAGCGGGAGCGGGGAGCGGAGCGGGAGCGGGGAGCGGAGCGGGCGCTGCCGCGGAGCACCGGGCGGGGGTTGACCGGTGCTGTTCCTCTGTGTTGCAGGGCGGGCCCGTGGAAATCCTGCCGTTCCTGTACTTGGGAAGCGCCTATCACGCCTCCCGCAAGGACATGCTGGACGCTTTGGGGATCACGGCGTTGATCAATGTCTCGGCCAACTGCCCCAACCACTTCGAAGGGCACTACCAGTATAAAAGTATCCCCGTGGAGGACAACCACAAGGCAGATATCAGCTCCTGGTTCAACGAGGCGATCGATTTCATCGGTAAACGAGCTCTCTTTACAGTCCGTTCTTTTTCTGGGTTAATGTCCCCTGGGAAGTGATTTTTGGCTTAGTTTTCCCCCCAGTAAAACCTCCCCTTAGAACTGGGGAATAACATTCCACTGGGAAGATACACTTGGGGAACATTTCCATTAATTTAATTCTACTCACAGGCATAATCTTAGCTTTGTAAAGCTGTTTGAAATCTTGATTCAAGAGGCACTGGTCTTGCAGAAAAGAGTGAATTTAAGCGGATCAGTATTAAAGTAATCTTGCAAAACTGCTACAGTGACCTGGAGGAGCTATTAGTATAATTGGAATTGGAGCCCAGAGTGAAAATAGCTGCTTTCCTCAGGACAAAGACTCCCTTTGTCTCAAAAGCTCCGGGTGCACCTATTAGGCTAAGGAAGGGATGGATTAAAGAAATGTAAACAGCAGGCTGTGCTTTTCCCTATGGAAAGCAGTGGGACTTGTTTGCTAACTGTGTGCTTTGATTCTTTCAGACTCTGTGAAGAACGATGGAGGAAGGGTCTTTGTGCACTGCCAGGCTGGCATTTCCCGCTCAGCAACCATCTGCCTCGCTTATCTCATGAGGACCAACAGAGTCAAACTGGATGAAGCCTTCGAGTTTGTCAAGCAGAGGAGAAGCATCATCTCCCCGAATTTCAGCTTCATGGGGCAGCTGCTTCAGTTTGAGTCGCAGGTCCTGGCCCCCAACTGCTCAGCAGAAGCCGGGAGCCCTGCGATGGCAGTGTTGGACAGAGGGGCATCGACCACCACGGTCTTCAACTTCCCCGTCTCCATCCCAGTTCACACCACATCCAGTGCTTTAAACTACCTTCAGAGCCCCATCACTACTTCCCCCAGCTGCTGAAAAAGCAGGGAAAAAATGTGGCCAGGACTCAGACTTGCTGTCTCAGAAGTGCAATAACTACAGGGACAGTGTCACTTGTGTTTTGTGGGGAGTCACTCGCGTGTCCCAGAACGGTGTCGTAAATGGAGAGGAGCTCACCCAATGCCAGAGAAACCAGGTGTTTCTGACTGCTCGAGCAAGTATCTGGATGCCTACACAGAGATCAAAGGACACTGGCTCTTCCTGAGCTGTCCCTCCTTGTCTTCTGTCTGTCCTAAGCCTGCTCCATGTTTAGTAGCATGCTCACCAGTATTCCCATTCCTCGACACTTTGAGCAACACTGATGCTGTCCCCTTTTATATGACAGTCCTATTTATTTATTTTTATATTAGTGCATTGTTGTTGGGGTTTTTTTGTTCTTGGTTTGTTGGTTTTTTTTGTTTTTGCCTTCACAAACGTAAAGTTTCATTTCTAGAGAAACCAAATACCTCAGTATTTTTTGGTACTATAATCCTGTGTGTGTGTATCTGTCAGCTCTTCTTGTTTCCCAAGCACTGACGTGAAAGCACCAGGCGAGTGCTTTTTTTGAGTTGCCAAGGGTTGTATGTTTGCTGATTTATTTATGATGTGAAATAATATATTTCTTCTTATGAAGACATAGTTTTGTTACATGATTATAACTTTTTTTATACAAACGGAATAAATTATGATATTTCTATTGATCTGGATTATATATTCTTTTAAAATACTGCCTTTCACACTCCCAAAACCCACGTGGAAGCTCCAGGGTGAAGAGCTGTAATTTTCAACTCTGCTGGCCTCGGGTCTTGGCTGAGAAAAATGGGTTTAAACAGCATAATTGACTAGAAACGACTGCAGGTTCTTAACCTGAGCTTCTCTTTGTGCCCATGTAATTGTGTGCAGTGGCAGCGAGCCAAGGCTGGTTTCTCAGCTGGGAATGGATTTGGCTGCCCTGATGGCTCTAACAGTTGGAACCAGCTGAGACTTGGGCACACTGGGCTACAGTGAATTTAAAATAGTCCTTCTCCTAAGAAGGAGGAATAAGCTTCCTTATTCCTTGTTTACTTTTGATGCTTGAAAGGTTAAGTCTAAAAATTAACCTGTTAGTAACAGATCTCTAAGGCTTGGCACAAACTCACAAAGTGGTTTTTCTTTTTCTGTCCCACCTCCCTAAATCCTTTTTGCAACTCAAACTGCCTCTGGTGCCTGGAGTGAGGTATTTGGCTGGCTGGGCTGTCTCTGTAAACAAATCAGGGCATGACAAAGGATCAGGTAACTGGCAAGTCACTGATTTTTCTTACCCAGACCCAAATAAATTCTTTCCTGCTGGAGATTATCACTAGAGGGGCTTGGATCTGGTCTTTCTGTTGAGGCAATGAGGAGAGTTGATGGAGCACAGCCAAAGCCGGGCAGGAGCTGGAGGGTGATGGGCAGCAAAGGGTGCAGGGTTAACGCTGGGTCCTGGGACAGAACTGCACCTCTGTGGGGCAGGACAGCATCCCTGCTGTGATAACCCCTTCCCCCAGGGTAGCTGATGGGTGTGGGATGCAGCTGGAGGCTTGATTTCCTAGGCAGGGTAATGCTGGTACCAGGGAGAGGGATGCTGAGGGAGCAGGAGCACTCTGGGTTTCCCATATTCACTCCAGAAGGCAGCCACCAGTCCTGGCATATCTGATACTCAAAGAGTCAGAGCCAACCTTTGCCTTATCAAAAGTGGTTTTGCTTGGGCACACACAGCAGCTTCTGACTAAAATCAAGGAATTTAAGCAGTTGTGGTCTCACATTTGTAGATGAAGGTTTTTGTGAGCATAAAGCACCTGTGCTCTCGTTGCGCAGCAAGATGAGCAAAGTGCCACAAACTCCTGCTGCAATCCTGCAAGCTAGCTGGGGTATTAATGGTGCTAAAATCCGGGACTCTTCTCCTGGGAGAAGGTGCCCTTGAAGGACAGGATGATGCACTGCTGCCTCTGAAGTTCTTCCACGTGAGCTGCCCCTCCGAAGCAGCTCTGTCGTCAGCACCTCGCGTCAGCCGTCGCCGACTTTCAACCTGACACCGAGGGATAAAAAAAAAATGGAGCAGCTAAAAGGAGGAGAGATCCCTGGGCACTGAGAAGTTAGAAACTCTTATTTTCCTCAAGTGTACCTGAACCTCAAAGTGAATATCCTCCCCCAAACCTGTCCCGTGCTGCAAATCCTGCAAAACCCCTTTGTCCATGGAAAATCCCTTGGCACGTCGGACCTGCCATTGCTGTCCTGATTAAGCATGCAAGACTGTCTCTGAATATGTGAGCCTTTTTACACCTGCAGTAAAGGGTGGAACAAACTTTCACCTTCAAAGGAAAGCAGAGTTTGTTCAGTGGAAAAATACAACCTTGGCAGCCCTGGCCATGCCACTGATAAAAAAAAATCCTGCCTGTTAATCGCAATTCAAACAGAAATCCGCTCCCTGTCAGCCGCTGGAGCTTGTTTATGTGTTTCTTGGAACAATAAAACTCATTACCTGGCAGCAGATCAGCTTTTATAACCTAAGCAGGCACCTGACAGAGGGGTGCAAAAGAGAGCTGCTTCAGCACAAAGCCGGCTGTGAACAGCCAGCCAGGGCAACCGGGCTGCCGTCCCTGCGAGCCACCCACCTGCGCTTCGGGCTCCGACACCCGGTGCCCTTTTCCAAGTCTTTATCGGGATCCTCCTGCTGTTCCCTGTAATCCGACTCTGACGCTGCCCAGAGCCTCAGACTCCTGCAAACTTCTTGTGGATGGGATCGCACCCAGATCCCAAACGGCTCCCGGTGTAAAGGGGAGGGAAAGGGGGAAAGAGAGATCAGAGCGAGACTGCCAAATGTCGTCTCAGTGGGACCGTTTTGGGGAGATGGGTGGGATCAGCTGGGGGGTTCGCTGGGAGCAGTGGGGAAGGAGCGGGATGGCTGGCAAGGTGTGGGGCAGAGGAGGAGGAGGATGCCTTGGTGGCACAGCTGGGCTGAACTTTGTGGAAGAATCTTTACTTCTCACCCCTTCTTTATTCTCCCAGCTCTGCTGCTTTGTTTGATTGGAATATCAAAGCACGCAGTTCACCCGGGTTTGGGGCTTTGAACTCCCATTTCTCTGGCTCCAACATGAGCTGGCTGTCCCCCCGTGCTAGCAGGACTCAGCTGAGAGCATCCCCTCGTATCCAACCCCCAGAATCCCGGCACACAGCAGGCGTGTGCAGGGCTTTCAGTTTATATAAATTTGTAGCTCTCCGGTTGCATACATCCCTATGGAAACCACGAGGAGTTTCCCCTCGGTGAGGACGGCAGTAACATCACTTCCTGCTGCTGACAAACCAATTTGTCACGAAGAGATAAAAAGGCATGTTTTGTGTTTGCAGGAACTGGCTCCGGGCTTTGTTCCTCCCAAACCAGAGGCTGCTCACCCGCCCCGAAGGCAAACAATGACCATTGTTGTGCCGCGCAGAGCAGGGATGGGGACACACATTTCGGGTCCCCAAAATGCCAGAGCTTGGGCAATGACACCCCAAAGAGAACACAAGTCATGGCAGCACTTAGCGCAGCACCCACGGACGTGTCCCCACAGCCCAGGGGTGTCCCTGGCCAGCCCACACAGCACAGGAGCCCTGTGTAATCCCCCCGGCAGGATGCAGGACTCGGGGGGATACAGCCTACCCAGGTATCACATGACAAACAGACCCAGAGCCCCGGATTAGACGTGTCTTGGGTAATCCCCTTGTCTCAAAGCTTTTGCCTTTTGTAATCAGCGCTGGAGAGGTGCAGGGTGTACTCAGGCTTAGGGACTGTCCTGAATTAGTCACCCCAGGATCAGACTCGCAGGGCCACAAGGACGTGTGATGCCATTGCGTTGAATAAAAAGAACATTACATCCAGTTCACACGCAGGCAAATCTTGTTGGCCCGGTTACCACCTGGATTTTTTCTTCTGCCTGGCTCCAGGGTAGCAGAAAGGGCACTGAGAGCCGTCTGGAGCTGGTGTTTAAGTGCAGCCCATTCCACAGCTCCACAGGGTCACAGCGGGATGGGGAAGGAGAAGAGGTTGTGGTGTGTGACTGTCACAGTATGGTGAGAAATCACGACACCTCAAACTCCATCTAAACCTCTTTCTTATCCTTTTGCTGGTCCAGCAGCAATGTCTGTGATAGACACCGAGCAGCTAGGGAGACTCTGCCCAGGGCTTTGGCTTCCCCAAATCTGCTGCCATCCAAGGCTGGAGGGAGCTTGGGAACACAGGCGCAAATTCACTCCTGCTGAGAGAACAGCTCTGAGCTTCGTGCTGGGTGTGGCTTCCCACTACACTCTGTTTAGTCCAGGGCAGAGCCAGAGGCCACAGCTGATGGGGGCTGGCAATCCAGGAGTGGTATGGCCAAGCTGGGCCCTGTTAGCATCCATCAGGGGTGTGAAAGGTTAAATGCAACCAAGGTATTAAAGGAGAGACTGGGAACAAGCAGAATTTTCTGGCATTACTGTGGGGACTTTGACCTGAGCACAATCTCCAAGGGATGAACCCAGGTACCTGAGGGCAAGCAGCTGAACTGCTCTGCTGCTGGCCTGGGTGAAGGATTCCTGGTTTTGAGAGCTGTTTCCCATTTTGGAAGTGCAGCTGTACAAGCCTGTGCCTGTCTGGAGAGCAGTGCCAAGGTCCTACCTGGACCTGACACTGTTAGTCTGGCACAGAGCGAGTTGGCTCTGTTGTTGTAAGAAAAATGGCCAAAACCAGGGCAGAAAGATTTGGTTTTAGTCCTTGCCTGGTGTGGGCAGCCTGTCCTTCAGGTGTGGGTTTGATTTTCTTCCCTCGCTGTGGGAGTTTTCATTCGCAGGGTTTGGTAGCCGCCCTCTGGGGCTGCTCTCCCCCCTGGCAGTGCCAGGCTGGGTGTGCTGAGCCACAAGCGAGGGGCTGAAGGGTGGCTGAGGGCCCAGGGAGGTTGGGCTGGGGGTTTCCTGAGCGGGGTTCTCAAGCTGGAGCATTTGCATGCGTTTCCTGATGACTCGCTCTGGGCTTCCCCTCGCAGCCCTGGCACGCAGGGGAGGGGGTGAGATCAGACACCGTGGGCAGCTTCCAGCTCCCCTCCTGGCACAGGGGAGCTGTGGGTGAGCTCCAGGTGGGCGTTCAGCAGTGATGTGCTGCCGGTTTGGAGTTTGGAGGTGTTCTGAGAGCCAGCAGAGAAGATGCTCGTGGATGTTCTCGATGACTGGGAAGGGGATGAAGCACAGTGGGCACCAGGAACCCTGTTAGCTCTCACCCAGGTTTTGGTTGATGCTCAGACTGGGTGAGTCAGGGCTGTAGGAACAGTAATTTCATCAGCCAGTTCATTCCAGTCTCCTCATTGTCTACACCACATCGGGCTATCACGAGGGCCACGGAAAATGCTGCGTTTCTCATCAAACGGTTCTGTATGACACCAGCCCCTCTCATATCAATACATTTTCATCCCTAAACTATAGGCCAGGTTTAAAAATAAACTCCCCGAGGATCTGATATGATGTAGTTACCTTCTAACTCAGTAACCAGTTGGCTGCAAATGAACAGGTTCTTACTACTCGATGTATTTTTTTGAATTACAGTCAAAAGAGCCAAATGTAACTCCCACCTGTACTAAAATAATAAACTACAGTGTCATTTTTAGACTTCTAATTTCTGATATAATTTAATTTTATTTGAAAGGAGGTTTTTTTTTGTTCTCCAGCAGTTGTGGTAGAGATGGCTAATGATGGCTTTTTTCAGGTCTTTTACACACTGGGAAGAAGTGTTTTATTTTCAGTATATTCTCGAAATTCTTGTCCAAATATGATCTGTGGTAGAATTTTCACACATCAGTATCTTGTTCTTCTTTCAAATCTTGTTAAGGTTTTGTTAATTGGCAGCTGGGTCATAGCACCATGTGGTTTTAATGCCAGGGTTTTCTAATTTAGGGAGGATATAAATCACAGATGTGCATTAACTCTTAACAGTCTGTCCTGATACTCTGTGATACTTGCAAAACAACTGATAACTTCTGTCCTTTTCTGTCTTCTGCAATGAAATCTTGATGATTGCAGAGATGTGTTTAAGGGATTTTTGGGTGATAATTAACTTCAAAATTACACCAATTGTTTGCAGTCCCAAAGGCACGTCCAGTCTTCTCTCTGTGACAGGGACAGCACCCAGGGAGCAGCTGGAGCTGTGTCAGGGAGGTTTAGGTTGGATATCAGGAAAGGTTCTTCCCCCAGAGGGTGCTGGGCACTGCCCAGGCTCCCCAGGGAATGGGCACGGCCCTGAGGCTGCCGGAGCTCCAGGAGCGTTTGGGCAGCGCTGCCAGGGATGCCCAGGGTGGGGCTGTTGGGGGGTCTGGGCAGGGCCAGGAGCTGCACTGGATGATCTTGTGGGTCCCTTCGACTCAGGATATTCAGTGATTATAAGAATCCATCCTGCATATAAAATACAGGATGGAAAGGAGTGAACTTTGCTGCTTTTCAGTGATTTGAAGTGCCCAGTGCCAGGGACGCTGCTGATACAAACAAATGCCATAAACTCCGTGGCTGGTGGGTCTTTAATCACGTAAGTGCTGGTTTCAGTGTTACATTACAGGATGTTTTCTTGGGCTTTGTTGTTAAAACAAAGCCCTGAGTCCCACACGTGTCCTCTGCGATAGCATCAGCTGTGAACTCGGGCTGTGTCTGGGCACATGTGGCATTTCCCCTGTGGCTTTGGGCTTTGCTGGGGGAGCAAAGCTTCTGTCTGGGTGCCAGCCTGGAGGGGAAATTCAGCTCAGTAATACAGAAGAAATCCTTCCCTGTGAGGGTGGGCAGGCCCTGGCACAGGGTGCCCAGAGAAGCTGTGGCTGTCCCTGGATCCCTGGAAGTGTCCAAGGCCAGGCTGAGTGGAGTTCTGAGAAACCTGGGACAGTGGAAGGTGTTCTGCCTATGGCAGGGGTGGAATGAGATGATTTTTAAGGTCACTTCCAACCCAGGCTGTTCTATGTTCCTGTAACCATGTCTGTGTGGTGGCCACTTCTCCCACTCCCACGTCTAGGTGGGTCACACCTGGCACCTCAGGACAGGAGATGACCACTGGAAACACCCTTAGATGACCTTTGGAAACACCTTTAGTCCTCACTACTGGCTGAGAATGAGGAACCCAACATCTCAGGGCTTTCCAAGGTGCATAAATGCAGCTGCAGCAGCCACTCAGATAAGCACAGGGAGAACTGGTCAAAATTGAAGCTCTGCTGGCTGCTTTGGCTTGGCTGGAGCCTCTGTTGGCGTCACCAGGACGCTTTGAGCCGAAGGAGTGCGAGGAGCCAGCTGAACAGCGGGATCGAACAATCGTTCCCACCCTTTCCTACTGACGGGGAGGAACAGAAGGGAACAAAGCTGCTCGCGAGCAGGAAAAAAAATATCCTTCAGTCTTTCTTTCGCTCTTCCGACTCCATCAGGAGATTTTCCTCCCTCAGGGAGCCAGCAGGCATGGCAGCACTGAGCAGCCCGCAAATTTCAGCACCTTTCCTTGTGTCTGTCGATCCTTTAAACGCCTGTCTGCAGGCGCCAGTGAGGATGGGGTGTTTATAACTCCTTTTGTTCCTCTGTTTACAGCTTCCCTTCCAGGCTTTCGGGGATGGGCTGACGTCAGGATGCTCCATTTGGGCTCCTCTGTACTTTTATCTGGTGTTAATGCCTTCCATGAGCCGCAGGAATGCGGAGCGTGGGGAGCGGGGTCCCGGCGAGGGCAGGAGGGAGCCGGCAGCGCTCAGTCGGGCGCAGCACCGTGCTGCCCACCCTGCTGCCCCTGCCAGGCACCCATTGGCTTGCTGGGCAGCACCATGGTCATTTATGGCCTTGCGAGGGGAGGACCTGCCCACTGGCACCCTGTCTGTCTGTCCCGGCAGCGGGCACGGCCCTGCCTGGCACCGCCAGCTGCTATTTTTAAGGCGCCCGGGCTGCGTCCCAAGTATAGCGCGCTCTATTTCTGGTGCAAAACGATCTTCCTGGGTGGGGGGTGCGGGGATTTTTTTGGTATGAAACTCGTGGGTTTGGAAGCAGGGAGAGAGAGAGAAACAGCTGGGCACAACTGGAAGAGAGGCACGAGGAAACGCAGGGAGAGCTGGTGGCCGTGAAGGTCTCGTCCAGAGGGAAAGCTCTGTTCTCCAACGCTCCTTGCCAATGCTTTGCTCATGGATCAGGAATCAGCAAGGCCTGGGTTTGATTTACAGCTGGGGGTTGCTGAGGACGCTGGAGGACTTTGCATTTGTTTGAAATAGGCTGCTGGGGAAGTTTGAGATTCCAAAACATTTAGCGAGGCTGAAGAGGGATGCTAAATGCAGAGCTGCGAACTCGCTGGTTGCTTTCGCCAATTTTGGACCCGTTTTCACTCCAGATCAACCAGATCTCAGCAGGAGCAGAATGCCACTTGTCCAGCAGGGCTTAAAGAAATTCCTGACAAGAATGAATCAAAAGAAGCTGTTGGTTTGCTTCGTGCCTTGTAGTGATACCCAGAGGCCCTGAACAGCACTGCAGGCTGCATTAGACAGGGGATGTCACATTCCTGGGGTAGCAAAGGAGCCCTGTCAGGCTGTTCACTGCAGGAACCTCTTCCCCAGGCAGAAAGAGATGTGCAGGGCCACGGATTGGACTCCTCGTGGCTGTGGGTTCTGCCAGCGCAGCATCTGAAACTGGAGGTCTGAAGTGTTTCCTCTTCTGACACACAGGTGGGCTGGTGATGACACAAAGGCTTCTGAGAAGATAGAAAAGGATGTAAAAGAGTTTTCTTTAAGGCTTATGAGGAATTTGCCATTCTTCACTTTTTCAGTGCTTTCTAAGTACCCACGCTGCAACGACAAGTGGCACAAAAAGTGTGACATTAATCATGGTGCTAATCCAAGTCCTGTTTCTGAAACCTGCTCTTCTCTTACCCCCACTCACCTGTGCACCAGCAAGGGCTTTTCCTCAGCCATAAATTCAAAGTGGAAATAGTTGGTATTTCCAAAGCTGACAGCTTTTTCCTTTTGATGTTCTTTTTGGGGAATATTTAGTGGTTTTGAGACTGGATGAAATGTTCCTGACTTGTGTTCTCAGCTAGAGCCAGGCACTCATGTCCAGCTGGGTCCTTCAGGGAGAGAGTTCTCTGTTTTTAAGGACTGTTTTCTGGGAGGTTTCCATTCCCAACAGACTGGTCCGTGCTGAGCTGTGCAGTGCTGCAGATGGATTTCTCCTCTCTTACAACAATCTGGGACATTTCTCTTCCACGGGCAGGTGCTGCACGTGGTGCCACCAGAGCACTTCCAGCTTTGGAGACTGTTCCTTTTGGAAGGGGGAGGCACAGAATTGCCGAGGGGAGCAGCAGCTGAGCGCAGGTGAAGCTGCAGAGCCGGGTGCTGGATGTAGGTGGATAAAGGATCCAGGCACTGCAGAGCCTAAATCTGTCACGGTGCTTGCCCAGGCCACTCGCCAGCTCTGGCTGGCTTCTGGCTGCATTTCCCCCTTGCCCTGCACCAGCCGGTTTCCATTCAGGAACACAGGTTAACCCTTGGAGAAGAGGTGCTAATTCCCCATTGTTTTGCCCTTCCCACCATGACAGAAGTGGAGATAAAATATCACCGAGCCAGAAGTGGCACCAGTTGCTCTGGGCTGTTCCTCTCTCAACCTGGCTTCTACCAAATCACCAGTCCCGGAGATCTCAATTTCCCCACCCTCCTCCTCCTCCCCTCCAGTAATGGCTGTCTGGAAGGCAGCTAAAGAGATGAGAAATGGCTTTGCACTCAGTGCTCTGGGGACAAGGTGAGCGTCGGGCACAGGCTGGATTCCATCTTGGAGATCTATTCCAGCCTCAGCGGTTCTGGGATCACTGCCTGCCCAGGAGCTCGTTGCTGGCTCATTCCTCCCCCTGCACATGGCTGGTGTGCGTGGGACCCTCAGCCTCCTCGTGCTGACCACAGGGACAAAGTGGCCACCAAAGTCAGACCAGTGCCCACCCAGCCCCTCTGCAAGGATGCAGCAGGTGGGAGAGGAACCGGCTGGGTGTGCTGGATTTCTCCTCTCACTTAAGGATGGAGGAGATGCTCACCAACAGCCAGGGCCACCCTTGGAGGCGTTGGCTGTGCTGGGAACCCCCTACATGGCCCATGGGGAACTCACACGGGGGCTTTACAAGGCCTTTGGCCACATCTCTGAGGGCAGCACGAGTGCCCCTGGCCTCTCTTCAGCTCGCCCTCAGCACCGGGGAGCAGCTGGATGCGTGGATCCACGCATTTCCCTTCTTCTCCCCGTTTCCCCCTGGAGAAGGGGCTGTGTTTGTGGGGCTGGAGGAGCTGCAGCAGAGGGGCTGTGTGAGCCTCGCTGCCCGGCTCCTGCTCCGCGCAGTGACGTCGGTGCTGCAGGAAGGAACAGCGAGTTCCTGAGGGGACATTCCTGCCATAGCTGTGCGGGGCCCTGTCCCCTCCCGCTCCCCCATCTCCAGAGGCTGTTACTGAAAGCCATTTCCATGGCACCTTTCCAGGCCCGTATTCCTTTTCACACGCCAGGGGTGGAAGCAAACCCCCCCTCCCTGCCTCGGAGCCTTCATCCAGAGCCTTCTCCCAGCGGCTGTACTTTTCCAGAATGTGCAGGACGGAGCCCCACGGCTTCCTTGAGGGCTCCTGGAGAGCAGGAGGGATGCACAGGCTGCTGCTTAAACACAGGTTCCCCACAAGTAAAAGCATCCATATCTTTGTGTCTTCACCCCTCTTGCTGCTCCTTAATTACTGATTAAGGTCTAACGAGTGTCCGGAGGTTGCTTTTATAGAAATTACTTAAAAACTCTCTTGCTCACTGCATTTTGCTCAGTTTCCCGCCTACAAATGGTCTCCTTTTTGCAGCATTTTTCATTTACTTCACAAGAACACAGATGATTTTTTTGGCCAGCAGTATTTCAGCAGCTGTAGGAAAGTCAGAGAGGGGAGAGTGTGCTCATCCCTGCCCCATCTGCCTCGTGGGGCCAGGCCTGGCTCTGCCAGCTCGGCGCAGCACCGGGGTGATGAGGCTGATCTCTGGATCTGGGTATTTCTGCCCTAGATAGCCACAGCCCTGAGCTGTCTCAGGGATTTTTACCCACACAACGCACACCGGGTCCCTCTGAAATGCAGTGCTGGAGGCTGAAACTGAAAGTTCGGAGAGAATTAGTCACTGCTGTACCCTGGTAACGCTGGCAAAAACCAGCCTCAAACACGGCGAAGGCGAGGGTTTTTTGCAATCCCAGCAGCAACCCTGAGCCTCTCCTGACACACAGGAAGCTGCTGGGGTGAGCACCCCAGCCTCTTCCTGCTGCCCTGGGCATCCCACAGCGGTGGCAGTGGGGTGATGAAGGTGTGGGGGCACAGCCTAGCACCCTCCTCTGCATCAGTCCCCACTGGTCTGGGGGCTGGCATCGTGTGTCTGCAGCAAATCAGCCCTGAACACTTTGGGGGACAGCGTTTGGGTCCCCACAGGTGATCAGACCCCTGGGAATGCTCTCCACCCACAGTGCTGCCAGCATCAGAGAATTCCAGAAACACCAAGGTTGGAGAAGAGCTCCAAGATCAGAGTCCAGCCTGGGCCCCATCCCCACCCTGTCCCCAGCCCAGAGCACTGAGTGCCACCTCCAGGAATTCCTTGGGCACCTCCAGGGATGGGCACTCCAAACCTCCCTGGGCAGCCCCTGCCAAGGCCTGAGCACCCTTTCCATGGGGAAATTCCTGCTGCTGTCCACCCTGAGCCTCCCCTGGCCCAGCCTGAGGCCGTTCCCTCTCTCCTGTCCCTGTTCCCTGGGAGCAGAGCCCGACCCCCACCTTGCTGCACCCGCCTCATCCCAACCTCAGCTTGGAGGGCCCAAAAATTCACTTGGGAAGTTTTTGAGCTGCACTCCAGCTATTTTGGCATCACCACAGCCTCCCCTGAAAAGTTTGACTCTTTGAAATGCAGAGCTGCTGCTTCCTTCCCCCCATCCCGGGCTCTCTGCAGGGCGCTGGGGGTGTGAGGAGGGGGCTGTGGGGCAGGGGTGGCCCCACGCTGTCCCTGCAGGGCTGTGGGGCCGGTTTGACTCGTTCCAGATCCGCAGGGTTCACGTCAGTGCTGGCAGCGGGAGCCGTGCTGTGCTTAACCACCACAAAACATAGCAACGGCACAGCAGCGCTGGCAGCCGCGCAGAGGGGGAAAAAATAACACAAAATCAACATGAAACAAAACCAAACGGGTTTTTCAGGCTTGCCTGCGCTTCACAGCACAGAAAAAGGCAAAGCTTCCAGGAAATGGATGAGGGCCCGTGAAGGGATTATTATGGATGCTCTGAAGAATCCCACCCCTTTCATCAGGGAGTGTTTCAGGCAGTGCTGCTCTGGTCGGGGCAGTCAGGGAGCCTCCCTGGCTCTGCTGTCCCCTGGAACTGGCTGTGCAGGCAGGGCAGGAGCCTCGGTGCTGCCTGTCCTGCTCTGCCTCCTGCCCTGCCAGCACTGACCTGCTCATTGCACTGGGGCACGGCTTGGAGCCTCTGGGCACAGATCTGTCCCTCCCAAGCCCTCACAGGACCAAGGGGAGGAGTAGGGGGTGAGTTACTGCCTCAGGGGAGGGTCACAGCCACAGAATGGTTTGGGGTGGAAGGGATCTTAAAGATCATCTCATTCCAACCCCCCTGCCACAGACAGGGACATCCTCGCTAGAGCAGGTGGCTCAAGAACTCCAGCCAACCTGGCCTTGAAGGGGTTTTTAAGTCCTGGAACCCACTTCAGAAGAAGGGGAAGGTGAACCCACGTCTGTGTCACAGCTGTCTCTGCAGTGGGCCCACCTAGGTGTCTGTACCCGGGATCCTGATCACATCCTGACCCGAGGGAGCTCAGGAGGGGACTCTGACTCTAAAAAAGACAAGTCCCTGTGTGAGTAGACGCCACCCTCCTAACCCCCAACCCTTCCTGGGCAGCACACCTCATGCCAGCCCCTGCCACCCCAGAGGTACCAGTGCTCCCTCCAGAGCATGGAAACTGGGGTCAGAGGTGTGGGACAGGTCCCTGGCTACACACAGGCTTGGCACAGGGAAGCTGCTCATCCTCAGTACAACCTTCTGGGAGAAACCTGAGCAGTGTTTTGGGTGGCAGAGAAGAATGGGAGATGGAGAGTGGCTGCAGATGGGTCAGGGAAGGCAGCCCTCACTCTGCATCCTCTGCTCTGATCGTGTCCTGCCTCTGCTGCGGGTGGGAACAATGTGGCCAGGGAGGGAAGGTGGTAGAGGCAGCCCTGCTGAGTCCACCTGACCAGTCCAGGACTGCCCATGCAGCAGGAGCTGAGGTCAATGTTCTCATCATTAGTAACAGAAAAAACCCAGGCAGTCCTTTAAGAACCTGCTTGCACAACTGAGCTCTCTTGACCCTCCTGGCCATACATTCTCGGGCTTGCTAAGTGCTGCAGACACAGCTGTGTCCTCCTGGGCTGGCTGGACATTTAGAGCCTCCCCCTCTGACTGCTGGCTCTCGTATTTTGAAGCGGTGCAAAGGAGGAGGATGGATCAGCTTTCCTTCTGTGCCTCCTCCCACATACCTCGGTCATGCCACCTCCAGCACTTCCCCTTCCCACACCAAAGGAGCCCTTGGCAGGTTAGTGTAGCCCACAGTGCTGATTTTATTTGCTGCTTGGTCTTTCTTCTGGACTTTTATGGCATTTTCTGGGTAAAGTAAAGCCCGTTCCTCAGCCCTGGGGGAGGTTTGTCCCAGCTGTGCTGTTTCTGTGTCACTTTTGTCACTGAGGAGCTCTTGGAGCTGTGCGTTCCCAGGACTCTGGGAAACGGCTTGGACAACTCAAGGCTTTCACAGTGAAATCCAGGCTGCAGAGAGAAGCAGGGAGGAGAAAAGCAGGTTGTGACTCACTGACCTGCACCTCCAGAGTGTGATGGGACATTAACCGGCCATCTGGAGCCTGTTAGAGAAGGAAAAAACCAACCCAGGTGGCTCCTTTCAACCAAAATTCTGCCACCTGGGGAGGAAACCTCTGCCATGCCAGTGTGAAGGGGTGTCTGGGAGTCCCAGGAGGGTGGTGCTGAGTGACCAGGGCAGTAGCTGGTGTGTCAGTAAACACAATGTCACCGGTGAGACGTTGAGTCAGCGGTGGCCACCACAGAGGTGCTGGTGAGCTCAGGCTCTTATTCATGCTGCAGTCACATCTGCTGCAGAACCTGCTGTGCCTTATCAAGGAGCCGAGTCTCCAGCACCTCTACACAAAAGAAAGAGAGGACTGAGTAATGAAGTAACCTGTTAAAAATCACCCAGGAATCAATGAAGGGGAGAGAGGGATGGAAAGAAGTCAGGCTCAGGTCGCTTGAGTAACGCTGCCAGGCCCCAGGCGCCAAATGTCAGCGCCTTTATCAGCTTCCACTCACTCTGAAATATTCCTTAGCTCATTTTCCACCATGTGTTTCCATTTGAAACGAGAGCCCACTAAATCCTGTGACTTCTGGAAGTGATGGAGGGACTCATGCTAAGCCAGAGCAGAAGTTGCCCTCAGACACCTCACACATCTGGACTTCCAGCCCCACTTCAAACTGTTGCTGACCCTTCTTGTGTAGCCCTGAAACCTGCAGCACCACCCCACTCTTCCATGGCACTGAGGGATGGATCTTATGTAATAAACAACTTTTTTTCTAGCTATAATGAGAAAATGTCATACCTGGATTTTCAGTCTGGCAGAAAAGTAGTTGAGAACCTCCTTAAGTGTGATTTAACTTGTGGTAACAAGAGTCACAATCAGAGATTCATCTTGTCCAGATTTGCTGGCACATTAGCCAGAAGTTTTTTTGTTTTTTTTTTTTTAGTTTCCATCTCATATGACAACCTCTAAAATAGCTGTGGCAAAACGAGTAAATAAATAGCTGCCAGGAGTGTAAATAAGGGTGCCTTGCTCACTGTGTTCTCAGGAAGGATCTTCTTTCCGACACAGAAATCTTTTCCCAGGCTGAATTTAAGGATCTGGGACACTCATCTGTGAATTCCTGGATACTGTGAGGCCACAATAGCGGGGCTGTGGGGAGCTGCCAGAGAGGTTTTCTGTGGATGAGGGAATTGGGTGAATGGGTCTGAGGAGTGTCTCTCGCTATGGACGGGCTGCAGGGAGTGCACAGAGTCCCCAGGGCAGTGCCTGTGCACCTTCCTGCATCCACTGAACATGAAATTCCCAGGCCAGGAATGGGCATGTCCAGCCTTGAATGAGCTCTAGGGTGAAAAGGGACATAGAAACATCACCCCGCGGTGCTCAGCCCAATAAATGCTGGAGCTGCGGCTGGGAGGTGTCGGGTACCACTTCATTAACCGTGTCTGTAATTACAGCGTGTTCTGGGTGTCTGTGCCCTCTGCTGGGCTGGGCCACGGCTGGGGTGGCTTCAGAACACTCTGGGGGACAAAGCCAGGGTGGGGAACTGCCAGTGATCTCATTGCATGTGGCCTTGCAGACTTGTGGGTTTGGTTTTCCTTTTGTTTTTCCGTGCCTTTATCAGATGACATTTCGGTGTGTCTGGCAGGGCTGCTGTGGCCGCAGCAGGGACGGTCCTGCCCTCCCTGCCCCCTCCTGGCCCCGGGACGGTTGTTCACAGCAGGCAGCAGCGGCAGGTGAGGGATGCCCGCACAGCATCCCCTCCCTCCTGCAGGGTCAGTGGTTATCGAAACCTTCCCCAGAGTTTTTGACACCTTACAAAACACTCTGATGGCATGAAAGCGCTCAGCTTCGTCTGGGGAAGACCCTGGAGTAGCTCCCTGGAAGGATGTCCCCCTTTTTCGGCTGCTGCTGGCTGCCTTGGCATCGTTTTTGTGCAGCCGGAGCATCGCGATCCCCCTCCAGAGATGAACCGGGAGGTACCAGCCGGGCTGGGCGTGTGCATGGAACCACCAGAACTCGCCAAAAACCCCTTCCCGCGAGCTAAACCCAGAGGAAAACTCCTCCACTCGTCTGACAGGGCTCGCCGGGACCATTTTTTTGTGAAAACCAACCTTTGCAAATCCCCGTCGCAGCCGAGCCCGGGACGCGCCGCGGCTGCCGCTGAGGACGGGCGGTTTGTGGGGAGCAGCTCCCCTCTAGCGGGGAATTCCCGCAGCGGCGCTCCGGAGAGGAGAGCGGCTGGAAAACCCTGCGGAAAAGAACCTGGGAGTGCTGCTGATAGAGGGTGAACATGAGCCAGCAGCCCGGGGGGGTCGGGCTCTGCTCCCAGGGAACAGGGACAGGAGAGAGGGAACGGCCTCAGGCTGGGCCAGGTGAGGCTCAGGGTGGACAGCAGCAGGAATTTCCCCATGGAAAGGGTGCTCAGGCCTTGGAACTGCCCAGGGAGGTTTGGAGTGCCCATCCCTGGAGGTGCCCAAGGAATTCCTGGAGGTGGCACTCAGTGCCCTGGGCTGGGGACAAGGTGGGGATGGGGCACAGCTTGGACTCGATGGGCTGGGAGGTCTTCTCCAGCCTCAATGATTATTTGGTTCAGTGAAAAATTCAAAGCAGAGGCATTGATTGTGTCTCTGCAGACCCAGCAGGAGGGGCTGCATAACTGATTTTATTGTCTGTAACGAGAACGGCGATGCTGCAGTTGAGTTGCCCAGTCCCTATACCTGTGTTTTCAGAGCACTGCTTTCCTTAACAATAATTACCTCTTTAATTCCCACAGCATCCTGAGGGGAGAATTCAGTGTTGCTGTTATCTGCTTTTTACAGAGAGAGAAAATGCTGGAGAAGTGGGGGAAGAACACTGCCTGGCACAGTCATCCAAGGTCAGGATTCAAGTGATGCTGGAGGGAGCCTCACTTGAACCAGCTGTGCTGATCTGTCACATCACTCAGCTGTTCTTCACAGAAAGAACAAAGTTTTGTTATTTTGCAAGTGGCCCTTAACGGAGCTGGGCACTGAAAAATGTGAAGTGACTAAAGGGTGACTCTGTGCTCTTCAGCAGCATCTTCAGAGTGGAGGGGGAGGCACTCAGAGAGTCCAAGTTTTGGGTGAGATCACAGAATCATGGGGTGGTTTGGGTTGGAATGGGCTTTAAAGACCATCTAGTTCCAAGCCCTTGCCCTGGGCAGGGACATGCCCTAAAGGTGTGGGGTATAAACCCAGTCTGAGCACTGGGAAATGGGGGTTGTACCAGGACAGCCTCTAAGTTTTCACTGTGGTGAAAACACTATTCCTCCTCTTCCCTGGGGACTGGGCTCTCTCCAGTTTGGGGACCGAAGTTTGTGAAATGCTTTGAGATCTGCTGATAAAACTACTACAAAATCAGCTCAGTGTTACTGCTCTTACTGCATTTATCAGAGTTTTGGGAAGGAAAATACGTTTTTTTCAAGGGTCACACTGACAGAACTAAAAATATCACTGTGTTAGCAAGGGCCTGATCCTTGCTGCCACACACTGCTCCATGCAGGGTGTCTCCTGCACCTTTCCCAAGCATCTCTCTGGCTGCATGACGGGACAGGGAATTTTGAGGGCTTCTCCATAAGCACCTGCCAGTGCACAGGCACCTGCTGAGCCTGGATGTGCCCTGGGCAATCTCTTCAGTGCTCTGCCTCTGCAAGGGCTGCTCTCATTTCCAAGTGTTCCATGTAGTGAGTTATTCTTCCAGGGCCTGCAGAGCAAGGGAGAGGAGAGGAAAGCAAACCTGTGTCTTCCTCCTCATTTCTTGCTGGGGAAGCTGCCCCATGCAGCTGTGCCAGCCACCTCACAGTGCAAATCCTCTGTCCCTAGAGCTGAGGGGGGAGAGATTAAGGGAGTTAAACCTCTCTTTGCTGAAGGGTTTTGGTTCCAGGCCAGTAACACATGTTGGAGGTTAGTCCTGCCTGACAGATTCTTGGTGGTCTTGGCATGGAGTGAGTGGGTGAAGCTCAGCTCAGTTCTCAGCAGAGACAGATGTTTGTGATTTAAAGAAAATCATTACTGTGGTCATTGCCAGCCAGATTGCCTGGAATAAAAAAGCCTTTCTTCAGGTCAGGATCGATGCGTTTTGGCTCCAAGTCTCCCTGGGAAATCTGTGCTCTGTGTGATATTTCAACTGTGGAAAAAACATTATGAAAATTTAACCTAATTGGGCTTTTGTCCAGAGCATGACCCTGGCACAGGAAGAGTCCAGGATAATGCAGGGGCTGTTTTGGGGGATGTGATGCTCAATAGCCCTTTCCCTGCTCAAGACACTGCCAAACTTTACAGGCCAGTTTTAAACACCAACCATCCAACCCTCCCTGAGTGGTGTTATCCTTCCTTTATGGGGGGAAGATGCAGGGAGGGATTAAAGGGGTTTGCCAACAGCTGCCCAAGAAAACAGAAAGCCTCTGCTAGAACATCATCCTTGAACCTCTGTGCTGTGCCTGCAGCTGGGGCAGTGCCTCCTGAGAGCCCTGTCCCAGAGTGACCAGCGGAATTTAAACGGGAAGGTGCCACACAACTCCCCTGGATCCCCTCTCAGGGTTTTATCTCTGTCCCTCAGAGCCGAGGTGCCTGAGGGATGTGATGTGACCTGCCTGGGGCTCCTCCTCCTCCTGGGGACAGCCTGGTGGCTGCTGGAGCAGTGGTGGGAGAAGATGTAGATAAAAGGAGGCTGCTCTGATCAGTTGGGAAGGAGGGCAAGGCTGTGGTTGTGGCCCATCTGCAGAAAAAGGGGCAGGTTTTGTACAGCAGGTTTTGTACAGCTCCTGCCCCCGGGCCCCCTGCCCTGGCAGCAGCAGCTCTGCACGTGCTGCCTCTGCACCCAGGTTCCCACTGCACCTGCTCAGGTGGAAGCAACTTCCCTGTTATTAGAGGGCTGGGAAAGCTGCTCCGTGTGCTACTCGCCCTCCTCAGGAATGTGAGTGTGTCTGAGGGTTCTCTGGGAACAAACAGAGCGAGATGCCTCCTCCCTTTGCCTCTGAGAAATGCACTGATTTCTCTGACTTTTGGAGCTCCAGAGGGCTGCAGCTCCTGTCTGCCACCAGTCCCAACCTGCTCAGGATCCACCGGAAACACTCAGCACTTCTGCCTTGTGCTGCTGTTTTTATCCGTAGAATCATGGAATATCCTGAGCTGGAAGGCACCCACAGGGATCACCCAGTCCCACCCCTGCCCTGCCCAGACCCCCCAACAGCCCCACCCTGGGCATCCCTGGCAGCACTGCCCAAACGCTCCTGGAGCTCTGGCAGCCTCGGGGCCGGGACCATTCCCTGGGGAGCCTGGGCAGTGCCCAGCACCCTCTGGGGGAAGAACCTTTCCTGATATCCAACCTAAACCTCCCTAACACAGCTCCAGCCGCTCCCTGGGTGCTGTCGCTGCTCACAGAAATTGGAGCCCCTGATGAGGTGTGACTTCAGTCTCCTCCAGGCTGCGCTGGATTTGGATTGTTGTCACAGGGTTATTATCAGAAACCCAAGCCACACGAATGCCCCCAAACCTGGCGATGAGGGACAATAACCTGCCGTGTGTGAGGACAGCCCCGCCGGCTCAGGAGGCTGCTCTGAAGGTCGCTCAAGTACGAGAGGCTTGCCACATCGCTCACGCCTAGGAGAGGAGATAAAAAGTGCATTAGCAGCCAGATAAGGAGTATCCGCATGTCACTGTCACCCCCTGCTCACACTCGAGCGGGACATCCCTTCCTCAGCCGGGCTCCCAGCCCATAACCCTGGTGTCTGCTGTGGGCACTGGGAAGGCAGCAGCGCTCCTGCAAAAGCACCGCGGTTCCTTTTCTGCTGGACTCAGCCCGTTCCCAGGCTCCGAGCAGCAACACACTCGTCTGCACATCATGTTCCCATTATTTTGTCCATGGTTCTCAGGGCAGGATGTATCTTCCTCTCTATTTCAGCAATTCAGAGCTGCTGGCACCCAGTAATGATGTTCTGGATGCAGCTGCGGAGGAGGAAACCGGCACTGGGACAAATGGTGGCCTCCCCACGGTCATTTTCCTTCTTTCTGTTATTCCCAGGGGTGGCTGGGCCGCTGCGACAGTAGAAACACTCAGGAATTTCAAACCTTCTAATTTGCTCTCTTACTTCCTTCAAAGTCCACATCAGTCCCGTGCCAAATAGAAGAGTAAACGAGATAATGGGGAACAGAAGGCGGCAGGCCTCATCCCAGCTGGGAATCTCCCAGCTCTGTAGCACGAGAGGACCACACGCTGCTTGGGATGGGGAGGAAATCCTCACCCTTGTTCTGTGGCATTGGCTCCTGACCTTTCCTAGGAGCAGCTGTGCCCGGGACAGCTGACAGCAAGGGGACAGCTGTGCTGCGGGGCTGTGTTTTAGAGCCTTTTCAGAACGAAAATAATTCTGCGTTGTCAGGGAGAGACCTCTCCATTAATCCCACTGTCCCCGGGCTGGTGCGGGCACAGGGATGGGAATATTTGGGATGACAGCGGGGTGGGCACCTCCTCCTGCGGCTGAACGGGCGAGGGCTGAGCCCACCCGACACGACCCGAACAAACCCGGCTCGGCTGGGCTCGAGCCTCGCCGTTCCGAGCCGATCAGGGCCGATCCGGTGCCGGCCCGCTCCGCCCGTGTCCCGCCCGCGGCCGCGGTTGGCGGTGCCGGCGCGGGGCGGGGCGCGGCGGCAGCTTCGAATCGCGGCGAGAGCAGGGAGCTGCCCGAGCACGTCCTGAGCCCCGCACCGCCCCGCACAGACCCTCCCGGCCCCGCTCCGTCCGCCCATGGGCAACGCAGAGTCCGTCCCGCGCGGCGCCGCCGCTCCCGGTAAGTGCGGTCCGGTCGGTCCGTGCGGGTCCCGTCGGTCCCGCTCCCCTCCGGGACGCGACGCTCCCGGCCCGGGGCTCCCCCAGCGCTGCCGCATCGCTTGACACGAAACCCGCGTGGGGCTGTGTCGCTGGGGTGGGGAGGATGTGACAGCGGCGTCGGCGGCACGGAGGGAGGTGGCAGGTGATGTGTCAGCGCTCGGACCGCGCTCAGCGCTGGTGCCGCAGGTCTGGGCCCCCTGCTCACCTGGGCTGGGTCCGCCCCAGGCACCGCTGAGGAGGGCTGGGGGCTGTTTCTCCCCCTGCCGAAGCAGAACTGAGGCCGTGAATGTACTTTCATCCCTCGCAGCTGCTGCCCGCGCAGCAGCGCTGCCAAATCCACCCGCCGTAATTCAAAGTTCTGCGCTCCAAAATCGCCTGCCAATCCCAGCTCCAGGGCTGGGAGAACAGACCCGGGTAAACAAACGGCTTGGCGCTGGCCGCGCCGCCGGGTGTCAGGTTCTTGTTGCCTTTTATGCGTCTTTTTTTTCGTGTCCAAGAAGTCCAACAGCCGCCAGCCTGGTTGGCTGGATTTGAAGGGAGCTGATAACTGAGCTCAGCCAACCGGCACAAGATGCCAGCGCTCCGAAATACAAATAATCCTGGGTGGGAATAAGGAAAGCGTTGAGCAACGTGTGGGATAACACGAAGCAGCATCGTGGTTGCCGGTGTTGCTGTAGAGCACTGAGGTTCTGCAAGCCCCAACTTGTTCCTTGTTAACCTCACCTTGGCCTGAGGCCTTTGGGATTTGCAAAAACGGCCGAACAGTTTTTTTTGTTTGGATGTGTGTGACCTGCTGCAGTCTCAGTTTTCAGCAAAAAGTTGTCATTCCTCCCACCTGGTTCTAAACGTCAGAAATGTGATCAGTTTTTTTAGGCATTTACAGCATGGTCTGATTTAATGACTTCTTTCACAAAGTCCTTAGTTTTGTTACCTCTTCCTCTGGGGGAACTCAGAATATTTTGCTGCTGGCAGGATGCGGGTGCTGTCATTTACTCACTGTGAGAGCTCAGCAGCGTGATGTGCACAGGGGTGAAGCTGCACTGCTGGATGCTCCTGCCTGAGCCTCTCTACAGGTGTGTGTGAGGGGAGGGAAAAGTCCCTCTGGAGCTGTGCCAGGAACCTTTGGAGCAGGAGGTTGCATTGCCCTGAGTGGTGAGTTCATTGGCAGAAATCCACAGAGGGCTCCCAGCCACGCTACAGCAGGAGAAAAAAGAATGTAGGTCGATGCAAAGTGAGACTGGGGTGTCTGAACTGGCAGCAAATGCTTCTTCCTTCAAGAAACGGACAGAAAAAACCCCAAAACCTAAAGAACAAACCAAACCAAGTGACTCCTGAGCCTTGTTTCCTTCAGGCTGCTGCTCTCAGGTGTGGAGCACCACTTGGTTCAGAGCTCTGTGTGCCTCAAGGGAGGGTCTCTGCTGGGCTGTGGGGTGTTACTTAACCCCCAGGGCATTAAGATCTGGCTGTTCCTAACGAATGAGTGCTTTGGGTGCAGGTAAAGCTCTGCTGTAGCGGGTTATTCTCACGTTCCTGGTATTTGGCTGGAATTGTCTGCCCGGGGAAGTGGTGGAATCCCCATCCCTGGATGTGTTTAAAAACAGATTGGATGTGGCACTTGGTGCCAGGGTTTAGTTGAGGTGTTAGGGCATGGGTTGGACTCGATGGTCTTAGAGGTCTCTTCCAACCTGGTGACTTTGTATTTCTCTCTCCTTGGAGCTCCTGTAGCTGTGTTTGGTTTCGGGGTGGTCAGCCCCCATCAGAATTATGTGTTTGCTATGTAATGCAAGATTATTTCTAACTGATGAATAACTGTGCTCCCTGATACTGGTTTTTGTTTTGAAATCCAAACATCAGGTCCTTGATTATAAAGCCAGTTCTGCAAAACAGAAGTGGAGATAACATTTTGGAAGCTAATGAACTGTTTGGTAAGCCAGACCTCGATAATACCTTGTGTCAACAGCTGCTGCTGCTCCCATTTGCTTAACAGTGAAGGTAAATAAATGCATTTGATGATACTTCTAATATTGGATAGGAGAACTTGAACCAAGATGGAATTAATTGTCAAGGACTACAAGAAAGATCATCAGCATTTGGGTGGAAAGGAGGAATGGGGGATTGTAAAATTGGTAAATCCTTAAAAGCTGGAGTTGTCACGGAGGCACAAGGGTCCTTAATTTAGGAATGTTGATCTACATCTCTTATAAGAGAGGCTCTGCAGCCTGGTGAGCTGTGCAGGTCCCCAGGTCCTGGCCAGGAGAGCTCGGGTGGGCAGCAAGGCTCCAGGGTGGACATTGTCACTGGAGGGCAGCCGAGGATAAAAAGTCAGCACGGCTACTCTGTAACTCACCGGGAAATAAAAAATTAAAAAAAAAAAAAAAAAAAAAAAAAAAAAAAAAAAAGCTGAATAAATGCCAGGAAAAGGACACTGTGAAGTTGGTTGCTTAAGGGATTGAGTCTGATCGAAAGAAAAGCAAATAGCCACGCAGCAGCTGGTCCCAGGAGAGCAAAGCTCAGAGGGGGACACGACTGAGGGCGAGTTCTCACTCAGGAGCAATGGGCATCCTTCTGAACAATCAGGAACTCTCTCAGTGGGGGAGAAACTCTGAATTATTTGCACCTTGTGCAGGTCAGCAAGGTCAAAAGTCGCGGGAAGGTTACTTGCACAATGCAAGTGGACTTATGCCTGTATTAGATAATAATTCCCTGATTGACCTCTGTTAATGGTCTGGGAGTGTAAAACCAAATTGCAGAGCTGGGAGTGTTCCAAGTCAGCACAGAGCACATAGACTGCTGGATCTGACCTTATTCAGTGCTTGGGTTTCCCCAAAAATGTCCTTCCTGGCATTCTCTCTGCTCTTAGCTCCCAGATTTCTCCTTCCGTAGGAAGCTCTCCATGTGCTGGAGAAGCAAGAGGAGTTTGTTACCGCACAGTTTTGTTCTCCCTCCGCTCTGAAAGGCAGCGGGATGGATGAAGGATCCCAGTTCTGGGCTTAGATGGCGCCAGAGCCTCAGGAAAGGATCTTCCTGCTCCAGCCTGAGACTGGCACTGCCACCTCTCACCTCCGCTCGCCTGAGCGCAGCTCTGAGCCCAGCCCATCCCTCACCGATGGGGAGCAGAGCTGGCTCTGCCCTGGGGATTTGAGCACAAGGTTTGGTTGGGATCTTGATTCCGGCGGCTGGGAACGTCTCAGCTCATGTCTTGTCTTCACTGCAGTGCTTCTTACCCCGAGTCGCTGTGCCCAGCTGCCGAAGCGTTCCACACAGCAGTGATATCCCGCAGGGAGTGTGCTGGCACTGCCCATCCTGCATGGATTCGCATCCCTGAGGTAACCTGCCCACAGCAGGCTCCGGGCAGGCCGGCTCAGCTGTGGGGAAAGCAGCACGCTCCCCATGTGCTTTGCTCAGAGACACTTTGGTTTCACACGCAGACTCTGTTCTCTCATTAACAAATTGCTGCTGCAGAGCTGCAGCTCTGCACTCCCCGAAGTGCTGGGGCTGTGCCAAGCTCAGCTCACCTGGGGATTGAACTCATTGCCTCAGCGGGATTTTTTAACTGATAAATGAACAGCATTGATGTGGATTTGTCACAAAGGTGATAAGAGAGCACGTGTTGTGTTTCCTTCTCAGTGCACGGTGTGAAATCATCCCAGAAGTTTGGCTGGGGGGGGGGGGATTCCCTGCAGCCTCATCTCATGGAATCCCAGAATGGTTTGGGTTGGAAGGGACCTTAAAGATCACCCAGTTCCAACCCCCCTGCCGTGGACAGGGACACCTCCCACTAGACCAGGTTGCTCAGAGCTCCGACCCAATGCTCAGGAAAAGTTGATTTTTAGTAGCGATGCCTGTTTTGCAGAGCTGGATTAATTTTGGTTTGCTGGAGGCACCTTTGTGTTGCTCTGGGACAAACACAAAGTGTTCACTCTGAAACAAACCTTCACAGGGCAGGGGGCTGCACTGAGGAAGGGGACACACAATGATTGCAGCCCTGAGGGGAGATGGGAATGTTCCCATTAGGTCACCCCAAATGCCCCTATTCAGGGCTCTTCACTGGGGCCAAGCATTTCATCATCTCTGAGGCTGCTGCACATTCCTAAAAAGGAGCATCCATATGCCCTGGCTAGAAAGGACTCCGGTTTTCATGTTTGGCACTCAAACCACACAGCTGTAAATGCCTGTTCCTGCCTTGAACTGGAACAAAAATGTTTATAGCTCCTGTTGCTCTCTTGACAGTTTCCCCATTAATTTAGCATCGAGGCACCTTTTAATTTCTGACCTCATCTGGGTACCAGCCCGGAGTCTGCTGGAGTTGCTGACTTTTTCCCCATCAAGGACAGAAGCTTTGCTTTTAGAATTCTGCCCTCAGTTTGCAGAGGTGAGGTTTCTCACACACGTTCTACCTTCTCTGGGCACCTCTTCCCTTCCTGGCTGGGGTCACTCCTGTGGGTGTGAGAGCCCCTCAGGGAATGGTTCCTGGGATACAGCTACAAATCCTGCAGTGGAGGGCGAGGGTAGAAAGGAACGAGAAACTTTAGGTCTTAAAATGATGCAAAAATTCACCCAGCCCTCCATTGTCTCTATTTCTGGGTCCCTGATAAAACTAAAACTCGATTCTGAATAATGTGCAATATTTCAGCAAGGAAAAGCAAGACAAAGGGGCTATTTAAAGCCACCCTCTTTGCAGGGCTTGGCTGGCGGGCTCTGCCTCTTTTGTGTCATTGTGTCTGTGGAAAACACAGATGAGAGGCAGGGCAAACACAATGTGCACTCCGATTTAGAACACATGCAAAGGTCAGCCCTGGTGCACGCTTGGCTTTGGGGAGGTGGAGGCTTTGGGCTGAGCAGGTTAACTTGGATTTCTGCAAAGCAACGAGGGATATCATAAACAGGCAGTGGAAGAGTTCCTGGATGCAGTTTTAGAGCAGAATAACCTGTCTGGCCCACGCCTGGCTGCTCCTTTTGCTCTGAAATTGAGGCATTATTTTCCCCTCATGGCTCTGTTCTGTCTTGCTGCTCGAATCTTGGATCTTTTACCCTGCAGTGTCCTTGGGTGGATAAGGAGGTCAGAGGCATCTGTGTGAAACGCTGGGAGAGCCACAGATATAAATGGGAAGTGTCACAACATGTGCCCAGCCTGAGAGCAGCTACAAAACCCTCACAGAGGCTGCTGACCTGGGACAGGCTTGTTCTGGCAAGGGGAGGAACACAATGAAAGGGTTTGCTAAAGGTTCTGCTGAAGGGAACTGCTTGCTGCACGTTGTTTGGGAGGGCAGGGCACGGGAATCAGGCTGGAAGTGGCGCAGGGGGAAAGGGGAGAGCAGAGATGTGCTGGAGGTGACACCCAGCAGGGTTGTGCTGTGTGGTGGGAGATGGGGAACCTGTCTGGATTCTGGACTTGCACAAGCTGGGGAGGCTCTGCTGCAGCCTGAAAATTGAGCAGGATTTTGGGATCCTGAAGGAGTCCGTGCAAAGAAAAATCTGTAGAGATTTACTGAGGAGATGGGGCAGAGTATTTTTTGTTGTTGTTGCTCTTTCTGTGGAGGGTGATACAGGTACCTGTGCCCCGTGCCTTTCCAAGAGTAAAGTGTGTGCATTTAAGAAGTTGTAAAACAATCTCAATGCTTTGAAAAGTAGCTCTTATGTGCCCCTCAAGGATGAAATCTTACACCAGCAAAGCCAAGAAGGCAGAGCATGGTGAAAGAGGGTTATGAAGTTATTGGGGAGAGTTCTGTGGTGTCTGGCTGTGGGGCCATGGGCACAGAGCACAGGAAAGCCGGGTGTGGGAATGATGTGCACTACACCCGGATTGCTGTGGCTGCTTTAAATGCTGCATTTTCAGGGCACAGCACCCCCCTGAATATCACACTGCATAACGTGACAAGGGCTTGAGAGGAGCCCCAGTTGTGGGGCTGTGCCACTGTCCCGGTTGTGTGACGGGGAAACCGAGGCCTGAGGTGACGCAGCTTCTCTGGGGCTTGTAAAACCTGCTGAGCACGGAGGGCTCCTCTTCTCCTGGTTGCAGCAATGCCCCCAAATCTTGAGGCAGTTCAGGAGTCCTGGCTAAGATCCCTGCTGTCATCTCTGAACTGTGCTGCCTTCCCAGTGCCTGTGGGTATAAAAACATCGCATCCATTTGAAAGCCTTCTCTGTGCCTCCTTCGTGTCGCGTTGTGATGGATTTTTGGCCTTGTTAAAGGAATCTTCTGTGAAGATTTATCTGTTTTTCGTGTGTCAAAGATAATTTTTATTTTTTCAGAGCTCCTTCATGCTGAATTAATTTGTTCTCTGTCAAACCTGTTTTGTTTTCCGCTGTGAGCCCTGTGAGTGGGAGAACCCAACTCCCAGAAATGCGTGTGCATCTCTTCTCCTGCGTGTGGCACTCCCGTGCCAATAAATCCAAACCTTCAACCTGCAAACCCTCGGAAGGAACAGAGCCCTCTGCCTCAGCTGCATCCAGAGATGGCTCTGGATCCCAGCTCGGGCATGGGATGGGGTTGCAGCCAGCGTGGTTCCCCTTTTGAGCCATCGACATGTGAAGAAAGGCCATTCCCTTCATTTGGGCAGGACAAAACCCCTTAATTTAAGGAGATATGGAGCCTTCTCCTCCCTTTCCTGTCCTGGCCACTTGTGCCTTGCAGAGAGGAGCTAAAGGTGGTGGGATGCTGCAGGGACAGGAATTTCTTCTCTCCTTGCTCAGACTGGGGTAACGTGCTTTGTCTTGGGAGC